>NW_027590168.1:335333-670666 GCF_964213995.1 Mustelus asterias
TTTTCTCCTCCCTCTTGAATGAGTCCCTGATACCCCGTGCTATTGTTCAGTTGCTCAGCCTCCTTGTGGCTCCCGCCCACGTCCGCACAGGGAGCCAGTGTCACAAACCTGTTTGTTTAATCATTCGAAGGACATGGGCGTCCCTGGCTGACCAGCATTTACTGCCTGTCCCGAGTTGACCTTGGAGAGCAGTTGAGAGTTAAACACATTGCTGTGGCTCTGGAGCCACATGTAGGCCAGACCTGATAAGGACGGCAGGTTTCCTTCCCTAAACGACGTGAGTGAACCAGATGGGGTTTTCTGACAATGGAGAATGGTTTTATAGTCATCAGTAGATTTTTGACTCCAGATATTTTTCGTGAATTCAAATTCGACCAGCTGCTGTGACCGGATTCGAACGCGGGTCCCCAGAACATTAACAATATTGGGAGCACTTCCTGAAGCTATCACGTCAGCAGGAGCTGCTCAGAAAATTCCCTGAGTGTTCCTTCCAAGGCCTGACTCACCTTACCGCTGCTTCCGTTGGTCCCACGTCACTTCTGAACTGTAATGTCTGGGGGACACCAACCCGCACTGGACCTGGTCGTAAGGGACCGGGCAGTAAGGGACACAAGACACAGCAATACCTCTCCACCCACTTCCCTAAACTCCCACACTTACCCCAACTCTCAGTGCTTCACTCTCTGCAGCTTGCACTCTGTGGAGCTCCCTGAGTGGGCACATTTCACAGGCCTCAGTTTGGTAGTTTATATTTGCCCGTGTCCAACTCATGAACTTGATTGAAGTCATTGCACCCCCTCCCCCTCTAGGTCTGAGTAACCGCCGAGGGCTGACCACCTTGGAGGCCTTTTTTGGAGTTTCAATGGTGGGTCTGGTTCCTGCTGCTCAGCCTCGGAAGTGAGTGGGGTTCAGCAGACCGGAGCTCGCCTCTTCCACCATGAGCGTGTGGCCCGAGCTCCCTTTATCGGGTGACAATGTGATCGAGAGGCTAAACCCACTGTGTCCATTTCAGACTCCGAGATGCCCACTGGCGGAGATGGAGAACAGGAGCCGGAGTGCCTGGAATTCTTTCCAAAGTTCCCGGTGTGCTGGGAATTGATTTTTCCTGCACGGCTTGGGGCTTCATGGCTTGCAGATGATTGAAGCATTCCTACAGGATGGTATCTCCGAAGCGGACTCGGTAGGAAACTGGCCCTGTTCCAGACTCGACCGTGCCTCATAACCACGCGGATCCATTGCCCTGATTCTTTACCAATAACCTATCAGCTGCCTTTAGGTGCCTCTCCCGGCTGATGGGATCAACACTGGGTGTCTTGATGCCTTGCGAACCTCCCACCCTTGGGAATGTCAGACTCAACCCTGGGCGGAGTCATCTTCTCATGACCAACTCTGCTGGGGCTATTCTGGTAGGTGAATGGTTGGGGGGAGCAGGGGGGGGGGGTGGGGGGGGGGTGGGGGGTGGGGTGGGGGGAGAGCGGGTGTGGGGGGGGGGAGGGGGGTGGTTTGGGGGGTGTTGTCCTGTAATTGAAGATGAATCTGGATGGTTTGGTGTCCAAGGAGGCTGTGAGATGTTTTTTTGGACCTGCTTTTACTATTTGGGCCGCTCTTTCTGCCAGGCCGTTGGATGATGGGTAATATGACACTGTCCTAACCTGTTAATTTCTGTTCAACTTCATCTAATGCACAAATCCCTGGCTGATGAAGGGTGGTTCATTTTCAGGAACTAACATTTCCGGGATCCCGGGTGTCAAGAAAGAGGTGTGAAGTTTCTCCACTCTTGTCCTTGTGTTTGAGTAACTCACCCTGTGTACGGCCATCCATTTTGAATCAGCATCTACCATTTCCAGAAACATAGACCCCATGAACGGACCGGCACTGTCCATGTGCAGCCACGTCTATGGCCGTCCTGGCCATTCCCAAGTGTGAAGAGTAGTGACTGGTGATAGTTCTGCCCTTGTTGATATTGCCAACACTGACCCACGAGCAAATATCCGTCCCCATACCTGGCCACCAACAGGGCAACTTAGAGGATCTTCAGTTTGCCACTCCTGGGTGGCCATGGTAAAGTTCACCATGGGATGGTGACACTGGCTCAGGATGACACTCTTGAACCTCATAGACGTGTGCCATCTTCCACAGTCAGCTGCTCTCTGCCATTCCAATATGGGTGCAATTCAGGCTGTAATGGCCTTTTGGATTCCCCCATGAGCACTCGCTGCTTCAATTCATTCAGGAATAGGTAATTTTGCCTCCACAGCCGAATATTATTGGCAGCCACTGGGAGAGTTTTGAAAAAGTTCATGATTACCATCTCTTCCATTGTGGGTACGACAAGTGTCTGTTAATCGTAGCCAACTCAAGGCATCGGCGTCAGTGACTCAGCCTCCTGGATAATGGTAGGCGGACAGTAATAAAGCCCACAGCTGGATATGGGCCAATGTTATGGGCTGCACCGCCATGCAGGTACTTCTGGAATTTCTTTCCCCGAACTGTCACCATTGACGAGGTGTCACAGTGGTTAGCGCTGCTGCCTCATAACGCCAGAGACCTGGGTTCAGTTCCTGGCTTGGGTCAATGTCTGTGCGGAGTCTGCACATTCTCACCGTATCTGCATGGGTTTCATCTGGTTTCTCCGGTTTTCTCCCGCAGTCTGAAAGACGTGCTGGTTAGGGTGCGTTGGCCATCCTCAATTCTCCCTCAGTGTACCCGGACAGGCACCAGTGTGTGGCGACTAGGCAATTTTCACATTAACTTCATTGCAGTGTTAATGTAAGCCGACATTTGACACTTTATGAATGTTAAACTTCCTCTGAGTATGAATGGTTGAATATCGCTGGGAAACCTCATCTCGCTCTCAGTATAAGTGCACGTGAATAAGTTCATAATTGGAAACAAGAATCCTCCTGCCAGCTTTGAAGCTAAGTCCTCGATCAGAGGGATTGGGTATTTATCCAGCTGTGAGAAACAGTTTACCGTTTGTTTAAAATTTCCCAGTACAAAGTATTTGTATTCACTCTTGGGACTTGGGTGTCACTGGCCACCCAGCATTTATTGCCCATTCCTCGTTGCCCATGTTCAGAGGACAATTAGGTGTCAACCACTTTGAGTCGCATTTAGTCCTGACCACATAAGGACGACAGATTTCCTTCCCTGGGACATTGGTGAACCAGATGTGTTTTTCCGAAAATCGACAATGCTTTCATGGTCACCAGCTGATTCTGAATTCCAGATATATTTGTTCAAATTCCACCATCTGCTGTGACGGGATTATAACCCAGGTGCCAAGAACAGGAGCTGAGTTTCTATATTAATAGTCTAATGATAAAACCACCAGTCCATCACATCCACACCCAGAGTGTACACACCCTGACTTCCGGTAACCTAGACACACCATATTATATACGTCTGCAGGGCTCCCGGATTGGACAGCATTAACTGTCTCAATCAGGGAGCTCATATTCCAATAACTCCACCTGATGGTTATCGTTAAAGTCATCAAGTATGTCTCTCTCTCTGTCTCTCTCTCTGTCTCTCAGTGCATCCCTCTCTCTGTATCCCCCTGTCTCTCTGTCTCTCTCTCTGTCTCTTTCTGTCTTTCTGTGCATCTCTCTCTGTATATCTCTCTCTCTCTATCGCTCTGCCTGTTTCTCTGTGTCTCTTATTGTCTCTCTGCATCACCCTCATTCACGTTCTCTCTCCACTCTTCCTCTGTGTCTCCTCCTCCCTCTCAGTCTCCCTCTTCTTCTCCCTCTCCTTCTCTGTCCCCCTTTTCTTATTTCTCTGTCTTTCTCTCTCTCTACCTCGCTCTGTATTTTGCTCTTGCTGTGTCCATTGTACTCATTCAGTCTCACTGTTTCAAATTCGCTGACGCTCTCTGTCTCTGTTTCTCTCTGCCTCCCTTTCTGTCTCACTTTCCATCTTAGTCTCCCTCTCTCATGGCATCCTCCCATCTGTCTCCCTCTGTCTCCCTTTCTCATTCCCTGTCCATCTCCCTCCCCATTTCCCCCAATCTCTATCCCTGTTTTTCTCGCTCTGTGAGAGTCCCTATCTGTCTCTGTCCTTTCTCTCTGTCTCTCTCTCTGTCTCTCCCTTTCTCGTTCTCTCTGTTTCTTTCACTGTATCTGTTAGAAACTATTTCAAAATCTGTCACGCTCCATGTATTTATGCCCTTCCCTCTCTCTGTCAATCTCCGTCTCTCTATCACTCTCACTGTTGCTCTCACTGCCCTCTCTCTCTCTTTATCTGTCACTCTCTCTGTCTCTGTGAGGCTGTTTGTTATTTATAGTTTGAAAGTCCAATAGGAAGATTGAGGGGTCTTGTAGTTGTTGTTTCCTCTCAGGGTCGAAGGAGTTGAAGAATTGAAGTAAGGGGATATTTCAGCAGGTTTATTAGCTGCTGCCTGAAGTGAGTCTGTGTCACAGCATAAATGGCAGTGTTTGTACAACAACTTGTGAGTTGCAGCATGAAGCCCAATTCCAGGACAAAAATATCTAACCGTACCGACCCATAACCCAAAGAATACATCCGACGCCACATTGAATAAACCATTAATGTCGACCATAAGAGGATGAAATTGGCTGAGATAACAAACAGTAAAATGATGGATTTCCTGCGACTCTCCATCTCTGGGTCTCTGGGATTCTCCCCACTGCTGTGAGCCCGGAGTCTCCTGCTGCTCACGAAAATGTGTCTGACGGTGAAAATGTTGAGCAGCAGAATCAGGACGAACGGGACACACGGGGTTAGAATGTTGTGGAGGAACTCGATTGTTACCCAGACCGGAGAGAACAGAACCTCTGCTGGGGCCTCACAAAACCAGGGGATGTTCCCCAGCCGATATCTATTTAATAATATAAAATACCAGGAAATGTTCTTTAAACAGCTCAGCACCGTCACTGTTCCCAGAACCACAGCCGCCGATTTCTCACTGCAATATTTACTCTTCGGCTTGGGACAGCAAATGGCCACAAATCGATCAAAGGTGAAAGTGACGGTGAACCAGACAGAACAGTCAGTGGCTGCATAAAGCAGGACGGCGTGGATGTTACACACGGGGACCCAGCGCAGGAAATCAAACTGTTCCCGATAAAGAATGGGAATGTGTCTGAATATCAGGTCGAGGATAACGACCAGCAGATCCCCCGCTGACATGGCCACCAGGTAATGAGTCACACATTTGGACAGACCACAGTTTCTGCTCATCAGTGTCACAATTGTGATTATGTTCACTGTCAGGAAGGGAAATAAAGAATAAAATTAGACAGGATTCAGGGAAAGAAGTTACCATTTGGACTGAGGATGGGTTGAAATGAAAAAGAATGTACACACATAAAATCACTGAAATCTGTTTCTAAAAATCCAACACGCCTTTTGCAGTGTGAGAGGAAAGTGGAGCATCCGGAGGAAACCGACACAGACACGGGGAGAAGGTCCAAACTCCACACAGACAGTGACCCAAGCCTGGAATAGAACCCAGGTCCCTGACGCTGTGAGACAGCAGTGCTAACCACTGTGTCACCGTGCTGCTCCATGGTAGCATTTGGGAGAGAGCTTTCCGGAGAGTCCACAACATTGACCGTCACTCAGCTACAAGGATGAGGGAGTAAACCCTGACAGAAAATCCAGACTGGAATCCTGTCGATGGTAATCTGTCGTCTCTCAGACAGTTTACTGACAACCCCTGCAACACAGCTGGTACCAAAGAGGGCTGGTTTGACCCTTGCCTCTGGACAATACTAACAATTGGCAGAGGGAGATCCTGATGCCTTGACAGCACAGAATCTCTATTATATTTACACAGAACTGTACCCTGGAGAGGAGATCACAGCATTGTGGCCACTGTTAGCACAACACAGGAAAAAATAGTAATCTCACACTCGATTGGCACAGATCACAACTTCCAGTGTTTGCTTTCAAGAGTGGGAGAAAGCTTCAGGGTTCAGCGAATCGCTATCGTCCATAATACTCAGTGCGATTACTGCTGTCCCACTATGGTCTACTGGACCAGTGCAGCTGCTTGAGTCCTCTTTCGGCAGGAAGCTTGCCAATCAATGCACCAGGTAAAACTCAAACAAAGGCCAGTACCAAAGGAAAAGCCAAGCAGGCTGCCTTAATGCCTATCGTCCGGTGACTCTGATATCCAATATTATGAAATGCATCAAAACGTTCGTCATGACATGAATCAGTTCCGGCTTCCCTGATTCCCTGGATCCACGACAGTTCATCGACATCCACAACAGGTCCACAATGCCATCTCCCTGGCCCGACAGTGAACCCTGGAACACAGACTCGTGTTTATCGACTACAGCTCAGCCTGCAACACCATTAGTCCTACGAAACCCATGTCCAAAGTCCGTGGCCCTGGGCTGGGCTCCTGCCTCTGCAATTGGATCCTCAACTTCCCAATCCATAGACAGCAAAATTAAGGACAATCAACAACATCTCCTTCACAATCATCCTGAACAGCGGTGCCCCGTAAGGCTGCGTCCTCAGCCCCTTACTATACTCCTTATACACTGGTGACTGTGTGGCCAAATTCCCGTCCAACTCCATTTCCACGTTTGCTGATGACACCTGCAGTGGGTCGGAGGAAGAGACAGTGAATCTGGTGAACTGGGGCGACAACAATAATCTCTTCCTCAATGTCAACAAAGCAAATCGACTTTTGGAAGCATAGTGGAGTACATGCCCCTATCTACATCAATGGGGTGAAGTTGAAATAGTCGAGAGCTTCACGTTTTAGGGTCCACATCACGAAAAATATTTCCTGGTTCCTCCATGACGTCCCTATAATTATAAAAGTCTCCGAACGCCTCTATTTTCTCAGAGGTTTACAGACATTTGGCATGTCAGCTGTGACTCTCACCAACCTTTACAGATGCACCATAAATAACATTCTAGCTTGGTATGGCTCCTGCTCTGTCCAAGACTGCGAGAAACTTCAAAGCTTGGTGAATGCAGACCAGTCCATCACTCAAACCAACCTCCCACTCATTAACTCTGTCTAAACTTCCCGTTGCCTCACAAAAGCAACCAGTCTAATTCAGGAATAGCGCACCACGGACTTCAACTCTTCCCACTTGTTCCATCAGAGAAAAAGATGAAGAATGTGTGAGGACATGGACCAACCGACTCAGAGAATCATAGAATCACTACAGTGCAGAAGGGGGCCATTTGACCCATCGAGTCTACACCGACAACAATCCCACCCAGGCCCTAACCCCAAAGTCCCACATATGTACCCTGCTAATCCCCCAAACATACATATCCCAGGACGCTAATGGGCAGTTAACATGGCCAATCAACCTAACCTGCACATTTTGGGCTGTGGGTGAAAACTGGAGCATCCAGAGCAAACCCATGCAGACACGGGTAGAATGTGCAAATTCCACACAGGCAGTGATTCAAGCCAGGAATCGAACTCTGGTTCCTAGCAGCGCTAACCATTGTGCCACCATGCTGCCGACTCAGGAACAGCTTCTCTGCTGCCATCAGACGTTTGAATGGACCCACATTGCATCAAGATGATCGTTTACTACATCCTCGCTATGACTGCAACATTACATTCTGCACTCTCTCCCTCTCTATGTACAGTATGCTTTGTCTGTATGGCACTCAAGCAACAACACTTTTCACTGTATATCCAATGTTACGAAATGCATCAAAAGGTTAGTCATGACATGAATCAATTCCGGCCTCCCAGATTGCCTGGATACACTACAGTTCACCTACCTCCCCAACAGGTCCACAGACACCATCTCCCTGGCCCAACACTGAACTCTGTAACACTGTAACCCTGAACATAGAGAAGGATAGAGTGCAGAATGTAATTTTGGACTCAGAGCGAGGGTGTAGAATAAGATCATCTGAATGCGATGTGGGTCCATTCAAACGTCAGATGGCAGCAGAGAAGAAGCTGGTCTTGAGTCGGCAGCATGGTGGCACAATGGTTAGCACTGCTGTCTCACAGGGACCTGAGTTCGATTCCCGGCTTGGATCACATTTATTATATGTGAAAATAATAAACCAAATCAATTCAAATCAAATCAGTCTTTTGCATCTCAAGCTGAAACATCAGCACGATGTGCCCTGACCTTACCAATGAACTTTGCAGGTTGATGATGTACACGGGACGGCTGTGACCGAGGCTGAATTTACAAGGCTGAATGTGGACATTGGGGAGCTGCGAGAAACTGGACTTGCTCACAATGGATTCTTTCCAGAGGAACACCAAACGTTCTTGTAACAGGAGAAATCCCAACAGGCGAGATGTGAGAATGAAACAAAGTAGAAAAAAAGCTTCACTGGTGCTGATGGAATCCCAGGAATTGAAATGGGATCCCTGATACTGTGAGGCAGCAGTGCTCACCACTGTGCCATACTGCCATCCTGCAAGGTGCCCTGGAGATATCCAAGATCACACCCAGGATACCATCATCACCATATCGGTAGTAGGGAAATGATTGGAAAACAATGTGAAGGACAGAATTAATCTCCACTTCGAGAGGTAAGGATTTATGAACAATAGTCAGCATTCCTTTGACAGGGGGAGATCATGTCTAACAATTCGCTGGAATATATTGAGGAGGTGACTGGATGAGGAGATGAGGGAAGTGCAGTCGATGTAGTCTACGTGTTCTGTCCATGCAGAGAGGCAGCGAGTCTCCCACCCTACCCCACTGTCCATGCAGAGAGGCAGCGAGACCCCCCTCCCAGGCCCACTGTGCATGCAGAGAGGCAACGAGACCCCCTCCCTATCCCACTGTGCATGCATAGAGGGAGCGAGACCCCCTCCCTTCCCCTCCCTACCCCACTGTGCATGCAGAGAGGCAACGAGACCCCCTCCCTACCCCACTGTGCACGCAGAGAGGCAGCGAGACCCCCTCCCTACCCCACTGTGCATGCAGAGAGGCAGCGGGACCCCCTCCCTCCCCCACTGTCCATGCAGAGAGGCAGTGATGCCCCCCTTCCTACCAACACCAATCACGTGTAGAGTGGCAGCGGGGATCACCCCACCCCACAGACAGCGGGCAGAGTGGTAACGGGACCCTCTCCCACCCAGCAACTATGTTCAGTGTCGGCCCCGCTCCCTTCAGGCTCCGCCCCTGTAGACCCCGCCACCTCATGCCACACTCCCTGGTACTGCACGGTGGGCATTGCCCAAGGGGCACCTACCTTTGCCCTCGACCTTGCCCAGTGTCCTCAATGGCCTTCAGTTCTCCCGGCGAGGTAATCATGACTCGTCCTCATACATGTGGCCAGCTATTTTCCTCACTGGACCCAACCTCTCCCGGTGGGGCTGCAAAGGCAAGTGTGGCGCACATTTCCATTCCAGGCTCACTAATTTCATTTAAATTTGTTTTAAAATAAATTGAAATAATTTATTCAGCCTCTTGCCGGAAATGGACAGGAAACTGAATCTGCTGTTTATGCATTGCTGGTGAACCATAGAACCATAGAAAATTACAGCTCAGAAACAGGCCTTTTGGCCCTTCTTGTCTGTGCCGAACCATTTTTTGCCGAGTCCCACTGACCTGCACTTGGACCATATCCCTCCACACCCCTCTCATCCATGAACCCGTCCAAGTTTTTCTTGAATGTTAAAAGCATTTACCACTTTATCCGGCAGCTCATTCCACACTCCCACCACTCTCTGCGTGAAGAAGCCCCCCCCTAATATTTTCTTTAAACTTTTCTCCTTTCACCCTTAACCCATGCCCTCTGGTTGTTTTCTCCCCGAGCATCAGCGGAAAAAGCCTGCTTGCATTCATTCTATCTATACCCATCAAAATCTTATACACCTCTATCAAATCTCCCCTCAATCTTCTACGCTCCAGGGAATAAAGTCCCAACCTATTCAATCTCTCTCTGTAACTCAGCTTCTCAAGTCTCGGCAACATCCTTGTGAACCTTCTCTGCACTCTTTCAACCTTATTCACATCCTTCCTGTAACTAGGTGACCAAAACTGTACACAATACTCCAAATTCGGCCTCACCAATGCCTTATATAACCTTACCATAACACTCCAACTTTAATACTCGATACTCCGATTTATAAAGGCCAATGTACCAAAGGCACTCTTTACGACCCTGTCCACCTATGATGTCACTTTTAGGGAATTCTGTACCTGTATTCCCAGATCCCTCTGTTCAACTGCACTCTTCAGAGTCCTACCATTTACCCTGTACGTTCTACTTTGGTTTGTCCTTCCAAAGTGCAATATCTCACACTTGTCTGCGTTAAATTTCATTTGCCATTTTTCAGCCCATTTTTCTAGTTGGTCCAAAACCCTCTGCAAGCTTTGAAAACCTTCCTCACTGTCCACTACACCTCCAATCTTTGTATCAGCAGCAAACGTGCTGATCCAATTTACCACATTATCATCCAGATCATTGATATAGATGACAAACAACAATGGACCCAGCACCGATCCCTGCGGCACACCACTAGTCACAGGCCTCCACTCAGAGAAGCAATCCTCCACAACCACTCTCTGGCTTCTTCCATTGAGCCAGTGTCTAATACAATTTACTACCTCCCCATGTATACCTAGCGACTGAACCTTCCTAACTAACCTCCCATGAGGGACCTTGTCAAAGGCCTTGCTGAAATCCAGGTGGACAACATCGACCGCCTTCCCTTCATCCACTTTCCTGGTAACCTCCTCGAAAAACTCTAATAGATTGGTCAAACATGACCTACCACGCACAAAGCCATGTTCTCTCTCCCTAATAAGTCCCTGTCTATCCAAATATTTGTAGATCCTATCCCTTATCACACCTTCCAATAACTTGCCCACCACCGACGTCAAACTTACTGGCCTATAATTTCCCGGATTTCTTTTGGAACCTTTTTGAAACAACGGAACAACATGAGCCACCCTCCAATCATCCGGCACCTCCCTCGTGAATACTGACATTTTAAATATGTCTGCCAGGGCCCCTGCAAGTTCAACACCAGCTTCCCTCATGGTCCGTGGGAATACCCAGTCCGGTCCTGGGGATTTATCCACTCTGATTTGCAAGAGGTGAGAAATGGGACGTGGACTTTGAGTTCTAGGCTGTCACGCGGTTTTACTTGATCACCCAACCATCAATGGACAGGGAGTAGCTGTTATCCTGCCGCCCCCCCCCCCCCCACCGTGTGTGTGTTGCGTGTGTCTATATTGTCTGTACCAGTATGCATGTGTGCGTGTACGTGTTTGTGTGTGAGCAACAGAGTACCTGACGAGTGTTCCTAAGTGTGCGTTATTCTGGAGGGTTACAGTAATTTTGGTTCTTGAATTTGTGTGTGAGTGGGAGTGTCTAAAATCTGATTGCTTCTATCAACAAATGTGTGTATTAATGTATGTGCGTTTGGGTGTGTCTGAGTGTTTGTGTTCCTGTTGCTCTCGGAGTGCTTGTGGTGGTACAGGGGATAGCGTTGTTGCCTCACAGCACCAGAGGTCCTGGTTCAATTGCAGGCTTGGCCACTGTCTGTGCAGATTCAGCATGTTTTCCCCATGTCTGCGTGGGTTTCCTCCAGGTGCTCCAGTTTCCTCCCACGATCTGAAAGTTGTGCTGGTTGGGTGCATTGGCCGTGCTAAATTCTCCCTCAGTCTACCTGAACAGGCGCTGGAGTGTGGTGACTTGGGGATTTTTTTAGTAACTTCATTGCAATGTTCATGTTCGCATACTTGTGACACTGATGAATAAATTTCAAATTTAATGAAATATGTTCTTTCTCTGTGAGATCCTGCTGTGCAGATATGACCAATAAAATGGATTCTGCGGCCTGGTGATTGGGTGGGTGAACTGGTGTTATATGCAGAGGGTGAAAAGGATGCTGTCTCAATCTTTTACGCACGAAGGAAAGTCACAGCACTCAGAAGACATCCCAGCCCATAGACCCTGAGACAATTGTCAGTGGCAGAAAGAATTAATAACCGGATACAGAGATTCAACAAGAGCAGCAAACCCAGTACAGTAAATGACAAGAAAATCAATACAGTTAAACAGCCTTTCTAGAATTAGGAACTGGACACAGGGGACGGGACTTTCCAGCCTCACTCTTCCTGAAGCTGCAAAATCCCACCCGTGTTCAACAGACCTTCCCATTCTCCGCCCCTCGCCTGCTCCAATGCCTGTGGCGGTTGGGCCTGTTCAATTCCAGCCAGAGACTTACCCGGAACACCAACAATCGCCAGTAGGGGATAGTAAATACATTGAATCACGTGCAGTAGATATTGAATCCGATCAGCTGATGTCCACCAATAATCAGTAAACTGAGAAATCCAATAGAATAAACTCCTGTCCTTGGTTGGAACATTCCAGTTCATTGTTCCCAGATTCTGATCCATTGTTGGAAGATTCCAATCCATTGTTCCCAGATTCTGATCCATTGTTGGAACATTCCGGTTCATTGTTCCCAGATTCTGATCCATTGTTGGAAGATTCCAATCCAATGTTCCCAGATTCTGATCCATTGTTGGAACATTCCGGTTCATTGTTCCCAGATTCTGATCCATTGTTGGAAGATTCCAATCCATTGTTCCCAGATTCTGAACCATTGTTGGAACATTCCGGTTCATTGTTCCCAGATTCTGATCCATTGTTGGAAGATTCCAATCCATTGTTCCCAGATTCTGATCCATTGTTGGAACATTCCGCTTCATTGTTCTCAGATTCTAGAGGGCACAGGTTTAAGGTGAGAGGGGAGCGATAAAAAGTGTCCAGAGGGGCAATATTTTTCACACAGAGGGTGGTGAGGAACAAGCTGCCAGATGTAGGAGTAGAGGCGGGTCCAGTTTTGTCTTTTAAAAAGCATTTAGATAGTTACGTGGCTATCGAAGGATATGGGCCAAATGCGGGCAATTGGGGTTAGTTTATGACTTTAAAAAAAAGGGTGGCATGGACAAGTTGGGCCGAATGGCCTGTTTCCATGCTGTAAACCTCTATGACACTATGACGCTGTTCTGATCCATTGTTGGAAGACTCCAATCCATTGCTCCCAGATTCTGATCGCTCCTCTCCCTCCCTCTCGCTCCACAGCCGCTGATCTCTGTTGGTGTCGGAGTTGCCGCTCCCGCTGACTCATTGGGACAACACATTGAACGGAATCCCTTATTAATAGAAGAGGGGAATCCCTCCAGGCACACTAATCGGATCCATGGAGACTCACATCAATTCCAGTCACTAAACAAACAGCTTCACTTAACCCCCTTCAATCCAACACTTTTTATGCCCAACGGAGAACAGTTACAGCCTCGATGGGGTGTTGAGGGTCAGGGAGGTATGGAAAGTTGGAAATAATGTAGGGTCAATATTAATTCGATATAGTAGAGATCACTCTGCTAGCGATAATTTTGAGACGACGAGAATACAAAAGCAGGGGTGTACTGCTGAGGGTTCATAAGACCCTGGTCTGACCGCATTCACAATATGGTCAGCAATTTTGGTCCTCGTATCTAAGGAAGGATGTGCTGGCCTTGGAGAGGGTCCAGAGCAGGTTCACAAGAATGATCCGGGGAATGAAAGACTTGACGCATGAGGAGCGTCTGAGGACTGGGGGTCCATACTCGATGCAGTTTTGAAGTATGAGGAAGGGGATAACATTGAAACTTACAGAATAATGAAAGGCCTGGATAGAGTGCACTTGGGGAAGATGTTTCCATGAGTCGGGGAGATTTGGACCCGAGGGCACAGACTCAGAGGAAAGGGAAGGCCCTTTAGAAATGTGATGTGGAGATGGCGGTGTTGGACTGGGGTGTGCGCAGTAAGAAGTCTCACAACACCAGTTGCCCACTCACCTGATGAAGGAGCAGCGTTCCGAAAGTTCGTGATTCGAAATATACTTGTGGGACTTTAACCTGCTGTTGTGAGACTTCTTACTTCAGACCTGAGACGAGGAAGAATTTCTACAGCCAGAGGGTGGTGAATCTGTGGAATTCATTGCCACACAAGGCTGTGGAGGCCAGATCATTGAATGTATTTAATAAAGAGATAAATAGGTCCTTGACTGGTACAGCGATCAAGGGTTACGGGGAGTAAGCAAGAAAATGGGTTTGAGAAACTTATCAGCCAGAATTGAATGGTGGAACCGACTCGATGGGCCTAATGGTCGTGGTTTTGAGATGAAGTTAACGTCAATCAGGGTTGATACAGTCTGCTTAATCCAGGTTGTAGCAGATCTTATGTACAGCTCATGGACAGAACAATCTTAGTATAGGACTTCACACGGATCAATCTCTCAGCATTACGTACAGTACAGTCTTAGTCGAGTCATCAGATAGAACTATCGCTCAGTGCGATGGACAGTACAATCTGAGGCTTCAGACAGAACTATCTCTCAGTGTTATGTACAGTGCAATCTTTGGCTTCAGATAGAACTATCCCTCAGTGTTATGTACTGTACAATCTGAGGCTTCAAATAGAACTATCCCTCAGTGTTATGTACTGTACAATCTGAGGCTTCAAATAGAACTATCCCTCAGTGTTATGTGCAGTACAATCTGAGGCTTCAGATAGAACTATCTCTGTGTTATGTACAGTACAATCTGAGGCTTCAGATAGAACTATCCCTCAGTGTTATGTACAGTACAATCTGAGGCTTCAGATAGAACTATCCCTCAGTGTTACGTACTGTACAATCTGAGGTTTCAGATAGAACTATCTCTCAGTGTTATGTACAGAAGAACCTGATCAAGAAGATTCACATCAATCTTTCTCAGCATTTTCTGTTGTGAGGTTGTAAGGAGGCAATGTTGAGTTGAGGAGTGTGTGGGAGAAGGACACCGGGACACCTGAACAGAGTCAGCAGCACCTTGAGGAGAGTGTGAGAGCGGTACAGTGAGACACCAGGACAGACAGTCAGTACCTGGAGGAGAATGTGAGAGAGGGACACCGGGACAGACAGTCAGCTCCATGAGGAGAGTGTGAGAGGGTCACTGGGACACCGGGACAGACAGTCAGCACCTTGAGGAGAGTGTGAGACGGTCACTGGGACACCGGGACAGACAGTCAGCACCTTGAGAAGAGTGTGAGAGGGTCACTGGGACAGACCGTCAGCTTGTTGCACACATTGAAATTGGCCGGTACGATGTTGTGGGCATCACAGAGACGTGGCTGCAAGGGGATCAGGGCTGGCATCGAAATATCCAAGGATAGGTGTCTTATTGGAAGGACAGGCAGATGGGCAAAGGGGGCGGGATTGCATTGTTCGTAAGGAATGGCGTTAAATCAATAGCAAGAAGCGATACAGGATCAGAAGGCATAGAAACTCTGTGGGTAGAGTTGAGGAGAAACAATGGTAAAAAGACCCTGATGGGAGTTATGTACAGGCGTCCAAGCAGGAGTCAGGATGAGGGGCAGAAAATAAATCTGGATGTAGAGAAGGCACATAAAAAGGCAATATTACAATAATTATGGGGGACTTCAATATACAGGTGGCCTGGGAAAATCCGGTCGGTAGTGGGTCCCAAGAAAAGGATTTTGTTGAATGTCAAAGAGATGCTTTTTTGGAGCAGCTTGTGACAGAGCCAACTAGGGAAACGGGAATTCCGGAGTTGGTGATGTGTAATGAGGCAGATTTGATTAGGGAACTTAAGGTGAAGTGACCCTGAGAGAGCAGTGACCACAATATGATAGAATTTACCCTGCAGTTTGAGAGGGAGAAACTGGAATCAGATGCACGAATATGACAATTAAATAAAGGTAACTGCAAAGACATGAGGGAGGAGCTGGTCAGAGTTGATTGGAAAGGGAGCCGAGCAGGGGAGACGGTGGAACGGCACGTACAGGAGTTTTTTTTGGGGGGGGGGGACAAAGGCATGCACGCACCCCCATTCCTCTCCCTTAAAACATTGTGGGTAGTTCCTATGTGTCTCCTCCCGTTGGGGTCCCATCCCCCCTAGAATTCCCGGCTCAGTGAGCTCTACACACTTTCGTTGTATCCCTTGTTTAAAGTACCCAACATGTTCTTGCAGGGTACCCCCGATGTGTCAATAGTGAATAACTCTTGTGGGAGCCACCCTGGTGTTGCGATGAATAGGGAGTTTACTGATCGCGCTGAAGGGTAACAAGCGGTCCTATTCCCATAGATCTGGATGTGTGTTTTCAGGAATAGGTTTTCTTCCATGATTGGTGGTTCTGCTCCCCTAACCCCCATGTGTTGGAGCGTATTTACAATGGTCATGGTTATTATCAAATATGTCCCTATTCCCATATTGTTTTTTTTTTACAACATTGGTTCTGCTCCCCTAACCCCCATGTGTTGGAGCGTATTTACAATGGTCATGGTTATTATCAAATATGTCCCTATTCCCATATTGTTTTTTTTTTACAACAGTATTTTTACAGTTATAGTATATATACAGAAAATAAACAGGCAATCAAATTAAAAGTAGTTTGTTCCGACGTCTTGATAGTAGATCTGGTCCTGGTTCCTGGGGAATTTGAACGACCGAAAACGGTATCTTTAGTTTATTTGTCTTCATACAGCTTTAATTGGGTCCAATGTTTTCAGACCCCCTGTCCCCTTATATCTATGCAGGCACAGGTATCTCCGCTAATAATGACCTCGTAAGGTCCGTGCCATCTTGGGGCAAATCCTGGTTTTTCAGGAAGCACTTTTGTTAATACCCGGCTCCCGGCCTTTGGGACCTCTGGTAATATTTCTGAGTCCTCCTCTGTATCGACCTGTGCCTGATTAAAAATTACCGACGGGCGCATCCCCTTCAATTGGGTGCTAAGGTCTCGGATGTATTGACGGATCTTATCCTTTATCGGACCCACATCTGTCCAGCCTGTAATAATGTTTTCGGGTAAGTGCATTGCTCGCCCGGTCATCAGCTCGTATGGAGTCAAGCCGGTAGTTCGATTTGTGGTCGCCCTAAGCCTCATCAGAACTGCAGGTAGGACTTCTGTCCAATTTCTACCTGAGGATTGCATTGCTTTTGCCATGGTTACTTTTAGAGTCCGATTCATCCTCTCCACCATCCCGGAACTTTGTGGGTGATAGGGGATGTGAAATTTCTGTTTTATTCCTAATAGTTGGCAAATGTTTTTCATAACCTTTCCTGTGAAATGTGTTCCCTGGTCCGAATCAAATTGAATTGGCATCCCCCATCGGGGAATGACTTCTGCTGCCAATATCCTGGCTACCGTTAGGGCTGTACAATTGGTTGTGGGGAATGCTTCTACCCACCTGGTGAATTGATCTACTATTACCAGGCAGTATGTTTTCCCGTGAGAGGGGGGCAATGGTCCTATGAAGTCCATTTGTATCTGTTCCCAGGGTCCCTTTGGTCTGGGTTGGTGTCCCATCTTTACCTTTATGGGCTTCCCGGGGTTGTGCTGTGCACATATAGTGCATCTGCGGCAGTTTGCGGCCACATCCCGTCCCAATCCTTTCCAACACCACTCTCTCCCCAGGCTCTGTATCATTGCATCCCTGCCTGTATGGGGAAGTCCGTGGTGTAGTTCCAGTAATGTGTTCTGGATACATCCTGGTGCCAATACCCGGTCATCTTTTCTCCACACCCCGTCAGTCCCTTTAACTGCGCCCAGCTCCTCCCATCTATCTCGTTCTTGTTGGGGAATGTCCCCATGTAATTTCTGTATGTCAATTCCTTCCGGTTCTCCCACTATCGCTGCAAGGGGCAGGCTTTTAACGTCGCTGTTTTCTAGTGCTTGCTGTGCCGCTGTGTCTGCGGCTTGATTCCCTTTGAAATGAATCCACCCCAGGGTGTCCCTTGCCGGTTCCCGCTGGTGGGCTTTTATTTTAATTACTGCAGCCTCTGTAGGCTGTTCACTAGCTGCTAGCAGCGCCCTAATCTGCTGTTGGTGTTTAATGGGGGTACCTCCTGTAGTAATGAACCCCCTTCTCCCCCATGCGGGCATGTAATCATGGATAACACCAAACGCGTATTGGCTGTCTGTATACACATTTACTGTTTTCCCTGCTGCTAATCTTAAGGCTTGGGTGAGGGCAACTAATTCTGCTACCTGAGCGGACTGACCCCCGTCGATCCGTCCTGATTCTAGGGTTTCCAGGTTCTGGTCTACTACTGCCCACCCTGTCCTTGGTGATCCGGATACATATTTGCGGGACCCATCCACATAGAAGGTCTTATTTGCTGTTGGAAGGGGTTCGTCTCTAATCTTTCCTTCCTTGTTATCTTCGTCAATTTCTCCACAGCTGTGCGCTTCCCCAATGTCTAAAATCCCTTCCGCGGGGTTTTCTCCCGTGTCCCTAATGATGGTGACTGACTTGTTAGGTGGTAGGAGTGTGGCCTCCCACCTTGCCCTCCTTATATTTGAGACTGTTTTGAGTTTGCCCGTGTTTAGCGTTTCTACCAATGTATGTTTTGTGTGTAGCACAATAACTCCTGTCATGACAATGGGCTCACTTATCCTCACAGCCCATGCTGCACAATCTAGGGCGGCTATGCACCTGGGCATCCCGGTGACTACTGGTCCCTCAGCCGTTGAATAATACCCTACGGGTCTCTTTCTATCTCCATGAGTCTGTGCCACTACGGCAGAATAGAAGCCGTCCTGGTTGTCACAGAAGATGTGGAACTTCTTGCTTCCACCTGGCAGTCCCAGCCCTGGGGCTGAAGCTAACCTAGCTTTCAACGCTGCATATGCTGTCTCTTGCTCTTGTCCCCACTCTATACTTTCCAAGGCTGGCTTTCCTCCCTTCACTAGTCTCTGAATTGGCTCCGCGATTCTTGCGAAGTCAGGGATAAAACTCCTACTGTAATTGAATAGTCCTAAAACTGTTCGGACCCCTCTTACTGTAACTGGTCGCGGCATTTCTTTAATGGCGGTTTTGCGACCTGCGGGCATTTCTTTAATTCCCTGGGAAATTAGGTGTCCTAAGTACAGGACCTTGGGTTTTGCAATTTGTGCCTTCTGTGGGCTGACTTTCAGCCCGGCTTTTGCCAATCCTTCTAGTACTGCATACAGGGCTGCCTTGTGCCCTTCTTCTGTTTTGGACGCTATTAACACATCGTCCACATACTGGAGGACCGTATTGTCCTCATGCAATTTCACCCTACTCAGGATATCGCTCATTGTTCTGTGAAATATGGCAGAACTGTTATGAAATCCCTGTGGGAGGCGAGTCCATATACTGTTTCTCTCCCACAGTGAAGGCGAATTTGTTTTGGGATTCTGTGTCCAGTGGAAGGGACCAGAACCCATTTGCTATATCTAGCACCGTGAAAATTTTGTGGTCTTGTGCCAATCCGTTTAAAATAGCCGAGGGGTTTGCCTCAATGGGGTGTAATTTAGGTGTTACCTTGTCCAAACCTGTGTAATCGATGGTGAGCCTGTAGCTCCCGTCAGGTTTTATAACTGGCCATGTGGGGGAATTGGTGGTACTGGTGGTTTCCCTGAGGATTCCCTTTTCTATTAAACCCTTGACTATTTCTACCACTGCCCCTTGCGCTTCTCTCTTGATAGGGTATTGTCGGTGGGGCTTGTGTTCCGGTCCTGGGACTTTTATCGGTTCTGTGTCGGTTCGTCCGGTATCTAATTTCGTCCTCGCCCAGGCTTCGGGAATGGAAGCGCAGATGGCTCCGAACCCTTCTTTTTCCTGATCCCAATCTCGGGCCACGATGGTGGCTCCCCCAACCGTCCCCAGGTGGCGAGCTAATGTCCCTATTCCGGTCTTCCTACCGTCAGGTTGTGGCCAAATTAGTTTCCCTTTCCCACAATCTATCAGCACCTGGTATTCCCTCATTAAATCGTTCCCCATGATTGTGCCCTCATTATTCTGACAAACGTTGGAATATACTTGTGGTTGATTTCTACTAGTGTGGTTTCGCTAAGATAGGCGGGTATTCTCTCTCCCCCTACCCCGGTTATGTGTATTCTTTTGTTGGTCAGTGGCAGGGGTAGGTTTGTAATTGATATGGCTGCCCCCGTATCTACTAACATGTGGCATTCCCTACCCCCTACCAGGGCTTCTACATATATTCTCTCCCCCTCTTTCCTGTTTTGGATGGGAGCTACGGGTTGTGAGATTTCGAACAGTGTTGGTCGATAAGTGGGGTGGACGGACACCGGCTTCTGTCAGGATTCACTATCTTCTGTGGGCGTGGCTACACTAATCCTCTCTTGTCTCCCATCTCCCTGGTTTGGGGTCTCTTCTAGTCATCCGAGTGGATTCCGGGAATGTGGTGCCCCCGGGGTTGGTCTATAGTTGTCTTGGGGTCTCCCATGTTTCCCCCAACATGTTGCCTCGGTGTGCCCTGCCCTGTGGCAGTGGTCACAGCGGGGCCCGCCATTCTCGGGTTTCCTTTTGAATGGTGCTTCCCTGCAGAATCGAGCCGTATGCCCTGGCTGGCCACATGTGTAGCAGCTGAGCCCGGTTCTCCCCTTATCTTCGTTATGGGGGGTTCCAGTTCTCTCTCGTCTGGGCATTGCCTGGGCAACCTTCCCTTCGTTTATCCCGCTAGCCCACTCAACTAGCTCGTCATAGTCTTGCGATGCTATCACCCCCATCTTAAGGATTTCTTGGTGTACCTCTGATAGCCCGTCCTTGAATGCCTGGATAAAAGCCCTGTCTCTCCTATCCACATTGTCCTGTCCTGAACATTCCCCATATACCTGGAATAATCTCTCTCCAAATTCCCATGCACTTTCCCCCTGTCCTTGTATAGTATTTGTGATCCTGCTCCAATTAGTGGGGGAGTTCCCTAAGACCCGTTGGATTTCGGTCTTTAATAATGTAAAGGGTGCCCGCTGGTCATCTATCTCAGCCGTTGTAGCAATGGCATGTGTCCACCTTCCTCCATGATAGTCCTGTGCTGCTTGGGCCGCTGGCCCTCCTGCCACCAACCTCCATTTATCCGCTGGACAGGCTGCCCTGACCAGCTGGTGTATGTCCCTTAAATGTAACTGGTGTCCTACCCAGAGTGAATCTAATTCGCCCCAAAATCCCAGGTTTGCGCTTCTGGGTTTTAACTTCCCCAGGGATGCCATAATCTGCTGCCTTTCCCCTGGGGTAAAAGGCTTATAGGTTGCTTTCGGTTGTGCTAACGTCCCTCCTCTGGGTACTGGCGCTAAATTATAATTTTTTGTGTCTCCTTCTGATACTGGAGCGGTTGTATGTTTCTGCACTGACTCGTATGAACGCCGAGGGTCCGTTTCCTCTGATCTCTGCGTTTTCTCCGCAGTGTGGCTTCTGTGTTCTAATTCCCTCACTCTCTCCTGCAATACCTTAATTTGTTCTGTCTCTTTGTGTCTCTCCTCCATGGAGGCATTTACCTTCTCAATTAGTCCAGCTAACTGGGTCACTAACATGACTCCCATTCCTTTTGTTTTGTCCCGTTTAACTCCGTCTACCCCCTTTCTCTGATCTTCTAAAGTTTGTGATGCGTTCCCCCCGTTCCGTTTCATCTTTCCAACAATCGCTTCTCTGGCTAACAGATACTTAAAAATGAGAGCTACTGCAGTTTCTCCCTCAATAACGTGGTCTGCCATTTTTCTGTCTAGCAGTTCTGCAACCCCCGTATGCTGGTTCCAACAGTAAAAGTGCCCCAACTCTCTCTCTCTCTTATCTCCTGTCACTGATACTGCTCCAGCACCGTCTGTATTGCTGTAGGGTCTCGTAGTGGGGTCCCAGTGGGTCACTTCTCCTTTGCTCCCCCAACTATTCCTGACACCTCACGCTTGGTCTATTTTGTGTTGTCTTATTGGGATGTGTGCTGGTCTTTTAGTGGGTTTGTCGGCCCCTGTCCCCAGCCCCTTTAAGTACAACGCCTCCCGCTTGGCCACCACCTCCACTAGCAAGGTTCATCCGTTACCCCAAAAAGGGAGTCTCAGCTCCCTGGTACCCTGCTATGGACTGTGGTGTTCCCTACAGACGAACAAGGTTATCAAACTCCGCCCGGGTCCCTAATGGATTCTCCGTCGCCGTGTCTCTTGGTCAGGATGGATCGGGTCCCCTCTTCCTCAACACTTACACATATGTATCTGTTATCAAAGCCCCTGTTATAATTAGTAACTGTATCGACTCTGAGGTTGTTCGTCCCTTCAGAGTCTGTGTTGTTACCCGATTTACACTGTCCGTGCCTTGCACCCTGAGTGCCTGTGCCTCTTAGCGCCCACCCTCATAACCCAACCTTAGCGTGGGAGATTTCTCCTCTTAACGTCCAGTTTAGGGTGGGGCACCTTGAATCAAGCACTCCCTTGTCCTATTGCCTTGGCACAGACAGCGGTTTCGTTTACAATCCTGGGTTACTTACACCAATTAGTTCTGCATGCGGTTCTTATCTTTATATTAGTCTTAATTCCTTATTCCCGTTATCAAATACCCAAAACCTGTTACCCTTACCACTGGTAAAGTTACTTACCTTCTTCCACACGGTCGTTCTGACCTATACCTCTTTAGTGCAGAATTCTGTTTCAATTTTAAAAACTGAGGCAAGATTATACAGTTCAACAAGACAACAATATTTAAAACAGACAAACCCTAACCCTTAAAGGTACCTCACTTCGAACGGAGACTTGTACTCGCCCTTGACTGCTCTGGATTTTTACCAAATTCGTTTAAATTTGATCCCGGCTTCCAGACCGTGGCCACCCGTCAGAAGTCAGATATCAAATCCTGCCGACTACGCCATTTGTTGTCGGGAAAAATCCCTTACACCAGTGCATTCAAGGAAGTCGAGTCGCAAGGCAATGTTCAAAGCGTTTTTCTTTATTGTACAATTACTGGGAACCCAGGGAGACCCCCTTAGCCAGCTTAGAAACAGTGCTTGGCCACGTTGATTTCAATAGTTATACATTTGCTCTGGATATTTATAGGAATCCAAATTCGAGGGGGAACATTTGCTCATACATTTTTACAATACTTATAAAGTGGCCTGTCTGGTCAGGAAGTTCCCTGAGAGACTTGTCAATTTGCATCTGTATGGTGTGTGTCCGTGTTAATGGGACTGCCTGTTCTTGCCCCGGTGTTTTAATGTGTTTCCCATTATCCTCTCGACGTGTCCCCTTATCTCAATCGATCTCGACTGTTTTGTGTCTGTATTCTATGCTTGTGAGATTAGGTGTTAATGTCATTTTGTCCTGCTGTTTGTAGGGGGATTTAATCTAATCTTTTATTCTTTTTATCCTAGTTTATTAAGTTTCTCTGCCTGCCTTGGCCATTTTATTCCTGTAATATTTTATTGACAGTCGGGTTATGCCATATAACCCACTCCAGGCCTTGACTCGCAGATATCCCGATCTTCTGGCCAAAGGCCGGTTTAAAATGCAGCTTCGTGCTGTTGCTGGGCAGAATAAGGAGCTTTTGTCGGCTTTGAAATTAAAGGTCTCCCAGCTGTGCAGATGGGGATTTAAACGAATGTCCATTCGGGTGTTCCCCTCTGCATTGTGGGCACGTTATGAATGGTGCAAATCAGTCCAATAAATGAATATGTTTAATGAGGTGAATATTGATGAGACAATAAAAATATGGCTTTTGGAAAATGGCTACTTCAGATCAGAAGCCTCAGATTTTACTGCACGTAGCACTGAGAGAAAGTTCTCCTGAAGCCTCAGATTGTACTGTACATAACACTGAGAGTTAGTTCTGTCTGAAGACTCAGATTGAACTGTACATAACACTGAGAGATAATTCTATCTGAAGCCTCAGATTGTACTGTACATAACACTGAGAGATAGTTCTTCTGAAGCCGCAGATTGTACTGTACATAACACTGAGAGTTAGTTCTGTCTGAAGCCTCAGATTGTACTGTACATAACACTGAGAGAAAGCTCTTCTGAAGCCTCAGATTGTACTGTACATAACACTGAGAGATAGTTCTATCTGATGACTCGAGCTAAGACTGTACTGTACGTCATGCTGAGAGTTTGATCCGTGTGAAGTCCTATACTAAGATTGTTCTGTCCATGAGCTGTACATAAGATCTGCTACAACCTGGATTAAGCAGACTGTATCAACCCTGATTGACGTTAACTTCATCTAAAAACCACGACCATGATACCCAGAAGACAATAAGATATAAGAGCAGAATGAGGCCATTGGGCCCGTCAAGCCGGCTCCACCATTCAATTCTGGCTGATAAGTTTCTCAAACCCATTCTCCTGCTTTCTCCCCGTAACCCTTGATCGCTGTACCAGTCAAGAACCTATTTATCTCTTTATTAAATACAGTCCATGATCTGGCCTCCACAGCCTTGTGTGGCAATGAATTCCACAGATTCACCACCCTCTGGCTGAAGAAATTCCTCCTCGTCTCAGTTCTGAAGTAAGAAGTCTCACAACAGCAGGTTAAAGTCCCACAGGTTTATTTGGAATCACGAGCTTCCGGAATGCTGCTCCTTCATCAGGTGAGTGGGAAACTGGTGTTGTGAGACTTCTTACTGCGCACACCCCAGTCCAACACCGCCATCTCCACATCACATTTCTATAGGGCCGTCCCTTTCCTCTGAGTCTGTGCCCTCGGGTCCAAGTCTCCCCGACTCATGGAAACATCTTCCCCAAGTGCACTCTATCCAGGCCTTTCATTATTCTGTAAGTTTCAATGTTATCCCCTTCCTCATACTTCCAAACTGCATCGAATATGGACCCCCAGTCCTCAGACGCTCCTCATGCGTCAAGTCTTTCATTCCCCGGATCATTCTTGTGAACCTGCTCTGGACCCTCTCCAAGGCCAGCACATCCTTCCTTAGATACGGGGACCAAAATTGCGAACAATATTCTGAATGCGGTCAGACCAGTGTCTTATAAACCCTCAGCAGTACACCCCTGCTTTTGTATTCTCGTCGTCTTGAAATTAACACTAGCAGAATGATCTCTGCTAAATCGAATTAATATTGACCCTACATTATTTCCAACTTTCCATACCTCCCTGAACCTCAACACCCCTTCGAGGCTGTAACTGTTCTACTTTGGATATCAAAACTGTTGGATTGAAGGGGGTTAAGTGAAGCTGTTTGTTTAGTGACTGGAATTGATGTGAGTCTCCATGGATCCGATTAGTGTGCCTGGAGGGATTCCCCTCTTCTATTAATGAAGGATTCCGTTCAATGTGTTGTCCCATTGAGTCAGCGGGAGCGGCAACTCCGACACCAACAGAGATCAGCGGCTGTGGAGAGAGAGGGAGGGAGAGGAGAGATCAGAATCTGGGAGCAATGGATTGGAATCTTCCAACAATGGATCAGAATCTGGGAACAATGGATTGGAATCTTCCAACAATGGATCAGAATCAGGGAACAATGAACCGGAATGTTCCAACCAAGGAGAGGAGTTTATTCTATTGGATTTCTCAGTTTACTGATGATGGGTGGACATCAGCTGAGCGGATTCAATATCTACTGTATGTGATTGAATGTATTTACTATCCCCTCCTGGCGATTGTTGGTGTTCCGGGTAAGTCCCTGGCTGGAATTGTACCGGCCCGACCGCCACGGGAATCGGAGCAGGCGAGGGGCGGAGAATGGGAAGGTCTGTTGAACACGGGTGGGATTTTGCAGCTTCAGGAAGAGTGAGGCTGGAAAGTCCCGTCCCCTGTGTCCAGTTCCTAATTCTAGAAAGGCTGTTTAACTGTATTGATTTTCTTGTCATTTCCTGTACTGGATTTGCTGCTCTTGTTGAATCTCTGTGTCCGGTTATTAATTCTTTCAGCCACTGACAATTGTCTCAGGGTCTATGGGCTGGGATGTCTTCTGAGTGCTGTGACTTTCCATAGACATGGGACCTCAAACACTATTCCTTCGTGTGTAAAAGATTGAGACAGAATCCTTTTCACCCTCTGCATATAACACCAGTTCACCCACCCAATCACCAGGCCGCAGAATCAATTTTATTGGTCATATCTGCACAGCAGGATCTCACAGAGAGAGAACATGTTTCATTAAATTTGAAATTGATTCATCAGTGTCACAAGTATGCGAACATTAACATTGCAATGAAGTTACTGTAAAAATCGCCCAGTCACCACACTCCAGCGCCTGTTCAGGTACACTGAGGGAGAATTTAGCACGGCCAAGGCACCCAACCAGCACAACTAGTGGGAGGAAACTGGAGCACCCGGAGGAAACCCACGCAGACATGGGGAGAACATGCAGAATCTGCACAGACAGTGGCCAAGCCTGCAATTGAACCAGGACCTCTGGTGCTGTGAGGCAGCAACGTTACCCCCTGTGCCACCACAAGCTCTCTGAGAGCAACAGGAACACAAACACACAGACACACCCAAACACACATACATTAATACACACATTTGTTGATAGAAGCAATCAGATTGAGACACTCCCACTCACACACAAATTCAAGAACCAAAATTGGTGTAACATTCCAGAATAACACACACTTAGGAACACTCGTCAGGTACTCTTGCTCACACACAAACACGCACGCACACACATGCATACTGGTGCAGACAATATAGACACACGCAACACACACACGGTAGCGGGAGCGGCAGGATAACAGCTACTCCCTGTCCATTGATGGTGGGGTGATCAAGTAAAACCGCGTGACAGCCTGGAACTCAGGCCCACGTCCCATTTCTCACCTCTTGCAACCTTCACCGGCAATGGATAAACAGCGGATTCAGTCTCCTGCCCATTTCCGGCAAGAGGCTGAATAAATTATTTCAATTTATTTTAAAACAAATTTAAATGCAATTAGCGAGCCTGGGATGGAATGGTGCGCCACACTTGCCTTTGCAGCCTCACCGGGAGAGGTTGGGTCCGGTGAGGGAAACAGCTGGCCACATGTATGAGGACGAGTCATGATGACCTCGCCAGGAGAACTGAAGGCCATTGAGGACACCGGGCAAGGTCGAGGGCAAAGGTAGGTGCCCCTTGGGCAATGCCCACCGGGCAGTACCAGGGAGTGGCGCATGAGGTGGCGGGGTCTACAGGGGTGGAGCCTGAAGGTAACGGGGCCTACACTGAATGTAGTTGCTGGGTCGGAGAGGGTCCCGTTACCACTCTGCCCGCTGTCTGTGGGGTGGGGTGGTCCCCGCTGCCACTCTACACGTGATTGGTGTTGGTAGGAAGGGGGGGCATCACTGCCTCTCTGCATGTACAGTGGGGTAGGGAGGGGGTCTCGCTGCCTCTCTGCATGCACAGTGGGGTAGGGAGGGGGTCTCGCTGCCTGTCTGCATGCACAGTGGTGTAGGGAGGGGGTCTCGCTGCCTCTCTGCATGCACAGTGGGGTAGGGTGGGGGGATCCCGCTGCCTCTCTGCATGCACGGTGGGGTAGGGTGGAGGTCTCGCTGCCTCTCTGCATGCACAGTGGGGTAGGGAGGGGGTCTCGCTGCCTGTCTGCATGCACAGTGGGGTAGGGAGGGGGTCTTGCTGCCTCTCTGCATGCACAGTGGGGTAGAGTGGGGGTTCTCGCTGCCTCTCTGCATGCACAGTGGGGTAGGTTGGGGGGTCTCGCTGCCTCTCTGCATGCACAGTGGGGTACGGAGGGGTCTCGCTGCCTCTCTGCATGCACAGTGGGGTAGAGAGGGGGTCTCGCTCCGTAACATTGGATATACAGTGAAAAGTGTTGTTGCCTGAGTGCCATACCGACAAATCATACTGTACATAGAGAAGGAGAGAGTGCAGAATGTAATGTTGCAGTCATAGCTGGGATGTAGTAAAAGATCATCTGAATGAAATGTGGGTCCATTCAAAGGTCTGATGGCAGCAGAGAAGGTGTTCCAAAGTCGGCAGCATGGTGGCACAATGGTTAGCGCTGCTGTCTCACAGGAACCTGAGTTCGATTCCCGGCTTGGATCACTGTCTGTGTGGAATTTGCACATTCTACCCGTGTCGGCATGGGTTTGCTCTGGATGCTCCAGTTTTCACCCACAGTCCAAAATGTGCAGGTTAGGTTGATTGGCCATGTTAACTGCCCATTAGCGTCCTGGGATATGTATGTTTGGGGGATTAGCAGGGTACATATGTGGGACTTTGGGGATAGGGCCTGGGTGGGATTGTTGTAGGTGGAGGCTCGATGGGTCACATGGCCCCCTTCTGCACTGTAGTGATTCTATTATTCTATGAGTCGGTTGGTCCATGTCCTCACACGTTCTTTATCTTTTTCTCTGATGGAACAAGTGGTAAGAGTTGATGTCCGTGGTGCGCTATTCCTGAATTAGGCTGGTTGCTTTTATGAGGCAACGGGAAGTTTAGACAGAGTTCGTGAGTGGGAGGTTGGTGTGAGTGATGGACTGGTCTGCATTCACCAAGCTTTGAAGTTTCTCGCAGTCTTGGACAGAGCTGGAGCCATACCAAGCTCGAATGTTATTTATGGTGCATCTGTAAAAGTTGGTGAGAGTCGCAGCTGACATGCCAAATGTCCGTAAACCTCTGAGAAAATAGAGGCGTTCGGAGACTTTTTAATTATAGGGACGTCATGGAGGAACCAGGAAAGGTTTTTCGTGATGTGGACCCGAAAACGTGAAGCTCTCGACTATTTCAACTTCACCCCATTGATGTAGATCGGGGCATGTACTCCACTAGGCTTCCAAAAGTCGATTTGCTTTGTTGACATTGAGGAAGAGCTTATTGTTGTCGCCCCAGTTCACCAGATTCTCTGTCTCTTCCTCCGACCCACTGCAGGTGTCATCAGCAAACTTGGAAATGGAGTTGGAGGGGAATTTGGCCACACAGTCACCAGTGTATAAGGAGTACAGTAAGGGGCTGAGGACGCAGCCTTACGGGGCACCGCTGTTCAGGATGATTGTGAAGGAGATGTTGTTGATTGTCCTTAATTTTGCTGTCTGCGGATTAGGAAGTTGAGGATCCAATTGCAGAGGCAGGAGCCAAGCTCAGGGCCACGGACGTTGGACATGAGTTTCGTAGGACTTATGGTGTTGCAGGCTGAGCTGTAGTTGATAAACACGAGTCTGTGTTCCAGGGTTCACTGTGGGGCCAGTGAGATGGCATTGTGGACCTGTTGTGGGATGTCGGTGAACTGTCGTGGATCCAGGCAATCTGGGAAGCCGGAACTGATTCATACCACGACTAACCTTTTGATGTATTTCATAATATTGGATATCAGAGTCACCGGACGATAGGCATTATGGCAACCTGCTTGGCTTTTCCTTTGGCACTGGCCTTTGTTTGAGTTTTACCTGGTGCAGAGATTGGCAACCTTCCTTCCGAGAGAGGACTGATGCAGCTGCACTGGTCCAGTAAACCATAGTGGGACAGCAGTAATCGCACTGAGTATTATGGACGATAGCGATTCGCTGAACCTTGAAGCTTTCTCCCACTCTTGAAAGCAAACACTGGAAGTTGTGATGTGTGCCAATCGTGTGTGAGATTACTATTTTTTGCTGTGTTGTGCTAACAGTGGCCACAATGCTGTGATCTCCTCTTCAGGGTACAGTTCTGTGTAAATATAATCGAGATTCTGTGCTGTCAAGGCATCAGGATCTCCCTCTGCCAATTGTTAGTATTGTCCAGAGGCAAGGGTCAAACCAGCCCTCTTTGGTACCAGCTGTGTTGCAGGGGTTGTCAGTAAACTGTCTGAGAGACGACAGATTACCATCTACAGGACTCCAGTCTGGATTTTCTGTCAGGGTTTACTCCCTCATCCTTGTAGCTAAGTGAGGGTCAATGTTGTGGACTTTCTGGAAAGCTCTCTCCCAAATGTATACCACTGTGTTGCTACCATGGAGCAGCACGGTGACACAGTGGTTAGCACTGCTGATTCACAGCGTCAGGGACCTGGGTTCAATTCCAGGCTTGGGTCACTGTCTGTGTGGAGTTTGGACCTTCTCCCCGTGTCTGTGTGGGTTTCCTCCGGATGCTCCACTTTCCTCTTACCCTGCAAAAGACGTGCTGGATATTTAAAAACAGATTTCAGTGATTTTATGTGTGTCCATTCCTTTTCATTTCAACCCATCCTCAGTCCAAATGGTAACGTCTTTCCCTGAATCCTGTCTAATTTTATTCTTTATTTCCCTTCCTGACAGTGAACATAATCACAATTGTGACACTGATGAGCAGAAACTGTGGTCTGTCCAAATGTGTGACTCGTTACCTGGTGGCCATGTCAGCGGGGGATCTGCTGGTCGTTATCCTCGACCTGATATTCAGACACATTCCCATTCTTTATCGGGAACAGTTTGTTTTCCTGTACTGGGTCCCCGTGTGTAACATCCACGCCGTCCTGCTTTATGCAGCCACTGACTGTTCTGTCTGGTTCACCGTCACTTTCACCTTTGATCGATTTGTGGCCATTTGCTGCCCCAAGCTGAAGAGTAAATATTGCAGTGAGAAATCGGCGGCTGTGGTTCTGGGAACAGTGACGGTGCTGAGCTGTTTAAAGAACATTTTCTGGTATTTTATGTTATTAAATAAATATTGGCTGGTGAACACCCCCTGGTTTTGTAATTACACAATGGATGTTGTGGAATCTCCGGTCTGGGGAGCAATCGAGTTCCTCCACAACATTCTAACCCCGACTGTCCCGTTCGTCCTGATTCTGCTGCTCAACGTTTTCACCGTCAGACACATTTTAATGAGCAGCAGAGCCCGCAGGAGACTCCGGACTCACAGCAGTGGGGAGAATCCCAGAGACCCAGAGATGGAGAGTCGCAGGAAATCCATAATTTTACTGTTTGTTATCTCAGCCAATTTCATCTTCTTATGGTCGACATTAATGGTTTATTCTATATGGACTCGGATGCATGAATTGGGCTATCGGTCGGTATGGTTAGATAATTTTGTTCTGGAATTGGGCTTCATGCTGCAACTCACAAGTTGTTGTACAAACACTGCCATTTATGCTGTGACACAGACTCACTTCAGGCAGCAGCTAATAAATCTGCTGAAATATCCCCTGACTTCAATTCTTCAACTCATTAGATCCTGAGAGGAAACTACAACCACAAGACCCCTCAATCTTCCTATTGGACTTTCAAACTATAAATAACAAACGGCCTCACAGAGACAGAGAGTGACAGATAAAGCGAGAGAGAGGGCAGCGAGAGCAAAAGTGAGAATGATACAGAGACGGGGATTGACAGAGAGAGGGAAGGGCATAAATACATGGAGCGTGACAGATTTTGAAGGAGTTCCTAACAGATACAGTGAAAGACAAAGAGAGAGGGAGAGACAGAGAGAGATAGACAGAAAGGACAGAGACAGATAGGGACTCTCACAGAGCGAGAAAAACAGGGACAGAGATTGGGGGAAATGGGGAGGGAGATGGACAGGGAATGAGAAAGGGAGACAGAGGGAGATAGATAGGAAGATGTAATGAGAGAGGGAGACTAAGACGGAAAGGGAGACAGAAAGGGAGGCAGAGAGAAACAGAGACGGAGACAGAGAGCGTCAGTGAATTTGAAAGAGTGAGACTGAATGAGTACAATGGACACAGCAAGAGCAAAAGACAGAGCGAGGTAGAGAGAGAGAAAGACAGAAATAAGAAAAGGGGGACAGAGAAGGAGAAGGAGGAGGAGAGTGAGACTGAGAGGGGGGAGGAGACACAGAAGAAGAGTGGAGAGAGAAGGTGAGTGAGGGAGATGCAGAGAGACAGTAAGAGACACAGAGAAACAGGCAGAGGGAGAGAGACAGAGAGACAGGGGGATACAGAGAGAGGGATGCACAGAAAGACAGAGAGAGAGACATACTTAATGACTTTAACGATAACCATCAGGTGGAGTTATTGGAATATGAGCTCCCTGTTTGAGACAGTTAATGCTGTCCAATCCGGGAGCACTGCAGACGTATATAATATGGTGTGTCTCGGTTACCGGAAGTCAGGGTGTGTACACTCTGGGTGTGGATGTGATGGCCTGGTGTTTTTATCACGACACTATTAATATAGAAACTCAGCTAAAGTTCTGTGCACCCGGGTTCGAACCCGTCACAGCAGATGGTGGAATTTGAATAAATATATCTGGAATTCAGTATCAGCTGGTGACCATAAAACCAGTGTCGATTTTCGGAAAAACATATCTGGTTCACCAATGTCCCAGGGAAGAAAATCTGTCGTCCTTATGTGGTCAGGACGAAATGTGACTCCAAGTGGTTGACACTTAATTGCCCTCTGAACATGGGCAACTGGGGATGGGGAATAAATGCTGGCCGGCCAGCGACACCCAAGTCCCAAGAGTGAATACAAATACTTTGTACTGGGAAATTTTAAACAAACGGTAAACTGTTTCTCACAGCTGGATAAATACCCAATCCCTCTGATCGAGGACTTAGCTTCAAAGCTGGCAGGAGGATTCTTGTTTCCAATTATGAACTGATTCACGTGCATTTATACTGACAGCGAGATGAGGTTTCCCAGCGAAATTCAACCATTCATACTCAGAGGAAGTTTAACATTTATAATGTGTCAAATGTAGGCTTACATTAACACTGCAATGAAGTTAACGTGAAAATCCCCTAGTCGCCACACACAGGTGCCTGCCCGGGTACACTGAGGGAGAATTGAGCATGGCCAACGCATCTAACCAGCTCGTCTTTCAGACTGCGGGAGAAAACCGGAGTAACCAGAGTAAACCCATGCAGATACGGTGAGAATGTGCAGACTCCGCACAGTGACCCAAACCAGGAACTGAACCCAGGTCTCTGGTGTTATGAGGCAGCAGCGCTAACCACTGTGACACCTCGTCAATGGTGACAGTTCGGGGAAAGAAATTCCAGATGTGACTCAGCCTCCTGGATAATGGTAGGCGGACAGTAATAAAGCCCACAGCTGGATATGGGCGGTGCAGCCCATAACGTTGGCCCATATCCAGCTGTGGGCTTTATTACTGTCCGCCTACCATTATCCAGGAGGCTGAGTCACTGACGCCAATGCCTTGAATTGGCTACGATTAACAGACACTTGTCGTACCCACAATGGAAGAGATGGTAATCATGAACCTTTTCACAACTCTCCCAGTGGCTGCCAATAATATTCGGCTGTGGAGGCAAAATTACCCATTCCTGAATGAATTGAAGCAGCGAGTGCTGATGGGGGAATCCAAAAGGCCATTACAGCCTGAATTGCACCCATATTGGATTGGCAGAGAGCAGCTGACTGTGGAAGATGGCACACGCCGATGGGGTTCAAGAGTGTCATCCTGAGCCAGGGTCACCATCCCATGGTGAACCTTACCATGGCCACCCAGGAGTGGCAAACTGAAGATCCTCTAAGTTGCCCTGTTGGTGGCCAGGTATGGGGACGGATATTTGCGCGTGGGTCAGTGTTGGCAAGATCAACAAGGGCAGAACTATCACCAGTCACTACTCTTCACACTTGGGAATGGCCAGGACGGCCATAGACGTGGCTGCACATGGACAGTGCCGGTCCGTTCATGGGGTCTATGTTTCTGGTAATGGTAGATGCTGATTCAAAATGTATGGCCGTACACAGGGTGAGTTACTCAAACACAAGGACAAGAGTGGAGAAACTTCACACCTCTTTCTTGACATCCGGGATCCCGGAAATGTTAGTTTCTGAAAATGGACCACCGTTCATCAGCCAGGAATTTGTGCATTAGAGGAAGTTGAACAGAAATTAACATGTTAGGACAGTGTCATATTACCCATCATCCAACGGCCTGGCAGAAAGAGCGGCCCAAACAGTAAAAGCAGGTTCAAAAAATCATCCCACAGCCTCCTTGGACACCAAACCATCCAGATTCATCTTCAATTACAGGACGTCACCTCCCCAACACCCCCCCCCCCACCCTCCCACACCCCACCCCCGCCCCCCCACCCCCGCCCCCCATCCCCGCCCCAACCCCCCCACCCCCCCACCCCCACCCCCCCTCTCCCCCCACCTCCCAACCCCCCCGCCCCCACCCCCACCCCTCCCCCTACCCCCAACCCCCCCACCAACCCCCCACCCCCTTCCAGAGGGAACAGATTCTCCCTGTCCAATCTATCATCTTGAAAAAAACATTTTACACACGAGACAAATGACAATGACTTCCCCGTGCTGCAGCGCAAGAACTGGTGTCCATGTGGTCACGTCCCAGAGAACAGGGACTGCGGACAATGGACAGCAATGGGATTCCTCACCTCCGACTATTGACCTTAAGAAGTTTTTATGCTTGAAGCATATTTCACCATTGTTGGTCGTTTCAAAATCAGTTGTTTTAGTGTGACTATCTTTATGTAGTTTGAATTAATGGCATTACATATTGTAGCTGAATTAACAAAAGCCATTTTCAGAAAAAAAACGACGCCTGCCATATTGGGAAGCAGACAGATTAGTTCAACAGACAGCCTTAATTGTGGAACAGTTAAAGGATAACTAATTCATTAAAAGATGTGTTAGGTTGGTATGGTGATCATATCCTCCGCTCCAGAAACATCCCTTCCTCTTTTGAGTTTAAAGCCCTCTCTCCTTCCCTAGTTATGTAGTTTGCAAGAACGTTGCTGGCAGCAGGTTCAGATGTAGATCATCCCAACGGTACAGCCCCCACTTTCTCCAGAACTGATTTTAATGTCCCACAAGCTGAAACTTACCTCTTCCACCAGTCTTTCAAACCATGTATTCATTCCTCGAATGTGATGTGCGCTATGCCAATTTGCACGTGGCTGAGGTAATCATCTCCTGATTATAACCTTGTGTGTTCTGTTGTTTAATTCAGTGTCTATTTCTTGATAATGTCTGTGCAGAAGCTGCTACTTCATTCTACCTATGTCATTGGTACCGACATGGTCCACAACAATGGGATCCTCCTCACAACCACGGTCATCTCCAGCCAGATGTCCTGAACTCTGGCATGGGGCAGGCAACACAGTCAACTGCACTCTGACTCCTTGTTACAGAGAAAATTGTCAATCCCTCTGATGAAGGAGCAGCACTCCGAAAGCTCGTGCTACCAAATAAATCTGTTGGACTTTAACCTGGTGTTGTGAGACTTCTTACGTTGCCGAGCCCAGTCCAATGCCGGCATCTTCACATCATCAATCCCTCTCACTATACTGTCACTTCCTCCCACTAATTTACTCTGTGTCTCTCCCATCCCAACCCCTGACCTCCCCCCACGGCCCACTGAACAGCTTCCTATACCACAGTGCCACGGTCAGTCAGATCATGTGTTTCCAACTGACGCACATGTTAGACCGCTTATCGGCTCTGGAGCGGCGGATGAATTCACTTTGGAGCATCCACGATGCTGAGGAAGCCGTGGATATCATGCTCAGTGAGTTGGTCACAACGCAGGTAACAGTTACTGAGGGAGATAGAGAATGGGTGACCACCAGACAGAGGAAGAGTAGGAAGGCAGTGTCGGGGTCCCCTGCAATCATCTCCCTCCAAAACAGATATACCATTTTGGATACTGTTGGGGGAGATGACTCACCGGTGGAAGGTGGCAGCAGCCAGGTTCGTGGCACCATGGCTGGCTCTGCAGGACAGGAGAGCAGGAAAAAGAGTGGCAGAGCTATAATGATAGGGGACTCAATTGTAAGGGGAATCGACAGGTGATTCTGTGGATGCAAACAAGACTCCAGGATGGTATGTTGCCTCCCTGGTGCAAGGGTCAAGGGTGTCTCGGAGCAGCTGCAGGACATTCTGGAGGGGGGAGGGCGAACAACCAGCTGTCCTGGGGCATATAGGCACCAACACTATAGGTAAAAATGGGATGAAGTCCTACAAGCTGAATTTAAGGAGTTAGGAGTTAAACTAAAATGGAGGACCTCAAAGGTAGTAATCTCAGAATTACTGCCAGTGCCACGTGTTAGTCAGAGTAGGAATGTCAGGATAGCCAAGGTGAATACGTGGCTTGAGAGATGGTGCAAGATGGAGGGATTCAAATTCCTGGGACATTGGAACCGGTTCTGAAGGAGATGGGACCAGTACAAAACAGACGGTCTGCACCTGGGCAGGACTGGAACCAATGTCCTGAGGGGAGTGTTTGCGAGTGCTGCTGGGGAGGGTTTAAATTAATGTTGCGGGGGATGGGGACCGATGCAGGAAGTCAGAGGGAAGTAAAGTGGGGACAGAAACTAAAGGCAGCAAAAGGAAAAGTGGAAGACAGAAAAACCGAAGACAAAAATCAAAAAGGGCCAGAGTACAGAGTACAGAGACTGTGGAGAACTCAGTGAATGGGTCCAGTAAAGGGCCAGAGTAATGAGTACAGAGACTGTGGAGAACTCAGTGAATGGTTCCAGGAAAGGGCCAGAGTACAGAGACTGTGGAGAACTCAGTGAATGGGTCCAGTAAAGGGCCAGAGTACAGAGTACAGAGACTGTGGAGAACTCAGTGAATGGCTCCAGTAAAGGGCCAGAGTACAGTGTACAGAGAATGTGGAGAACTCAGTGAATGGGTCCAGTAAAGGGCCAGAGTACAGGGTACAGAGACTGTGGAGAACTCAGTGAATGTGTCCAGTAAAGGGCCAGAGTACAGAGTAGAGAGACTGTGGAGAACTCAGTGAATGGGTCCAGTAAAGGGCCAGAGTACAGAGTACAAAGACTGTGGTGAACTCAGTGAATGCCTTCAGTAAGCCAGAGTACAGAGTACTGTGGTAAACCACTGTGAGCTTATTGCCTGTGTGTGTGTGACATGCCTGGGCATGCCCCTGCCGACCCTGCCTGGGACTCCTCCCCCCCTGGTCCAGGTTTCAAGGTGACTGCTCCCCACCCCCTGCCTCAGCCTCTGGACCAGTTCATCAGCATGGGTGCGCTCCAAGTCTTTTGCGAATAAAAGCCTATTTGTTCTTGAATACAAACTAGTCTTTGCTCGATTGATAGTGCATGAATTTTATTAGCAAAAGTTTTGGGATGGAGCAGACACTAAAACCCGACAGACTCGAAGTGGATCCTCAAGCTGTCGGAGCCTCCAACAGCTTCGATCACTGGCTGCACTGTTTCGAAACTTTCCTCACCGCCCCCGCCTCTGTCGTCCGGACCGAAACTGACAAGCTCCATGTGCCCCACGCCCGGAGAAGCGATCAAGTATTCTCGATGATTAGAGACGCTGAAACATACAACGATGCGAACGAACTTTTAAAAGGCCAGTACAACAAACAGTCTAATGAAATCAACGCCAGACATATTCTGGCTACTCGCAGACAACAGCCGGGAGATTCAGGCGATCAATTCCTGTGTGCGTTGCGAGCACTTGGCAGGGCCTGCAACTGCAAGGCCGTAACAGCCACCCAAAACACTGAGGAGTGAATCAGAGATGCCGATGTCACGGGTATCAGGTCAAACGATATCCGACAACGACTGCTGGAACAGGGTGGGCTGGACCTACAAAGGACTGTGGCGCTTGCCGACTCGTTAGAGGTGGCCTTCCGTAATCTCGAGGCCTACACCCCCGACCACGGGGGCACATCGTCGACCCCGCGGTCGCCGCCACCTCTGTGCTCGGGACGGCCTCAGGCCTACGCCACGCCACGTCCCACCAATGACCCGACCGCTGCGGCAGTCTCCGGAGGCCCAAAGGGCTACTTCTGCGGCCTGGGGAAGCACCCCCGACAATGCTGCCCGACGAAGGATGCGATCTACTCCGAGTGTGGAAAGAAGGGCCATTACGTAAAGGTATGCAGGGCAAAATCGATCTCCAAGCCCAGTAGCGCCGCGTGCGACCCGCGGGGGCCGCCATCTTGGACGCCATCAGCCGCGTGGGGGGCCATGCAGGCCGCCATCTTGGATGCCATCAGCTGCGTGTGAGCCGTGTGCGCCGCCATCTTGGGCGCCGTCAGCCGCGTCATAAAATCAATGTTGGCTTCGGTTACGCTGCACCAATCCAGGCCTCACCAACTCGCCAGGTCCATGACGGACATCGAGGTAAATGGTTTTTGCGCGATTAATCCACTCGGGAGGCTAGATCGTACCCGGGAAAAAAGGCTTTTATTCGCAACAAGATTAGAGAATACTGCTTAACAATACCATCCCAGGCGAAGGGTCACTAGGAAGTAGCAGTGACCTTTATTCTCCTATAAGAAGGCGGAGCCAACCGGAGTGTACCACAGAACAATGCTAACAGGTGGAACACCCCAACCCTAACCCCAACAGTAACAAGAGTAACATATGTACAAGTACCCACAGTGGTAACCATCTATGGTTCAGCACAATGGTCGCATTACAAACTGTTTATTTGACTGTGGGAGTACGGAGAGCTTTATTCACCCGAACACAGTGAGTCGCTACGCCCTTTCAGTACTGCCAGTGAAGCAAAAGATCTCCATGGCTTCAAAGTCCCACTCGGTGGATGTCCTCGGGTACTGCGTGGCGGCCCTGACTGTACGGGGCACAGTGTACAAATGTAACCCCCTGCTGACCACTATATGGGGCTGCTATTTAAATATTCAATCAACAGGATCCCGAATTCCTAGCGGTTGATGTTGATTTTGCTAATTCCCTGTTTACCCATAAATGTCAGTGAGGACTGTACAGTGAGGACTGTTACCCACTGTAATCGGGATATCAAAAATAAATTTAATAACACATATAATTAACAGACATAAAACAGTGAGCTCTGATCTATAACCGTTGGTGCACATATGGGGAAACTCAGTTGGATTGTATAGTCCCCACCAGTTACTCACGACACCCACACGCAGTCCAGAAGAGACACACGTGTGGAAGATGATGCCGCAGGAGGCAGAGGTGCCACGAGCTATCCGTGCAGCAACGTAGGTCGAATGCGCTGAAGGCTGTCCTCCTCGGCAGTAATGAAAAGAACAGGCAGGGGAACGCCTGGCTGCCTCTCACTCCAAACCGAATTCTCATTGCCTGGGAAAAGCTCTCTCTCTGCTTTTCTCCCTCTTCAGCTCTGCCTTACTCCACAGCTGCTTCACTTCCTGGCGCCTTTTTTTCCTCCCGCCCCCAGAGCAATCCCATTGGCCCAGCCCATATCACTAAACCAACAGCATCCTGTTCACAGCACCCGCCCGGCAAACAGGACACTGAAACCCACAAGGGACAAAGAACACTGGTAAACGTCTTCCCCACAAATCTTCCTCAGTCCCTTACATATAAAAGTTGGGGTCTGATGTTGCAGATGTATAGAACGTTGGTTCGCCTGCATTTGGAATGCTGTGCCCAGTTCTGGTCGCTACACTACCAGAAGGACGTGGAGGCTTTAGAGAGAGTGCAGAGGAGGTTTACCAGGATGTTGCCTGGTATAGAGGGGCTTAGTTATGAGGAGAGATTGGGTAAACTGGGGTTGTTCTCCCTGGAAAGACGGAGGATGAGGGGAGACATAATAGAGGTGTATACAATTATGAAAGGCATAGATAGGGTGAACTGTGGGAAGCCTTTCCCCAGGTCGGTGGTTACGTTCACGAGGGGTCATAGGTTCAAGGTGAGGGGGGGGGAGGTTTAACACAGATATCAGAAGGACATATTTTACACAGAGGGTGGTGGGGGCCTGGAATGCGCTGCCAGGCAAGCTGGTGGAGGCGGACACACTGGGAACGTTTAAGACTTATCTAGACAGCCATATGAACAGAGTGGGAATGGAGGGATACAAAAGAATGGTCTAGTTTGGACCAGGGAGTGCCACGGGCTTGGAGGGCCGAAGGACATGTTCCTGTGCTGTATTGTTCTTTGTTCTTGTTCTACCCTTCACAAAACTGTGTTGACTCTCCCTAATCAAATTATTCCTTTCTCGATGATTATAAATCCTATCTCTTATAATCCTTTCCAAAACTTTGCCTGGAACAAAAGTAATGCTCACCGGTCTATCATTACCAGGGTTATCTCTACTCCCCTTCTTGAACAAGGGGAAAACATTTGCTATCCCACCCGGCCCAGGGAATGTATCTATTTTCACACTTTCCAGAATTGCTAACACCTCCTCTTTATGAACCTCAATGCCGTCTCGTCCAATCGCCTGTACCTCAGTACTCCCCTCGACAACATTGTCTTTTTCCTTTGTGAACACTGATGAAAAATATTCATTTTACACCTCTCGTATCTCTTCAGGCTCCACGCACAACTTCCCACGACTGTCCTTGACTGGCCCCAATCTTACCCTAGTCATTCTTTTATTTCTGACATACCTATAGAAAGCTTTAGGATTTTCCTTGATCCTACCTATAGAATCACCATCCTATAGATTACCTATAGATACGTCGCCGGGTCCGGATGGGATGTCACGCAGGTTACTGTGGGAGGCGAGGGAAGAGATTGCAGAACCTCTGGTGATGATCTTTGCGTCGTCAATGGAGACAGGAGAGGTGCCGGAGGATTGGAGGATTGCGGATGTGGTTCCTATTTTCAAGAAGGTGAATAGGGATAGCCCAGGTAATTACCGACTGGTGAGTCTAACCTCAGTGGTTGGTAACCTGATGGAGAAGATCCTGAGGGACAGGATATATGAGCATTTAGAGAGGTTTAGTATGCTCAAGAATACTCAGCATGGCTTTGTCAAGGGCAGATCGTGCCTTACGAGCCTGGTGGACTCCTTCGAAAATGTGACTAAACACATTGACGAAGGGAAGGCAGCAGATGTGGTTTATATGGATTTTAGCAAGGCGTTCAATAAGGTCCCCCATGCAAGGCTTCTAGAAAAAGTGAGAGGGCATGGGATCCAAGGGGCTGCTGCCCGGTAGATCCAGAACTGGCTTGCCCAAAGGAAGTCATGATGTGGAGATGCCGGCGTTGGACTGGGGTAAACACAGTAAGAAGTCTTACAACACCAGGTTAAAGTCCAACCCAGCTTGGAGCTCCGAAAGCTTGTGTGGCTTTTGCTACCAAATAAACCTGTTGGACTTTAACCTGGTGTTCTTAAACTTCTTACAGTGTTTGCCCAAAGGAGGCAGAGAGTGGGTATAGATGGGTCTTTTTCCAAATGGAGGTCGGTCACCAGTGGAGTGCCCCAGGGATCTGTTCTGGGACCCTTGCTGTTTGCCATTTTCATAAATGATCTGGATGAGGAAGTGGAGGGATGGGTTGTTAAGTTTGCCGACGACACGAAGGTTGGTGGGGTTGTGGATAGTCTGGAGGGATGTCAGAAGTTACAGAGGGACATAGGTAGGATGCAAGACTGGGCGGAGAAGTGGCAGATGGACTTCAACCCAAACTGCGAATACATCTTCCCTCAGAACATCTACCTCTTCCAGCCGATCAGCCTGTATCACACTCTCATCCTCAAAAACATGGCCCTTCTCCTTGGTGAACACTGAAGATAAGTATTCATTCATCGCCTCTCCTATCTCTTCTGACTCCATGCACAAGTTCCCACTACTGTCCTTGACCGGCCCTAACCTCACCCTGGTCATTCTTTTATTCCTCACAAAAGAGTAAGAAGCCTTGGGGTTTTCCTTGATCCAATCCGCCAAGGACTTCTCATGCCCCCTCCTAGCTCTCCTCAGCACTTTTTTTTTAGCTCATTCCTTGCTACCTTGTAACCCTCAAGCCACCGAACTGAACCTTGTTTTCTCATCCTTACATACACTTCCTTTTTCCTCTTGACAAGACATTCAACCTCTTTTGTGAACCATGGTTCCCTCACTCGGCCATTTCCTCCCTGCCTGACAGGGACATACCTATCAAGGACACGCAGTATTTGTTCCTTGAACAAGCTCCACTTTTCATTTGTGCCTTTCCCTGACAGTGTCTGATCCCATCTTATGCTCCCTAATTCTTGCCTCATCGCATCATAATTACCCCTCCCCCAATGATCAACCTTGCCCTGCTGTACGGCCCTATCCCTCTCCATTGCAATAATGAAAGACACCGAATTGTGGTCACTATCTTCAAAGTGCTCTCCCACAAACAAATCTAACACTTGTCCCGGTTCATTTCCCAGTACCAAATCCAATGTGGTACCACCTCTTGTCGGCCTATCCACATATTGTGTCAGGAAACCCTCCTGCACACACTGTACAAAAACTGCCCCATCCGAATCATTCGACCTATAAATGTTCCAATCAATATTTGGAAAGTTAAAGTCACACATGACAACTACCCTGTGACCTCCACACCTATCCATAATCTGCTTTGCAATTTCTTCCTCCACATCTCTATTACTATTTGGGATTCTATAGTAAACTCCTAACAACGTGACCGCTCCTTTCCTATTTCTAACTTCAGCCCATGTTACCTCAGTGTGCAGATCCCCCTCGAAGTGCCTTTCTGCAACTGTTAAATTATCCTTGATTAACAATGCTTCTCCTCCACCTCTTTTACCACCTTCCCTACTCTTACTGAAACATCTATACCCTGGACCTTCCAACAACCATTCCTGTCCCTGTTCTAACCATGTCTCCGTAATGGCCACAACATCGTCGTCCCAAGCACCAATCCACGCTCCAAGTTCACCTACCTTATTCTGAATGCTCCTTGCATTGAAGTAGACACACTTCAACCCACCTTCCTGTCTGCCGGTACACTCCTGCGACCTTGCTACCCTCCTCAGTACCTCACTGCACTCAACACTGGCCTCTGGACTACAGCTCCTTTTCCCATCCCCCTCACAAATTAGTTTTAAACCCCCGAAGAGCCGTAGCAAATTTCCCTCCCAGGATATTGGTGTCCCTCTGGTTCAGGTGCAAACCATCCTGTTTGTCCAGGTCCCACCTTCACCAGAATATGCTCCAATCACCCACATAACTGAAACCCTCCCTCCTACACCATCCCTGCAGCCACGATTTGGAAGAACGAAATGAAGGCACTGTTGCTAAGTTTGCAGATGATACAAAGATATGTAGACGGACAGGTAGTATTGAGGAGGCGGGGGTTGGGGAGGAGGGGTGCTGCAGATGGACTTGGACAGGTTAGGAGAGTGGGCAAAGACGTGGCAGATGGAATACAATGAGGAAAAGTTTGAGGTTGTGCACTTTGGAAGGAGGAATGGAGGCGTAGACTGTTTTCTAAATGGGGGAATGCTCAGAAAATCAGATGCTCAAAGGAATTTGGGAGTCCTTGTTCAAGATTCTCTAAAGCTTAACGTGCAGGTTCAGTTGGCAGTAAGGAAGGCAAATGGAATGCTGGCATTCATGTCGCGAGGGCTATAATACAAGAGCAGGGATGTACTTCTGAGGCTGTAGAAGACTCTGGTCAGACCCCATTTGGAGTATTGTGAGCAGTTTTGGGCCCTGTATCGAAAGGATAGATGTGCTGGCCTTGGAAAGGGTCCAGAGGAGATTTACAACAATGATCCCTGGAATGAACAGCTTGCCATTGAGGACTCTGGGTCTGTACTCGTTGGAGTTTAGAAAGATGAGGGGGGATCTCATTGAAACTTACAGGATGCTGTGAGGCCTGGATAGAGTGAACGTGGAGAGGATGTTTCCACGAGTAGGAAAAGCTAGAACGAGAGGGCACAACCTCAGACTAAAGGGACGATCCTTTAAAACAGAGATGAGGAGGAATTTCTTCAGCCAGAGAGTGGTGTATCCATGGACCTCCATGCCTGCAGAAGGCTGTGGACGCCTGGTCATTGAATGTCTTTAAGACAGAGATAGATAGGTTCTTGATTAATAAGGGGATCAGGGGTTATGGGGAAAAGGCAGGAGAATGGGGATGAGAAAAATATCAGCCATGATTGAATGGCGGAGCAGACTCGATGGGCCGAGTGGCCTCATTCTGCTCCTATGTCTTATGGTACGGGGAGTAAAGGATACAGGCGGTCATAAGGAGCATTTGGAATATGTTCAGAGTTTTTGGGGATTTTGGGGTAGTGTTTTGGGGGCAGGTTTGGGTGGTGAGGGCAGGTTAGGCTGTTTGTGTGAGGGATGTGGGAGTGATCTCCCCGGTTTCAAATCCTCCCCGGGTTTCCACCCCACCTGTCTTCAAATTATCATCAGTTGTGCAGCCTTATCTGGTTCAGAACATCTCCAGGTTCATATCCCACACCAAAAACAGTCAATCAACCTGTCCAACCAATCACAAGGTTCAGACACACTCCAGGTTCAGTCACGCACCAGGTTCAGACACACTCCAGGTTCAGACACACTCCAGGTTCAGACACACTCCAGGTTCAGACACACTCCAGGTTCAGGCCCGCACCAGGTTCAGACACACTCCAGGTTCAGACACACTGCAGGTTCAGACACACTCCAGGTTCAGGCCCGCACCAGGTTCAGACACACTCCAGGTTCAGACACACTCCAGGCTCAGACACATTCCAGGTTCAGACACACTCCAGCTTCAGACACACTCCAGGTTCAGGCCCGCACCAGGTTCAGACACACTCCAGGTTCAGACACACTCCAGGTTCAGACACACTCCAGGTTCAGACACACTCCAGGTTCAGGCCCGCACCACGTTCAGACACACTCCAGGTTCAGACACACTCCAGGTTCAGACACACTCCAGATTCAGGCCCGCACCAGGTTCAGACACACTCCAGGTTCAGACACACTCCAGCTTCAGACACACTCCAGATTCAGGCCCGCACCAGGTTCAGACACACTCCAGGTTCAGTCACGCACCAGGTTCAGACAGACTCTAGGTTCAGACACACTCCAGGTTCAGACACACTCCAGGTTCAGGCCCGCACCAGGTTCAGACACACTCCAGGTTCAGACACACTCCAGGTTCAGACACACTCCAGGTTCAGACACACTCCAGGTTCAGACACACTCCAGGTTCAGACACACTCCAGGTTCAGACACACTCCAGGTTCAGACACACTCCAGGTTCAGACACACTCCAGGTTCAGGCCCGCACCAGGTTCAGACACACTCCAGGTTCAGACACACTCCAGGTTCAGACACACTCCAGGTTCAGACACACTCCAGGTTCGGGCCCGCACCAGGTTCAGACACACTCCAGGTTCAGACACACTCCAGGTTCAGACACACTCCAGGCTCAGACACACTCCAGATTCAGGCCCGCACCAGGTTCAGACACACTCCAGGTTCAGACACACTCCAGCTTCAGACACACTCCAGGTTCAGACACACTCCAGGTTCAGGCTCGCGCCAGGTTCAGACACACTCCAGGTTCAGACACACTCCAGGCTCAGACACACTCCAGGTTCAGGCCCGCACCAGGTTCAGACACACTCCAGATTCAGACACACTCCGGGTTCAGGCTCGTGCCAGGTTTAGACACACTCCAGGTTCAGACACACTCCAGGTTCAGGTCCATGCCAGGTTCAGACACACTCCAGGTTCAGTTCCATGCCAGGTTCAGACACACTCCAGGTTCAGACACACTCCAGGTTCAGACACACTCCAGGTTCAGACACACTCCAGGTTCAGACAAACTCCAGGTTCAGACACACTCCAGTTTCAGGTCCATGCCAGGTTCAGACACACTCCAGGTTCACTTCCATGCCAGGTTCAGACACATTCCAGGTTCAGACACACTCCAGGTTCAGACACACTCCAGGTTCAGACACACTCCAGGTTCAGACACACTCCAGGTTCAGGCCCGCGCCAGGTTCAGACACACTCCAGGTTCAGACACACTCCAGGTTCAGACACACTCCAGGTTCACAATCAGAGAAACATTGAAATATAGGAACAGCAGGAGCAGGCCATTCGGCCCTTGGAGCCAGCTCCGACATTCAGTTTGATCATGCATCATCATCAACTTCAATATCCTGATCATCCCTTGCTCCCATATCTCGTGATCACTTTTGCCCCAAGAGCTATATATAATTTCTTCCTGAAATCACGAAAGGTTTTGGCCTCAGCTACTTTCTATGGTAGGGAAGTCCATAGATCATCAGAGTGGAGAAATTTCACCTCACCTCTGTTCTAAAAGGTTGATGCTTATCCTCAAACCATGAACCCTAGTCCTCAACTCCCTGAGCATCAGGAAAATTCTTTCTGAATCTACCCTATCTAAACCTGTTCCAATTTTATATGTTTCACTCTAATGAACTGCAATGAATAAAGCCCTAACCGACTCAGTCTCTCTTCATATCACAGACTTGCCATCCCAGGAATCAGCCTGGTAAACATTTGCTGTACTCCCTCTGTAGCAAGGACATCCTTCCTCAGATAAGGACACCAAAACTGCACACAATACTCGAAGTGTGGCCTCAGCAATGCCCTGTACAACTGCAGTAACACATCTCTATTCCTGGATTCAAATCTTATCCCTTTGAAGGCCAGCATTACAGTTGTCTTCTTTACTGCCTGTTGTACATAGAAACATAGAAACATAGAAAATTACAGCACAAAACAGGCCCTTCGGCCCCACAAGTTGTGCCGAACATATCCCTACCTTCTAGGCCTACCTATAACCCTCCATCCTATTAAGTCCCATGTACTCATCCAGGAGTCTCTTAAATGACCCTATTGAGTTTGCCTCCACCACCACTGACGGCAGCCGATTCCCCTCGCCCACCATCCTCTGTGTGAAAAGCTTACCCCGAACATCTCCCCTGTACCTACCCCCCAGCACCTTAAACCTGTGTCCTCTCGTAGCAGCCATTTCCACCCTGGGAAAAAGCCTCTGAGAGTCCACCCGATCTATGCCTCTCAACATATTATATACCTCTATTAGGTCTCCTCTCATCCTACGTCTCTCCAAGGAGAAAAGACCGAGCTCCCTCAGCCTATCCTCATAAGACATGCCACTCAATCCAGGCAACATCCTTGTAAATCGCCTCTGTACCCTTTCAATCTTTTCCACATCCTTCCTGTAATGAGGCGACCAGAACTGAGCACAGTACTCCAAGTGGGGTCTGACGAGGGTCTTATATGGCTGCATCATTCTCCCCGGACTCCTGAACTCAATCCCTCGATTGATAAAGGCCAGCACACCATACGCTTTCTTAACCACCTCCTCCACCTGCGGGGCCGATTTTAGAGTCCTATGGACCCGGACCCCAAGTTCCTCCTGATCCTCTACAGTACTAAAAGTCTTTCCCTTTATATTGTACTCCTTCATCCCATTCGACCTGCCAAAATGGACGACTACGCATTTATCTGGGTTGAAGTCCATCTGCCACTTCTCCGCCCAGTCTTGCATCCTATCAATGTCCCTCTGTAACTTCTGACATCCCTCCAGACTATCCGCAACACTACCAACCTTCGTGTCGTCGACAAACTTACCAACCCATCCCTCCAATTCCTCATCCAAGTCATTAATGAAAATGACAAACAGCAAGGGTCCCAGAACAGATCCCTGGGGCGCACCACTGGTGAGCGACCTCCATTTAGAAAAAGACCCATCTGTACCCACACTCTGCCTCCTTTGGGCAATCATGATGTGGAGATGCCGGCGATGGACTGGGGTGAACACAGTAAGAAGTCTCACAACACCAGGTTAAAGTCCAACAGGTGTATTTGGTAGCAAATACCAGAAGCTTTCGGAGCGCTGCTCCTTCATCCCAGGAGCAGCGCTCCGAAAGCTTATGGTATTTGCTACCAAATAAACCTGTTGGACTTTAACCTGGTTTTGTGAGACTTCTTACTGTACTCCTTTGGGCAAGCCAGTTCTGGATCCACAGGGCAGCAGCACCTTGGATCCCATGCCCTCTCACTTTTCATGCACGCTTACTTTCAGTTCCTGATGCACACGGACACCAAGGTCTCGCTGAGTATCCACATCTCTCAATTTACACCCATTCAAATAATAATCTGCCTTCCTATTATTGCTGCTAAATTGGATAACCTCACATTTACCCACATTTTACTGCAACTGCTTTGCACATGCCCACACATTGAGCCTGTTCAAATCACACTGGAGCATAAGAACATAAGAACATAAGAAATAGGAGCAGGAGTAGGCCATCTAGCCCCTCGAGCCTGCCCCGCCATTCAATAAGATCATGGCTGATCTGACGTGGATCAGTACCACTTACCCGCCTGATCCCCATAACCCTTAATTCCCTTACCGATCAGGAATCCATCCATCCGCGCTTTAAACATATTCAGCGAGGTAGCCTCCACCACCTCAGTGGGCAGAGAATTCCAGAGATTCACCACCCTCTGGGAGAAGAAGTTCCTCCTCAACTCTGTCTTAAACCGACCCCCCTTTATTTTGAGGCTGTGTCCTCTAGTTTTAACTTCCTTACTAAGTGGAAATAATCTCTCCGCCTCCACCCTATCCAGCCCCCGCATTATCTTATAAGTCTCCATAAGATCCCCCCTCATCCTTCTAAACTCCAACGAGTACAAACACAATCTCCTCAGCCTCTCCTCATAATCCAAACCCCTCATCTCCGGTATCAACCTGGTGAACCTTCTCTGCACTCCCTCCAATGCCAATATATCCTTCCTCATATAAGGGGACCAATACTGCACACAGTATTCCAGCTGCGGCCTCACCAATGCCCTGTACAGGTGCATCAAGACATCCCTGCTTTTATATTCTATCCCCTTCGCAATATAGGCCAACATCCCATTTGCCTTCTTGATCACCTGTTGTACCTGCAGACTGGGCTTTTGCGTCTCATGCACAAGGACCCCCAGGTCCCTTTGCATGGTAGCATGTTTTAATTTGTTTCCATTGAGATAGCAATCCCATTTGTTATTATTTCCTCCAAAGTGTATAACCTCGCATTTCTCAACGTTATACTCCATTTGCCATATCCTCGCCCACTCACTCAGCCTGTCCAAATCTCTCTGCAGATCTTCTCCGTCCTCCACACGATTCACTTTTCCACTTATCTTTGTGTCGTCTGCAAACTTCGTTACCCTACACTCCGTCCCCTCCTCCAGATCATCTATATAAATGGTAAACAGTTGCGGCCCGAGTACCGATCCCTGCGGCACGCCACTAGTTACCTTCCTCCAACCGGAAAAACACCCATTTATTCCGACTCTTTGCTTCCTGTCGGATAGCCAGTCCCCAATCCACTTTAACACACTACCCCCAACTCCGTGTGCCCTAATCTTCTTCAGCAGCCTTTTATGGGGCACCTTATCAAACGCCTTTTGGACACATGCTTCTCATAGCTCACCCTCACACACCTTTTATCATCTGTAAATTTGGAGATGATACATTTAGTTCCATTTTCAGAATAATTAATATATAATGTGAACAGTTGGGGTCCGTGCACAGATTCCTGCGGTACCCCAGTAGACACTGACTGCAGATCAGGAAAAGGCCCATTTATTGCCAACTCTTTGCTTTCTATCTGTGAACCAGCTTTCTATCCATCTCAAAACATTGCCTGCATTCCCATGTGCTTTCACTTCACTTGGTAGTCTGTTACGTGCGACCTTGTCGAAAGCCTTCTGAAAGTCTCAATAAACCACATCCACTGGTTCTCCTCAGTGAACTCTACTGATTGCATCCTCAAAATATTCCAATAGATTCTTCAAACAAGATTTCCCTTCTGTAAATCCATGCTGACTTTGTCTGATTTTCCCACGGCCTTCCAAGTGCTGAGTTATGAAATCATTGATAAATCCTCCAGCTCCAACTTCCCCTGCGCTGACGATAGGTTCACTGGGATCAGTATATCTTATCACTGATCATGTGTCTGTCAAATGCTGACATATAGATCAGTCACAGAGAAGCAGCATCGAGCAGCTCACACACGGATTTAGACAACTACAAGGGTAATAGTCACTTACCAGGAACACCAATAGCTCCATGGATCAGGTGGGATATTTTCTTGACCATGTTTTTGAGGAAGAGAAGGTGTTACAGGCTAATAGGCAGGAGGAAGTAGATGTTCGGAGGGAGGATGTACGAGCAGTTTTGAATAAACTGAAGGTCGATAAGTCCCCTGGGCCTGATGAAATATATCCTAGGATTCTTTGGGAGGCAAGGGTTGAGATTGCAGAGCCTTTGGATTTGATCTTTGGGTCCTCACTGTCCACGGGGATGGTGCCAGATGACTGGAGAGTGGCGAATGTTGTTCCTCTGTTTGAGAAAGGGAACAGAAATGACCCTGGTAATTATAGGCCGGTTAGTCTTACTTCGGTGGTTGGTAAGTTGATGGAAAAGGTCCTTCGGGATGGGATTTACGACCATTTAGAAAGATGCATTATAATCCGGGATAGTCAGCACGGATTCGTGAACGGGAAGTCGTACCTCACAAATTTGATAGAATTTTTTGAGGAGGTAACTCAGTGTGTTGATGAAGGTAGGGCAGTTGATGTCATACACATGGATTTTAGTAAGGCGTTTGATAAGATCCCCCATGGTCGGCTTATGATGAAAGTAAGGAGGTGTGGGATAGAGGGAAAGTTGGCCGATTGGATAGGTAACTGGCCATCTGATCGAAGACAGAGGGTGGTGGTGGTTTGAAAATTTTTGGACTGGAGGCAGGTTGCTAGCGGAGTGCCACAGGGATCAGTGCTTGGTCCTCTGCAATTTGTGATTGTTATCAATGACTTGGAGGAGGGGGCTGAAGGGTGGATCAGTAAATTTGCTGATGACACCAAGATTGGTGGAGTAGTGGATGAGGTGGCGGGCTGTTGTAGACTGCAAAGAGACATAGATAGGATGGAGAGCTGGGCTGAAAAATGGCAGATGGAGTTTAACCCTGATAAATGTGAGGTGATTCATTTTGGTAGAACTAATTTTCATGTGGATTACAGGGTCAAAGGTAGGATTCTGAAGACTATGGAGGAACAGAGAGATCTTGGGGTCCATATCCACAGATCGCTCAAGGTTGCCACTCCAGTGGATAGAGCTGTGAAGAAGGCCTATCGTGTGTTAGCTTTTATTAACAGGGGGTTGGAGTTTAAGAGCCGGGGGGTTATGCTACAACTGTACAGGACCTTGGTGAGACTACATTTGGAATATTGTGTGCAGTTCTGCTCACCTCACTGTAAGAAGGATGTGGAAGCGCTGGAAAGAGTGCAGAGGAGATTTACCAGGATGCTGCCTGGTTTGGAGGGTAGGTCTTATGAGGAAAGGTTAAGGGAGCGAGGGCTGTTCTATCTGGAGCAGAGGAGGTTGAGGGGAGACTAAATAGAGGTTTATAAAATGATGAAAGGGATAGATAGAGTGAAGGTTCAAAGACTATTTCCTCGGGTGGATGGAGCTATTACAAGGGGGCATAACTATAGGGTTCATGGTGGGCGATATAGGAAGGATATCCGAGGTCGGTTCTTTACGCAGAGAGTGGTTGGGGTGTGGAATGAACTGCCTGCAGTGATAGTGGAGTCAGACACTTTAGGAACATTTAAGCGGTTATTGGATAGGCACATGGAGCACACCAGGATGATAGGGAGTGGGATAGCTTGATCTTGGTTTCAGATAAAGCTCGGCACAACATCGTGGGCCGAAGGGCCTGTTCTGTGCTGTACTGTTCTATGTTCTATTTGAAATTCCTGATACATTTTCAGCGTGAAGTAATGTGTCCCTTCGCTCTGCAGGTAATCTCTGTGTTAACTCCGTGATGATACATTCCCAAAGACATTCATATGTACCCTGTGGTATCCCCTCTGGGATACTGACATTGCAAAATCGCTCATCTTTGAGTTTCTTCAAATTAACAAACACGTGACGACATTGATTGAGGTTGTGGAATATATTTATTTCTGAGATTGAATTGCTGCCAATCAAAGAATGGACAATGCTGATCACATTAATTAATTTGTAACATTAGAGGCTATGCTACCCACCAAAGGTATTGTCATCTAAAACACAACTCTCAAGATCCCACGTTGCCTCAGTTTTATCTTTCACCTGTCTGTGACCTTTCAATGATTCAATTCCAAATGTTAGAGTGTCTCTCCGGGCTGTTCCACTCTCTCCTGGGATATAGTTACCCTCTTTATCTCTGGAAATACACTGAATCCATTCGGGTACTATAATTGTGACTCCAATTTCAGATTTAATCTGCAGTAAATTCAAAAACGTGGACCACAGCAACTGAATCTATCCCCTCCAGTTCCATGTTTCCCAGCAGCCCAGATGAGATGTCCCGAGCCGGAGCACCGGTCAGGCAACACAGCCTTCGAGATGCTCAATCCTGGCCACAGAGAAAAGTGACTATTCCCCTGACGAACTATCCCCATTTATAACTATATTTCCCTTTTCTCCTCCCTCTTGAATGGCTCCCTGATCCCCCGTGCTATTGTTCAGTTGCTCAGCCTCCTTGTGGCTCCCGCCCACGTCCGCACAGGGAGCCAGTGTCACAAACCTGTTTGTTTAATCATTCGAAGGACATGGGCGTCCCTGGCTGACCAGCATTTACTGCCTGTCCCTAGTTGACCTTGGAGAGCAGTTGAGAGTTAAACACATTGCTGTGGCTCTGGAGCCACATGTAGGCCAGACCTGATAAGGACGGCAGGTTTCCTTCCCTAAACGACGTGAGTGAACCAAATGGGGTTTTCCGACAATGGAGAATGGTTTTATAGTCATCAGTAGATTTTTGACTCCAGATATTCTTCGTGAATTCAAATTCGACCAGCTGCTGTGACCGGATTCGAACACGGGTCCCCAGAACATTAACAATATTGGGAGCCCTTCCTGAAGCTATCACGTCAGCAGGAGCTGCTCAGAAAATTCTCTGAGTGTTCCTTCCAAGGCCTTACTCACCTTACCGCTGCTTCCATTTGTCCCACGTCACTTTCTGAACTGTAATGTCTGGGGGACACCTACGCGCACTGGACCTGGTCGTAAGTGACCGGGCAGTAAGGGACACAAGACACAGCAATACCTCTCCACCCACTTCCCTAAACTCCCACACTTACCCCAACTCTCAGTGCTTCACTCTCTGCAGCTTGCACTCTGTGGAGCTCCCTGAGTGGGCACATTTCACAGGCCTCAGTTTGGTAGTTTATATTTGCCCATGTCCAACTCATGAACCTGATTGAAGTCATTGCACCCCCTCCCCCTCTAGGTCTGAGTAACCGCCGAGGGCTGACCACCTTGGAGGCCTTTTTTGGAGTTTCAATTCTGGGTCCGGTTCCTGCTGCTCAGCCTCGGAAGTGAGTGGGGTTCAGCAGACCGGAGCTCGCCTCTTCCACCATGAGCGTGTGGCCCGAGTTCCCTTTATCGGGTGACAATGTGATCGAGAGGCTAAACCCACTGTGTCCATTTCAGACTCCGAGGTGCCCACTGGCGGAGATGGAGAACAGGAGCCGGAGTGCCTGGAATTCTTTCCAAAGTTCTCGGTGTGCTGGGAATTGATTTTTCCTGCACGGCTTGGGGCTTCATGGCTTGTAGATGATTGAAGCATTCCCATAGGATGGTATCTCCCAAGCGGACTCGATAGGAAACTGGCCCTGTTCCAGACTCGACCGTGCCTCATAACCACGCGTATCCATTGCCAAGATTCTTTACCAATAACCTATCAGCTGCCTTTAGGTGCCTCTCCCGGCTGGTGGGATCAACACTGGGTGTCTTGATGCCTTGCGAACCTCCCACCCTTGGGAATATCAGACTCAACCCTGGGCGGAGTCATCTTCTCATGACCAACTCTGCTGGGGCTGTTCTGGTAGTTGAATGGGTGGTTGGGGGGAGGGGGGGGAATGGGGGGGCGGGGGTGGGGGGTGGGTTGGGGGGAGGGCGGGTGTGGGGGGGGAGGGGGGAGGGGTGTTGGGGGAGGTGACGTCCTGTAATTGAAGATGAATCAGGATGGTTTGTTGTCCAAGGAGTCTGTGGGATGTTTTTTTGAACCTGCTTTTACTATTTGGGCCGCTCATTCTGCCAGGCCGCTGGATGATGGGTAATATAACACTGTCCTCACGTGTTAATTTCTGTTCAACTTCATCTAATGCACAAATTCCTGGCTGATGAAGGGTGGTCCATTTTCAGAAACTAACATTTCCGGGATCCCGGGTGTCAAGAAAGAGGTGTGAAGTTTCTCCACTCTTGTCCTTGTGTTTGAGTAACTCACCCTGTGTACGGCCATCCATTTTGAATCAGCATCTACCATTACCAGGAACGTGGACCCCATGAACGGACCGGCACTGTCCATGTGCAGCCACGTCTATGGCCGTCCTGGCCATTCCCAAGTGTGAAGAGTAGTGACTGGTGATAGTTCTGCCCTTGTTGATATTGCCAACACTGACCCACGAGCAAATATCCGTCCCCATACCTGGCCACCAACAGGGCAACTTAGAGTATCTTCAGTTTGCCACTCCTGGGTGGCCATGGTAAAGTTCACCATGGGATGGTGACACTGGCTCAGGATGACACTCTTGAACCCCATAGACGTGTGCCATCTTCCACAGTCAGCTGCTCTCTGCCACTCCAATATGAATCATAGAAATCATAGAAACCCTACAGTGTAGAAAGAGGCCATTCGGCCCATCGAGTCTACACCGACCACAATCCCACCCAGGCCCTACCCCCATATCCCTACATATTTACCCGCTAATCCCTCTAACCTATGCATCTCAAGACACTAAGGGGCAATTTTAGCATAGCCAATCAACCTAACCCGCACATCTTTGGACTGTGGGAGGAAACCGGAGCACCCGGAGGAAACCCACGCAGACACGAGGAGAATGTGCAAACTCCACACAGACAGTGACCCAAGCCGGGAATCGAACCCAGGTCCCTGGAGCTGTGAAGCAGCAGTGCTAACCACTGTGCTACCGTGCAATTCAGGCTGTAATGGCCTTTTGGATTCCCCCATCAGCACTCGCTGCTTCAATTCATTCAGGAATGGGTAATTTTGCCTCCACAGCCGAATATTATTGGCAGCCACTGGGAGAGTTTTGAAAAAGTTCATGATTACCATCTCTTCCATTGTGGGTACGACAAGTGTCTGTTAATCGTAGCCAACTCAAGGCATTGGCGTCAGTGACTCAGCCTCCTGGATAATGGTAGGCGGACAGTAATGAAGCCCACAGCTGGATATGGGCCAATGTTATGGGCTGCACCGCCATGCAGGTACTTCTGGAATTTCTTTCCCCGAACTGTCACCATTGACGAGGTGTCACAGTGGTTAGCGCTGCTGCCTCATAACGCCAGAGACCTGGGTTCAGTTCCTGGCTTGGGTCAATGTCTGTGCGGAGTCTGCACATTCTCACCGGATCTGCATGGGTTTCATCTGGTTTCTCCGGTTTTCTCCCGCAGTCTGAAAGACGTGCTGGTTAGGTGCGTTGGCCATGCTCAATTCTCCCTCAGTGTACCCGGACAGGCACCAGTGTGTGGCGACTCGGCGATTTTCACATTAACTTCATTGCAGTGTTAATGTAAGCCTACATTTGACAAATTATAAATGTTAAACTTCCTCTGAGTATGAATGGTTGAATTTCGCTGGGAACCCTCATCTCGCTGTCAGTATAAGTGCACGTGAATAAGTTCATAATTGGAAACAAGAATCCTCCTGCCAGCTTTGAAGCGAAGTCCTCAATCAGAGGGATTGGGTATTTATCCAGCTGTGAGAAACAGTTTACCGTTTGTTTAAAATTTCCCAGTACAAAGTATTTGTATTCACTCTTGGGACTTGGGTGTCACTGGCCACCCAGCATTTGTTGCCCATCCCTAGTTGCCCATGTTCAGAGGGCAATTAAGTGTCAACCACTTTGAGTCGCATTTAGTCCTGACCACATAAGGACGACAGATTTCCTTCCCTGGGACATTGGTGAACCAGATGTGTTTTTCCGAAAATCGACATTGCTTTTATGGTCATCAGCTGATTCTGAATTCCAGATATATTTATTCAAATTCCACCATCTGCTGTGACGGGACTCGAACCCGGGTGCACAGAACTTTAGCTGAGTTTCTGTATTAATAGTCCAGTGATAAAACCACCAGTCCATCACATCCACACCCAGAGTGTACACACCCTGACTTCCGGTAACCTAGACACACCATATTATATACGTCTGCAGGGCTCCCGGATTGGACAGCATTAACTGTCTCAATCAGGGAACTCATATTCCAATAACTCCACCTGATGGTTATCGTTAAAGTCATCAAGTATGTCTCTCTCTCTGTCTCTCTCTCTGTCTCTCTGTGCATCCCTCTCTCTGTATCCCCCTGTCTCTCTCTGTCTCTCTCTCTCTGTCTCTTTCTGTCTTTCTGTGCATCTCTCTCTGTATATCTCTCTCTCTCTCTCTATTTCTCTGCCTGTTTCTCTGTGTCTCTTATTGTCTCTCTGCATCACCCTCATTCACCTTCTCTCTCCACTCTTCCTCTGTGTCTCCTCCTCCCTCTCAGTCTCCCTCTCCTTCTCCCTCTCCTTCTCTGTCCCCCTTTTCTTATTTCTCTGTCTTTCTGTCTCTCTACCTCGCTCTGTATTTTCCTCTTGCTGTGTCCATTGTACTCATTCAGTCTCACTGTTTCAAATTCGCTGACGCTCTCTGTCTCTGTCTCTCTCTGCCTCCATTTCTGTCTCACTTTCCATCTTAGTCTCCCTCTCTCATGGCATCCTCCCATCTGTCTCCCTCTGTCTCCCATTCTCATTCCCTGTCCATCTCCCTCCCCATTTCCCCCAATCTCTGTCCCTGTTTTTCTCGCTCTGTGAGAGTCCCTATTTGTCTCTGTCCTTTCTCTCTGTCTCTCTCTCTCTCTCTCTGTTTCTTTCACTGTATGTGTTAGAAACTCTTTCAAAATCTGTCACGCTCCACGTATTTATGCCCTTCCCTCTCTCTGTCAATCTCCGTCTCTCTATCATTCTTAAAGTTGCTCTCACTGTCCTCTCTCTCCCTTTATCTGTCACTCTCTCCGTCTCTGTGAGGCTGTTTGTTATTTATAGTTTGAAAGTCCAATAGGAAGATTCAGGGGTCTTGTAGTTGCAGTTTCCTCTCAGTGCCTAATGAGTTGAAGAATTGAAGTAAGGGGATATTTCAGCAGATTTGTTAGCTGCTGCCTGAAGTGAGTCTGTGTCACAGCATAAATGGCAGTGTTTGTACAACAACTTGTGAGTTGCAGCATCAAGCCCAATTCCAGAACAAAATTATCTAACCATAACGACCCATAGCCCAAATCTTCCATCCGAGTCCATATTGAATAAACCATTAATGTCGACCATAAAGGGATGAAATTGGCTGAGATAACAAACAGTAAAATGATGGATTTCCTGCGACTCTCCATCTCTGGGTCTCTGGGAATCTCCCCACTGCTGTGAGCCCGGAGTCTCCTGCGGGCTCTGCTGCTCATTAAAATGTGTCTGACGGTGAAAGCGTTGAGCAGCAGAATCAGGACGAACGGGACAGTCGGGGTTAGAATGTTGTGGAGGAACTCGATTGTTGTCCAGACCGGAGATCCGACAACATCCAATGTGGCCTCACAAAACCAGGGGTCGTTCCACAGCGAATATCTATTTAACAACATAAAATACCAGAAAATGTTCTTTAAACAGCTCAGCACCGTCACTGTTCCCAGAACCACAGCCGCCGATTTCTCACTGCAATATTTACTCTTCAGCTTGGGGCAGCAAATGGCCACAAATCGATCAAAGGTGAAAGTGACGGTGAACCAGACAGAACAGTCAGTGGCTGCATAAAGCAGGACGGCGTGGATGTTACACACGGGGACCCAGTACAGGAAATAAAACTGTTCCCAATAAACAATGGGAATGTGTCTGAATATCAGGTCGAGGATAACGACCAGCAGATCCCCCGCTGACATGGCCACCAGGTAACGAGTCACACATTTGGACAGACCACAGTTTCTGCTCATCAGTGTCACAATTGTGATTATGTTCACTGTCAGGAAGGGAAATAAAGAATAAAATTAGACAGGATTCAGGGAAAGAAGTTACCATTTGGACTGAGGATGGGTTGAAATAAGAAAGAATGTACACACATAAAATCACTGAAATCTGTTTTTAAATATCCAGCACGTCTTTTGCAGTGTGAGAGGAAAGTGGAGCATCCAGAGGAAACCCACACAGACACGGGGAGAAGGTGCAAACTGCACACAGACAGTGACCCAAGCCTGGAATTGAACCCAGGTCCCTGACGCTGTGAATCAGCAGTGCTAACCACTGTGTCACCGTGCTGCTCCATGGTAGCAACACAGTGGTATACATTTGGGAGAGAGCTTTCCGGAGAGTCCACAACATTGACCCTCACTCAGCTACAAGGATGAGGGAGTAAACTCTGACAGAAAATCCAGACTGGAGTCCTGTAGATGGTAATCTGTCGCCTCTCAGACAGTTTACTGACAACCCCTGCAACACAGCTGGTACCAAAGAGGGCTGGTTTGACCCTTGCCTCTGGACAATACTAACAATTGGCAGAGGGAGATCCTGATGCCTTGACAGCACAGAATCTCTATTATATTTACACAGAACTGTACCCTGGAGAGGAGATCACAGCATTGTGGCCACTGTTAGCACAACACAGGAAAAAATAGTAATCTCACACTCGATTGGCACACATCACAACTTCCAGTGTTTGCTTTCAAGAGCGGGAGAAAGCTTCAGGGTTCAGCGAATCGCTGTCGTCCATAATGCTCAGTGCGATTACTGCTGTCCCACTTTGGTCTACTGGACCAGTGCAGCTGCATGAGTCCTCTCTCGGCAGGAAGGTTGCCAATCTATGCACCAGGTAAAACTCAAACAAAGGCCAGTACCAAAGGAAAAGCCAAGCAGGCTGCCATAATGCCTATCGTCCGGTGACTCTGATATCCAATATTATGAAATGCCTCAACAGTTTCGTCATGGCATGAATCAGTTCCGGCTTCCCAGATTGCCTGGATCCACGACAGTTCACCGACATCCACAACAGGTCCACAATGCCATCTCACTGGCCCCACAGTGAACCCTGGAACACAGACTCGTGTTTATCAACTACAGCTCAGCCTGCAACACCATTACTCCTACGAAACCCATGTCCAAAATCCGTGGCCTTGGGCTTGGCTCCTGCCTCTGCAATTGGATCCTCAACTTCCTAATCCATAGACAGCAAAATTAAGGACAATCAACAACATCTCCTTCACAATCATCCTGAACAGCGGTGCCCCGTAAGGCTGCGTCCTCAGCCCCTTACTATACTCCTTATACACTGGTGACTGTGTGGCCAAATTCCCCTCCAACTCCATTTCCAAGTTTGCTGATGACACCTGCAGTGGGTCGGAGGAAGAGACAGAGAATCTGGTGAACTGGGGCGACAACAATGATCTCTTCCTCAATGTCAACAAAGCAAATCGACTTTTGGAAGCCTAGTGGAGAACATGCCCCGATCTACATCAATGGGATGAAGTTGAAATAGTCGAGAGCTTCACGTTTTCGGGTCCACATCACGAAAAACCTTTCCTGGTTCCTCCATGACGTCCCTATAATTGAAAAAGTCTCCGAACGCCTCTATTTTCTCAGAGGTTTACAGACATTTGGCATGTCAGCTGTGACTCTCACCAACTTTTACAGATGCACCATAAATAACATTCTCGCTTGGTATGGCTCCTGCTCTGTCCAAGACTGTGAGAAACTTCAAAGCTTGGTGAATGCAGACCAGTCCATCACTCAAACCAACCTCCCACTCATTAACTCTGTCTAAACTTCCCGTTGCCTCGCAAAAGCAACCAGCCTAATTCAGGAATAGCGCACCACGGACATCAACTCTTCCCACTTGTTCCATCAGAGAAAAAGATAAAGATTGTGTGAGGACATGGACCAACCGACTCATAGAATCATAGAATCACTACAGTGCAGACGGGGGCCATTTGACACATCGAGTCTACACCGACAACAATCCCACCCAGGCCCTATCCTCGAAATCCCACATATGTACCCTGCTAATCCCCCACACACACATATCCCAGGACGCTAATGGGCAGTTAACATGGCCAATCAACCTAACCTGCACATTTTGGACTGTGGGTGAAAACTGGAGCATCCGGAGCAAACCCATGCACATACGGGTAGAATGTGCAAATTCCACACAGACAGTGATCCAAGCCAGGAATCGAACTCAGGTTCCTATGAGACAGCAGCGCTAACCATTGTGCCACCATGCTGCCAACTCAGGCACAGCTTCTCTGCTGCCATCAGACGTTTGAATGGACCCACATTGCATTAAGATGATCTTTTACTACATCCTAGCTATGACTGCAACATTACATTCTGCCCTCTCTCCCTCTCTATGTACAGTATGCTTTGTCTGTATGGCACTCGAGCAACAACACTTTTCACTGTATATCCAATGTTATGAAATGCATCAAAAGGTTAGTCATGACATGAGTCAATTTCAGCCTCCCAGATTGCCTGGACACACTACAGTTCACCTACCTCCCCAACAGGTCCACAGACACAATCTCCCTGGCCCAACACTGAACTCTGTAACACTGTAACCCTGAACATAGAGAAGGAGAGAGTGCAGAATGTAATGTTGGACTCAGAGCTAGGGTGTAGAATAAGATAATCTGAATGCGATGTGGGTCCAATAAAACGTCAGATGGCAGCAGAGAAGAAGCTGTTCTTGAGTCGGCAGCATGGTGGCACAATGGTTCGCACTGCTGTCTCACAGGGACCTGAGTTCGATTCCCGGCTTGGATCACATATTTATAATATGTGAAAATAATAAACCAAATCAATTCAAATCAAATCAGTCTTTTGCATCTCAAGCTGAAACATCAGCACGATGTGCCCTGACCTTACCAATGAACTTATGCAGGTTGATGATGTACACGGGACGGCTGTGATCGAGACTGAATTTACAAGGCTGAATGTGGGAGCTGCGAATGTGGGAGCTGCGAGAAACTGGACTTGCTCACAGTGGATTCTTTCCAGAGGAACACCACACGTTCTTGTAATAGGAGAAATCCCAACAGGCGAGATGTGAGAATGGAACAAAGTAGAAAAAAAACTTCGCTGGTGCTGATGGAATCCCAGGAATTGAAATGGGATCCCTGATGCTGTGAGGTAGCAGTGCTAACCACTGTGCCATACTGCCATCCTGCAAGGTGCGCTGGAGATATCCAAGATCACGGCCAGGACACCATCATCATCATATCCGTGGTAGGGAAATGATTGGAAAACAATCTGAGGAACAGAATTAATCTCCACTTCGAGAGGTAAGGATTTATGAACAATAGTCAGCATTCCTTTGACAGGGGGAGATCATGTCTAACAATAAGCTGGAATATACTGAGGAGGTGACTGGATGAGGAGATGAGGGAAGTGCAGTCGATGTAGTCTACGTGTTCTTCAGAAAAGCTTTTGACAAATATAGAAGACTGAACAAGGAAGTGATTCCGATTGGAACCAGGTCAATTTGGTAAATTATATTCAAAATGGCTGAGCGGCAGAGGGCAGAGGGTGATGGTGGAAGGTTGTTTTTGTGACTGCAAGCTTGTGTTCAGTGGGGTTCCACAGGGATCGATGCTGGGTCCCTTGCTGTTTGTAGTGTCCATTGATGGTCTAGACATGAATGTGTGAGGTGTGATTAGTAAGTTTGCAGATGATTCAAAAATTGGTGGTGTGGTAAATATTGAGGAGGAAAGCCTTAGATTCCAGGAATCATAGAATCCTACAGTGCAGAAGGAGGCCATTCAGCCCATCGAGTCTGCACTGAGCACAATCCCACCCAGGCGATATCCCCTGAACCACATGCATTTACCCAAGCAATTCTCCCTGACACTAAGTCCAGTATATCCTGGCCAATCCACCTAACCCACAAGTCTTTGGACTGTGGGCGGAAACTGGAGCACCCAGAGGAAACCCATGCAGACACGGGGAGAATGTGCAAACTCCGCACGGATGTGGTCCAAGCCAGAAATTGAACACACGTCCCTGGCGCTGTGGGGCAGCAGTGCTAACCACTGTGCCACCGTGCTGGGGAAACTGAAAGGCTGGTCAAATGGGCAAATGTAATTTACACCTGACGAATGTGAGGCCATGCATTTGGGACGACTATCCGGGCAAGGAAATGCACCATGTCCCGTCGAGTCTGAGGAAGTGCAGAGGACCAGAATGAATTTGAGGTGCATATATGTGGATCCCTAAAAGCAGCAAGACAGGGAGATGAGGTGGTTCAGACGAGATGTAGGATACTTGCCTTTAGCAGCCGCAGCATAGAATATAAGAGCTGGGAGGTGATGATGGAAATGTATAAAACGCTGGTTAGACCAGAGCAAGAGAACTGTGTCCTACTCTGGTCATCACACTACAGGAAGGATATAATTACACTGGAGACGGTGGAGAGGAGATTCACCAGGATGCTGCCTGGGCTGGAGAGTTTCAGCTATGAGGAGAGGCTGGTTAGGCTGGGTTTGTTACCTTGGAGCAGAGCTGGCTGGAGGTGGAGCGGGTGTAGTGGGTGGTGGTGGGGAATGCTTTCAGGTGGGTGCTGGGGGGAACTGAGTGATATGAACAAAATTATGTGGCACACGGATAGGAAGAAACCTTTTCCCTTTAGTAGAGGTGTCAATAACCAGAGGGGCGTGGAGTTAAGGTAAAGGGCAGATTTTTGTGTGGATTTGAGGGAAAATGTTTCCATCCACAGGGTGCTGGGATCTGCAGCTCACGGCCTGAAAGGATGGTAGAAGCGGGAACAAGCACAAGAGGCATTTAGATCAGCAACTCAAACGCCAGAGCATAAAATTATTAAACGAGAAAGAGTGGAGAAAAGATTTACTTGGATGCTGCTGGGACTTGATGGTTTGAGTTATAAGGAGAGGCTGAATAGACTGAGACTTTTTCCCCTGGAGCGTAGGAGGCTGAGGGGTGATCTTATAGAGGTCTATAAAATAATGAGGGGCACAGATCAGCGAGGTAGTCAATATCGGGGCGGCGCGGTAGCACAGTGGTTAGCACTGCTGCTTCACAGCACCAGGGACCTGGGTTCGATTCCCGGCTTGGGTCACTGTCTGTGTGGAGTTTGCACATTCTCCTCGTGTCTGCGTGGGTTTCTTCCGGGTGCTCCGGTTTCCTCCCACAGTCCAAAGATGTGCGGGTTAGGTGGATTGACCACGCTAAAAAAATTGCCCCTTCGTGTCCTGTGATGCGTAGGTTAGAGGCATTAGTGGGTAAAATATGTAGGGATATGGGGGTAGGACCTGGGTGGGATTGTGGTCGGTGCAGACCCGATGGGCCGAATGGCCTTTTTCTGTACTGTAGGGTTTCTATGATCTATGATCTTTTCCCAAAGGTAGGGGAGTCTAAAACTAGACGGCATAGGTTTAAGGTGAGAGGGGAGAGAGACAAAAGTGTCCAGAGGGGTAATTTTGTCACACAGAGGGTGGTGAGTGTCTGGAACAAGCTGCCAGAGGCAGTAGTCGAGGCGGGTACAATTTTATTTTTTTAAAAGGGTTGAGACAGCTACTTGGGTACGATAGGTATAGAGGGATATGGGCCAAATGTGGGCAATTGGGATTAGTTTAACGGTTTTTTAAAAAAGGCAGCATGCACAAGATGGGCCGAAGGGCCTGTTTCCATTCTGTAAACTCTATGACAAGGCTGTGGATCGAGTGCTGGAAAATGGGATTCGATTGGATAGGTGTTTGATGACCAGTTCAGACATAATGGCCGAATGGCCTCATTTCGTGCTGTTAAAACTCGATGGCTGTTAGGCCACCCTCAGCAGTGGCCCCATCACTTGCAGCTCTCACAGCGCTGGCTGGGATACCGACCACCTCCCAAACCTATGTGGTTGCAAATGCGCAATTGCAGCCAGCAGTGAGCTGCCTGGTCTGAGAGAGAAACCTGTCAGCTCTCTGCTGCTGCAGCTCGCTTCAACACAACAGCTGCCCCCAGGTAGTCCGGGGGTCCGCAGCTCTTTCTGAGCAGCCCCCGACCAGATATAGACCCAGCCCCCTCCCCACCACCTGGACCAATCACCCCCCATTCCCCCACACCAATTGCATGCAGAGTGTTGGCAGGGCACGTCTCCCTAACCCACTGTGCATGCAGACAGGCAGCGAGACCCCCTCCCTAACCCACTGTGCATGCAGAGAGGCAGCGAGACCCCCTCCCTACCGCACTGTGCATGCAGAGAGGCAGCGAGACCCCTCCCTACCCCACTGTTCATGCAGAGAGGCAGCGAAACACCCTCCCTACCCCACTGTGCATGCAGAGAGGCAGCGAGACCCCCTCCCTCCCCCACTGTCCATGCAGAGAGGCAGCGAGACCCCCTCCCTACCCCACTGTGCATGCAGAGAGGCAGTGATGCCCCCCTTCCTACCAAAACCAATCACGTGCAGATTGGCAGCGGGGACCATCCCACCCCACAGACAGCGGGCAGACTGGTAACGGGACCCTCTCCGACCCAGCAACTACGTTCAGTGTCGGCCCCGCTACCTTCAGGCTCCGCCCCTGTAGACCCCAACACCTCATGCGCCACTCCCTGGTACTGCCCAGTGGGCATTGCCCAAGGGGCACCTACCTTTGCCCGTGACCTTGCCCGGTGTCCTCAATGGCCTTCGGTTCTATTGGCGAGGTCATCATGACTCGTCCTCATACATGTGGCCAGCTGTTTTCCTCACCGGACCCAACCTCTCCCGGTGAGGCTGCAAAGGCAAGTGTGGCGCACAATTCCATCCCAGGCTCACTAACGTTATTTAAATTTGTTTTAAAATAAATTGAAATAATTTATTCAGCCTCTTGCCGGAAATGGGCAGGAGACTGAATCCGCTGTTTATCCATTGCCGGTGAACATAGAACATAGAACATTACAGCGCAGTACAGGCCCTTCGGCCCTCGATGTTGCGCCGACCAGTGGTACCAATCTAAAGCCCCTCTAATCTACACTATTCCAATATCATCCATATGTTTATCCAATAACCACTTGAACACTCTCAATGTTGACGAGTCCACCACTGCTGCAGGCAGGGCATTCCACGCACTTACTACTCTCTGAGTAAAGAAACTACCTCTAGCATCTGTCCTATATCTCTGACCCCTCAATTTAAAGCTATGTCCCCTCGTGCTAGCCAACACCATCCGAGGAAAAAGGCTCTCACTATCCACCCTATCTAATCCTCTGGTCATCTTGTATGCTTCTATTAAGTCACCTCTTAACCTTTTCTCTAACGAAAACAACCTCAAGCCCCTCAGCCTTTCCTCATACGATTTTCCCACCATACCAGGCAACATCCTGGTAAATCTCCTCTGCACCCTTTCCAACACTTCCACATTTTTCCTATAATACGGCGACCAGAACTGTACCCAATACTCCAAGTGCGGCCGCACCAGAGTTTTGTACAGTTCCAACATGACCTCCTGGCTCCGAAACTCAATCCCTCTACCAATAGAAGCTAACACACCGTACGCCTTCTTAACAACCCTATCAACCTGGGTGCCAACTTTCAGGGATCTATGCACATGGACACCCAGATCCCTCTGTTCATACACACTACCAAGTACCTTACCATTAGCCCAGTACTCTGTATTCCTGTTACTCCTTCCAAAGTGAATCACCTCACACTTTTCCGCATTAAACTCCATTTGCCACCTCTCAGCCCAGCTCTGCAGCATATCTATGTCCCTCTGTAACCTGCCACTTCCCTCCGCACTGTCTACAACTCCACCGACTTTAGTGTCATCCGCAAATTTACTAATCCATCTTTCCACGCCCTCATCCAGGTCATTCATAAAATGACAAACAGCAGTGGCCCCAAAAACAGATCCTTGCGGTACACCACGAGTAACTGAACTCCAGGATGAATATTTCCCATCAACCACCACCCTTTGTTTTCTTACAGCTAGCCAATTCCTGATCCACACCACTAAATCACCCTCAATCCCATGTGTCCGTATTTTCTGCAAAAGCTTACCGTGGGGAACCTTATCAAACGCTTTGCTGAAATCCATATACACCACATCAACCGCTTTACCCTCATCCACCTCTTTGGTCACCTTCTCAAAGAACTCAATAAGGTTTGTGAGGCACGACCTACCCTTCACAAAACCGTGCTGACTATCCCTAATCAAATTATTCCTTTCTAGGTGATTATAAATCCTATCTCTTATAATCCTTTCCAATACTTTGCCCACAACAGAAGTAAGGCTCACTGGTCTATAATTACCAGGGTTGCCCCTACTCCCCTTCTTGAACAAGGGGACAACATTTGCTCTCCTCCAGTCTTCTGGCACTGTTCCTGTTGACAATGACGACACAAAGATCAAAGCCAAAGGCTCTGCAATCTCCTCTCTAGCCTCCCAGAGAATCCGAGGATAAATCCCATCTGGCCCAGGGGACCTATCTATTTTTACCCTTTCCAGAATTGCTAACACCTCCTCCTTATGAACATCAATCCCATCCAGTCCAACAGCATGCATCTCAGTACTCCCCTCGACAACACTATCCCTCTCCATTGTGAATACAGACGAAAAATATTCATTTAGTGCCTCTCCTATCTCTTCAGACTGCACGCACAACTTCCCACTACTGTCCTTGACTGGCCCTAATCTTACCCTAGTCATTATCATACTCCTGACATACCTATAGAAAGCTTTAGGCATTTCCTTGATCCTACCTGCCAAAGACTTCTCATGTCCCCTTCTGGCTCTTCTTAACTCTTTCTTTAGGTCCTTCCTGGCTAACTTGTAACTCTCAAGTGCCCTAACTGAGCCTTCACGTCTCATCTTAACATAAGTCTCCTTCTTCCTCTTCACAAGAGATTCAACCTCCTTAGTAAACCACGGTTCCCTCACACGTCTGCTTCCTCCCTGCCTGACAGGTACATATTTATCAAGGACGCGTAGTAGCTGTTCCTTGAACAAGTTCCACATTACAATTGTGCCCATCCCCTGCAGTTTCCTTCCCCAACCTATGCCAGCTAAATCTCACCTAATCGCTTCATAATTTCCTTTCCCCCAGCTATAACTCTTGCTCTTTGGTATATACCTATCCTTTTCCATTGCTAAAGTAAACGTAATCGAACTGTGGTCACTGTCACCAAAGTGCTCACCTACCTCCAAATCTAACACCTGGCCTGGTTCATTACCCAGTACCAAATCCAATGTGGCCTCGCCTCTTGTTGGTCTATCTACATACTGCGTCAGGAAGACTTCCTGCACACACTGGACAAAAACCGACCCCTCTAAAGTACTCGAACTATAGCTTTTCCAGTCAATATTTGTAAAGTTAAAGTCCCCCAGTACAACTACCCTGTTACTTTCGCTCCTATCCAGAATCATCTTTGCAATCTTTTCCTCTACATCTCTGGAACTTTTCGGAGGCCTATAAAAAACTCCCAACAGGGTGACCTCTCCTTTCCTGTTTCTAACCTCAGCCCAAACTACCTGAGTAGACGAGTCCTCATCAAATGTCCTTTCTGCCACCGTAATACTGTCCTTGACTAACAATGCCACACCTCCCCCTCTTTTACCACCTTCCCTGATCTTACTGAAACATCTAAACCCTGGAACCTGCAACAACCATTCCTGTCCCTGCTCTATCCATGTCTCCAAGATGGCCACAACATCGAAATCCCAGGTACCAACCCATGCTGCAAGCTCACCCACCTTATTCCGGATGCTCCTGGCGTTGAAGTATACACACTTCAAACCACCTTCCTGCCTGCCAGTACACTCCTGCGACTCTGAAACCTCATCCATGACCTCACTACTCTCAGCCTCCTGTACACCGGAGATACAATTCAAGTACCCACCCCCCTGCTGAATTAGTTTAAACCCTCCCGAAGAGCATTAGCAAATTTCCCCCGCAAGATACTGGTACCCCTCTGGTTCAAGTGCAGACCATCCTGTTTGTAGAGGCCCCACCTCCCCCAGAAAGAGCCCCAATTGTCCAGGTATCTGAATCCCTCCCTCCTGCACCATCCGTGTAACCACGTGTTCAACTGCTCTCTCTCCCTATTCCTCTCCTCACTATCACGTGGCACGGGTAACAAACCAGAGATAACAACTTTGTTTGTTCTCGCCCTAAGCTTCCACCCTAACTCCCTGAATTTCTGCCTTAGATCCCCATCCCTTTTCCTACCTATGTCTTGAGTACCTATGTGAACCACAACTTGGGGCTGGTCCCCCTCCCCTGAAGGATATCGAAAACACGATCCGAGACATCGCGGACTCTGGCTCCTGGGAGGCAACACACCAACCGCGAGTCTCTCTCATTCCCGCAGAATCTCCTATCTGTCCCTTTAACTATGGAGTCCCCAATGACGAATCCTCTACTCCTCTCCCCCCTTCCCTTCTGAGCCACAAGGACAGACTCTGAGCCAATGACCTGTACACCATGGCTTATCCCTGCTAAGTCCCCCCCCCCCCAACAGCATCCAAAAGTGTACTATCCCCAATTTCTACGACATGTTTTGTTTCTCCCCCCACTTGGATGGCTCCCTGTACCTTGGTGCTGTGGTCAGTTTGCTCATCCTCCCTTTCCCTCCCCTTCTGAGCTGCCGGGCCGGACTCTGCGCCGGAGGCACGGCCACTGTTGCTTCCCCCAGTTAGGCTGCTCCCCCCAATAGTGCTTAAACAGGAGTACTTATTTTTAAGGGGCACAGCCACTGGGGTACTCTCTAGTACCTGACCTTTCCCCTTCCACTTCCTAATCCGGGAAATTATCGGCCAGTAAGTTTGACGTCGGTGGTGGGCAAGTTATTGAAAGGTGTGATAAGGGATAGGATCGACAAATATTTGGATAGACAGGGACTTATTTGGGAGAGTCAACATGGCTTTGTGCGTGGTAGGTCATATTTGACCAATCTATTAGAGTTTTTCGAGGAGGTTACCAGGAAAGTGGATGAAGGGAAGGCGGTGGATGTTGTCTACCTGGATTTCAGCAAGGCCTTTGACAAGGTCCCTCATGGGAGGTTAGTTAGGAAGGTTCAGTCGCTGGGTATACATGGGGAGGTAGTAAATTGGATAAGACACTGGCTCAATGGAAGAAGCCAGAGAGTGGTTGTGGAGGATTGCTTCTCTGAGTGGAGGCCTGTGACTAGTGGTGTGCCGTAGGGATCGGTGTTGGGTCCATTGTTGTTTGTCATCTATATCAATGATCTGGATGATAATGTGGTAAATTGGATCAGCAAGTTTGCTGATGACACAAAGATTGGAGGTGTAGTGGACAGTGAGGAAGGTTTTCAAAGCTTGCAGAGGGATTTGGACCAACTAGAAAAATGGGCTGAAAAATGGCAAATGGAACTTAACGCAGACAAGTGTGAGATATTGCACTTTGGAAGGACAAATCAAAGAAGAACGTACAGGGTAAATGGTAGGACTCTGAAGAGTGCAGTTGAACAGAGGGATCTGGGAATACAGGTACAGAATTCCCTAAAAGTGACGTCATAGGTGGACAGGGTCGTAAAGAGTGCCTTTGGTACATTGGCCTTTATAAATCGGAGTATCGAGTATAAAAGTTGGAGTGTTATGGTAAGGTCATATAAGGCATTGGTGAGGCCGAATTTGGAGTATTGTGTACAGTTTTGGTCACCGAGTTACAGGAAGGATGTGAATAAGATTGAAAGAGTGCAGAGAAGGTTCACAAGGATGTTGCCGGGACTTGAGAAGCTGAGTTACAGAGAGAGATTGAATAGGTTGGGACTTTATTCCCTGGAGCGTAGAAGATTGAGGGGAGATTTGATAGAGGTGTATAAGATTTTGATGGGTATAGATTGAGTGAATGCAAGCAGGCTTTTTCCGCTGAGGCTAGGGGAGAAAAAAACCAGAGGGCATGGGTTAAGGGCGAAAGGAGAAAAGTTTAAAGGGAATATTAGGGGGGGCTTCTTCACGCAGAGTGGTGGGAGTGTGGAATGAGCTGCCGGATAAAGTGGTAAATTTTTTAACTTTTAAGAAAAACTTGGACGGGTTCATGGATGAGAGGGGTGTGGAGGGATGTGGTCCAAGTGCAGGTCAGTGGGACTGGGCACAAAAATGGTTCAGCACAGACAAGAAGGGCCAAAAGGCCTGTTTCTGAGCTGTAATTTTCTATGGTTCTATGGTTCTAACCGTGACCCACTTGTCTGTCTCCTGTGGCCCCGGTGTGACCACCTGCCTGTAACTCCTATCTATCACCTCCTCATTCTTCCTAACCAGACGGAGGTCATTGAGCTGCAGTTCCAGTTCCCCAACGCGGTCCCTTCAGAGCTGCAGCTCAACGCACCTGGCGCAGATATGGACGTCCGGGAGGCTAGCTGACTCCAGGACCTCCCACATCAGACACTGAGAACAACAAACTGGCCTCACAATCATAATTCCCCCTTTCTTCCAATGACACAGAAAAAAAAACCTGTCTAAACCTACCCCACCTCTGCCTGTTAACGCCGAAGCCCGATGAGCCAAAGCCCGTCAGCTCTCACTCTGCTTCCCACTCACTCCACTACCCGCTCCCGACGCTGCCCGCTCAAAGATGCGGCCTGCTTTTAAACCCTCCAAAAACCCTCCCAGGCTACTCCTGGGCCTACTTCGTGTTTTGCCAAAAAAACCCTCCGATTTTTTACACAATTTTATCTGAAAAACAAATAAATAAATGAAGGTTGCAAGAGGTGAGAAATGGGACGTGGTTTTACTTGATCACCCCACCATCAATGGACAGGGAGTAGCTGTTATCCTGCCCCCACTACCGTGTGTGTGTTGCGTGTGTCTATATTGTCTGTACCAGTATGCATGTGTGTGTGTGCGTGTTTGTGTGTGAGCAACAGAGTACCTGACGAGTGTCCCGAAGTGTGTGGTATTCTGGAGTGTTGCACCAATTTTGCTTCTTGAATTTGTGTGTGAGTCGGAGTGTCTAAAATCTGATTGCTTCTATCAACAAATGTGTGTATTAATGTATGTGTGTTTGGGTGTGTCTGTGTGTTTGTGTTCCTGTTGCTCTCGGAGAGCTTGTGGTGGCACAGGGGATAGCATTGCTGCCTCACAGCACCAGAGGTCCTGGTTCAATTGCAGGCTTGGCCACTGTCTGTGCAGATTCTGCATGTTCTCCCCATGTCTGCGTGGGTTTCCTCCGGGTGCTCCAGTTTCCTCCCAATATCTGAAAGTTGTGCTGGTTGGGTGCATTGGCCGTGCTGAATTCTCCCTCAGTGTACCTGAACAGGCGCTGGAGTGTGGTGACTTGGGGATTTTTATAGTAACTTCATTGCAATGTTAATGTTCGCATATTTGTGACACTGATGAATAAATTTCAAATTTAATGAAACATGTTTTCTCTCTGTGAGATCCTGCTGTGCAGATGTGACCAATAAAATTGATTCTGCGGCCTGGTGATTGGGTGGGTGAACTGGTGTTATATGCAGAGGGTGAAAAGGATTCTGTCTCAATCTTTTACGCACGAAGGAATAGCGTTTGAGGTCACATGTCTATGGAAAGTCACAGCACTCAGAACACATCCCAGCCCATTGACCCTGAGACAATTGTCAGTGGCTGAAAGAATTAATAACCGGATACAGAGATTCAACAAGAGCAGCAAACCCAGTACAGGAAATGACAAGAAAATCAATACAGTTAAGCAGCCTTTCTAGAATTAGGAACTGGACACAGGGGACGGGACTTTCCAGCCTCACTCTTCCCCAAGCTGCAAAATCCCACCCGTGTTCAACAGACCTTCCCATTCTCCGCCCCTCGCCTGCTCTGATTCCAGTGGCGGTCGGGCCGGTACAATTCCAGCCAGAGACTTACCCGGAACACCAACAATCGCCAGGAGGGGATAGTAAATACATTCAATCACCCTCAGTAGATATTCAATCCGATCAGCTGATGTCCACCAATAATCAGTAAACTGAGAACTCCAATAGAATAAACTCCTGTCCTTGGTTGGAACATTCCGCTTCATTGTTCTCAGATTCGAGAGGGCACAGGTTTAAGGTGAGGGGGGGGGGGGAGATAGAAAAGTGTCCAGAGGGGCAATGTTTTTCACACAGAGGGTGGTGAGTGTCTGGAACAAGCTGCCAGATGTAGTAGTAGAGGCGGGTCCAATTTTGTCTTTTAAAAAGCATTTAGATAGTTACATGGGAATAGAAGGATATGGGCCAAATGAGGGCAATTGGGGTTAGTTTATGAGTTTAAAAAAAAGGGTGGCATGGACAAGTTGGGCCGAATGGCCTGTTTCCATGCTGTAAACCTCTATGACTCTATGACTCTGTTCTGATCCATTGTTGGAAGACTCCAATCCATTGCTCCCAGATTCTGATCTCTCCTCTCCCTCCCTCTCTCTCCACAGCCGCTGATCTCTGTTGGTGTCGGAGTTGCCGCTCCCGCTGACTCAATGGGACAACACATTGAACGGAATCCCTTATTAATAGAAGAGGGGAATCCCTCCAGGCACACTAATCGGATCCATGGAGACTCACATCAATTCCAGTCACTAAACAAACAGCTTCACTTAACCCCCTTCAATCCAACACTTTTTATCCCAAACGTAGAACAGTTACAGCCTCGATGGGGTGTTGAGGGTCAATGAGGTATGGAAAGTTGGAAATAATGTCGGGTCAATATTAATTCGATATAGCAGAGATCACTCTGCTGGTGTTAATTTCAAGACGACGAGAATACAAAAGCAGGGGTGTACTGCTGAGGGTATATAAGACACTGGTCTGACCGCATTCAGAATATTGTCAGCAATTTTGGTCCCCGTATCTAAGGAAGGATGTGCTGGCCTTGGAGAGGGCCCAGAGCAGGTTCACAAGAATGATCCGGGGAATGAAAGACTTGACGCATGAGGAGCGTCTGAGGACTGGGGGTCCATACTCGATGCAGTTTGGAAGTATGAGGAAGGGGATAACATTGAAACTTACAGAATAATGAAAGGCCTGGATCGAGTGCACTTGGGGAAGATGTTTCCATTAGTCGGGGAGACTTGGACCCGAGGGCACAGACTCAGAGGGAAGGGACGGCCATTTAGAAATGTGTTGTGGAGATGGCCGTGTTGGACTGGCGTGTGCGCAGTAAGAAGTCTCACAACACCAGCTTCCCACTCACCTGATGAAGGAGCAGCGTTCCGAAAGCTCGTGATTCCAAATAAACCTGTGGGACTTTAACCTGCTGTTGAGAGACTTCTTCCTTCAGAACTGAGACGAGGAGGAATTTCTTCAGCCAGAGGGTGGTGAATCTGTGGAATTCATTGCCACACAAGGCTGTGGAGGGCAGATCATTGACTGTATTTAATAAAGAGATAAATAGGTTCTTGACTGGTACAGCGATCAAGGGTTACGGGGAGAAAGCAGGAGAATGGGTTTGAGAAACTTATCAGCCAGAATTGAATGGTGGAGCCGGCTCGACGGGCCGAATGGCCTCATTCTGCTCTTATATCGTATTGTCTTCTGGGTATCATGGTCGTGGTTTTTAGATGAAGTTAACGTCAATCAGGGTTGATATAGTCTGTGATGCGCTATCAATAAGGCGAAAGACTACCGGTGTGCCAATTTCAGTGTAGGCTGTTATTCACAACAGAATCAGGAGCAGATCCCAACAAATAACCAACCTGGACTGAACAAGGGGGAGGAGACAGCCACCTTTATACTCGGTGCTGAGGGGAGGGCCCAAACTGGAAGGGGATGTGTCCAGGTATGACAAGCACACACAACGGTGGTCCATATAGGACAAAGGCACAACTGAGGTCCATCACATTCACCCCTTCCGTTTAAAAAACAACACGGGGGTGAAGCGGAAACAATATTACAAGTCCAGACGAACCGGTGGCTTAATCCGCCATCGCGATCGTGGTAGTGCAGGTCGCAGAGTCGTCCGAGCAGGGAGCGATGTCGGCCCAGGCTCCGCACAGTGAGCGTCGAGAGAAGGCGCTGGGTGGTGTGAAGCGGACTGATCCGTCGTCCCGTCCAGTCGTCGTGTACTGCGTGGCGACGGCTCCGGCGACTCAAGCGAGCTGTACATAGGGGCGAGAGGTGTGAGCAGTGGCCCTGGTGGCGTATGGGGAACAGTGGGAACCGGAGCCGGGGGGTGGGGGGCCGCAACAGGCTCTGGGCGCACTACATTGGGGACAGGGACTGAGGGAGGAAGAGGCATAGCAGTCTCCGAATGGATGACACCAGGGACCGTGGGGCGGAAGGACGTGGTGACCTCCGGGGCACCCGCGGGTGCCAAGTCACGGACAGAAACCGTGTCCTCCCGCCCATCAGGGTACGCTACGTAAGCATATTGGGGATTAGCGTGGAGCAGTTGGACCTCCTCGACCAAGGGATCTGCCTTATGGGTCCGGACATGCTTCCGAAGCAGGACGGGTCCCGGGGACATCAGCCAATCCGGGAGCGAAGTACCCGAGGAGGACTTCCTGGGAAACGAAAACATCCGCTCGTGAGGGGTCGTATTGGTCGCTGTGCAGAGGAGTGACCTAATGGAATGTAATGCGTCCGGAAGGACGTCTTGCCAACGGCTGACTGGAAGGCTCCTAGACCGTAACGCTAATAGAACGGCCTTCCAGACGGTTGCGTTCTCCCGCTCTACTTGACCATTGCCCCTGGGGTTATAGCTAGTGGTGCGGCTGGAGGCAACGCCTTTGGCGAGCAGGTACTGCCTCAGCTCGTCAATCATGAAAGAGGACCCACGATCGCTATGGACATAGGCTGGGAAGCCGAACAGGGTGAAGAGCGAGGTCAGGGTCCGAATCACTGTAGCCGTGGTCATGTCCGAGCAGGGGAAGGCAAAAGGGAAACGTGAGTATTCATCAATGATATTCAGGAAATAAACATTGCGGTTAGAGGAGGGGAGGGGGCCTTTAAAATCAATGCTAAGGCGCTCGAACGCGCGAGTGGCCTTTACAAGGTGCGCCCTACCTGGCCGGTAGAACTGCGGTTTGCACTCAGCGCAGACCCTGCATTGCCTGGTAATCGTCCGGACTTCCTCGAGGGAGTAAGGCAGGTTACGGGACTTGACAAAGTGGAAAAATCTGGTGACACCTGGGTGACAGAAGTCGTTATGGAGGGACTGTAGCTGGTCTAGTTGGGCGCTGGCACATGATCCACGGGACAGGGCATTGGGGGGCTCATTGAGCTTCCCAGGCCGGTACATGATGTCATATCTGTAGGTGGAGCGCTCAGTCATCCACCGCAAGATCTTGTCATTCTTAATCTTGCCCTTTTGCCTGGTGTTAAACAGGAAGGCAACTGACCACTGGTCCGTAATTAAGGTGAATCGTTGGCCCGCAAGATAATGGCGCCAGTGCCGGACGGCTTCCATGATGGCCTGGGCCTCCTTCTCGACCGAGGAGTGTCGAATCTCAGGGCCTTGTAAGGTCTGGGAAAAGAAGGCCACCGGACGGCCCCTCTAGTTAAGGGTGGCGGCTGGGGCAAAGTCAGACGCATCACTTTCCACTTGGAATGGGATGGATTCGTCCACAGTGTGCATCGCGGCCTTCGCAATGTCCGCTTTGATGTCGTCGAAGGCCCGACAGGCCTCCTCCGCCAGGGGAAAAGAATTCGATTTTAGGAGCGGACGGGCTTTATCCGCATAACGGGGAACCCACTGGGCATAGTAGGAGAAGAAGCCCAGGCATCTCCTCAATGCTTTGAGGGTAGTAGGGAGGGGAAGCTGCATAAGGGGACGCATACGGGCTGGGTCGGGACCAAGGACACCATTTTCTTTCACGTACCCAAGGATGGCGAGGCGGCGTGTCCGGAAAACACACTTCGCATCGTTATATGTCAGATTCAGGAGAGTGGCCGTACGAAGGAATTTTTGTAGGTTGGCATCATGATCCTGCAGGTCATGGCCGCAGATGGTGACGTTATCCAGATACGGGAAAGTGGCCCGTCGTCTGTGCTGGTCCACCATTTGATCCATGGCCCGTTGGAAGACTGAGACCCCATTGGTGACACCAAAGGGGACTCGGAGGAACTGGTAGAGGCGGCCATCCGCCTCAAAGGCAGTATATGGGCGATCCTCCGAGCGGATAGGGAGCTGGTGGTAAGCCGATTTCAAATCGATCGTCGAGAAAACCCGATAGTGCGTGATGCGGTTGACTATTTCCGCGATACGGGGAAGAGGATACGCATCTAGTTGGGTATACCTATTTATGGTCTGGCTGTAGTCAATCACCATGCGGTGTTTCTCCCCCGATTTAACTACGACCACTTGCGCCCTCCAGGGGCTGGTGCTGGCCTGGATAACCCCTTCCCGGAGCAACCGTTGTACCTCGGACCGAATGAAGGCCCGGTCATCCGCACTATAGCGCCTACTCCTGTTGGCTATAGGCCTACAATCCTGGCAGTGGGTAGCATTCTTGATGCAATATTTGCACATATCACCTTAATACAGGTTAGGCCCAGGCAGAGTGTGAACAGGATGGCTACTATTACAATTAATCCCTTCATAATGTATGCGCCCCAAACTGGGTAAAACAGCCACCTTAACCACCCATCAGTCCCTGTAAATCCCTGTTTAAAGCTATCCAATTGCTTTTGTATCCCGGACATGTCTGCTGCTTATTTTAATGTCTCGTCGTGTACATATGTGATGCATTTTCCTTTGATGATGGTGCATACCCGTCCTTGTCTGGCTAGCTGATAGTCTACTGCATATCTCGTTTGCTGTGTGTATAGTCTGAGTTCTGCGAGTTCTTGGTCAATTGCACCCAGTGCTTGTAGGGTGTTGTTTCCTAAGATGGTAAGTCCACATATGAAGAAATTCCTATTACTGGCACTGATCACCCCTGCGGCGCCCCCGAGGGATAGTGTCCCCAGAAATCCATACCCCAAAGAAGATCCTAATGTGACAGGGGCCTGCCAGTCGGCGCAGAATTCTGCGCTGATGGCCCTGGTCACTATGCGTTTCTGGACATGCCCTTCGCTTGGGCACGGAACCGTGAGAGGTCTGATTGTCCCGACGGAAAAGAACCTTGGAGGCCTGTCTGGGGCCGTCATGTATACATTTTTGAATAAAAACACATAACCTTCTTTAACCCGATAACATGCATTACCCTGGGGTCGTTTGACCAAATGGTCCCATGCTGTGGCACCTTCCCTCCCCCCGGACTGTCCACTTGATTGTACCCCTTGGTGAGAATCAAATGGGTATGTCCCCGAGGCTGAGCTTACGTGGGTGCCGTTGCACTTGCCACACATAAGCTGCCTACCCGCGGTGACTGCAATGCATTTTTGTTGCTTGCAGTCACAAGTGAAGTGTCCTTCCCGGACCCGGCACTCCTGGAGAGTACAATGTGCCTCAGCGCACGAATCATTTTTAGGGACAAAGGCATGCACGCACCCCCATCCCTCTCCCTTAAAACATTGTGGGTAGTTCCCATGTGTCTCCTCCCGTTGGGGTCCCATCCCCCCTAGAATTCCCGGCTCAGTGAGCTCTACACACCTTCCTTGTATCCCTTGTTTAAAGTACCCAATATGTTCCTTGCAGGGTGCCCCCGATGTGTCAATAGTGAATAACTCTTGTGGGAGCCACCCTGGTGTTGCGATGAATAGGGAGTTTACTGATCGCACTGAAGGGTAACAAGCGGTCCTATTCCCATAGATCTGGATGTGTGTTTTCAGGAATAGGTTTTCTTCCATGATTGGGGGTTCTGCTCCCCTAACCCCCATGTGTTGGAGCATATTTACAATGGTCATGGTTATCATCAAATATGTCCCTGTTCCCATATCGTTTTTTTTAACAAGTATTTTTACAGTTATAGCATATACAGAAAATAAACAGGCAATCAAATTAAAAGTAGTTTGTTCCGACGTCTTGACAGTAGATCAGGTCCTGGTTCCTGTGGAATTTGAACGAACGAAAACGGTATCTTTAGTTTATTTGTCTTCATACAGCTTTAATTGGGTCCAATGTTTCCAGACCCCCTGTCCCCTTATATCTATACAGGCACAGATATCTCCGCTAATAATGACCTCGTAAGGTCCGTGCCATCTTGGGGCAAATCCTGGTTTTGCAGGAAGCACTTTTGTTAATACCCGGCTCCCGGCTTTTGGGACCTCTGGTAATATTTCTGAGTCCTCCTCTGTATCGACCTGTGCCTGATTAAAAGTTACGGACCGGCGCATCCCCTTCAATTGGGTGCTAAGGTCTCGGATGTATTGACGGACCTTATCCTTTATCGGACCCACATCTGTCCAGCCTGTAATAATGTTTTCGGTTAAGTGCATTGCTTGCCCGGTCATCAGCTCGTATGGGGTCAAGCCGGTAGTTCGATTTGTGGTCGCCCTAAGCCTCATCAGAACTGCAGGTAGGACTTCTGTCCAATTTCTACCTGAGGATTGCATTGCTTTTGCCATGGTTATTTTTAGAGTCCGATTCATCCCCTCCACCATCCCGGAACTTTGTGGGTGATAGGGGATGTGAAATTTCTGTTTTATTCCTAATAGTTGGCAAATGTTTTTCATAACCTTTCCTGTGAAATGTGTTCCCTGGTCCGAATCAAATTGAATTGGCATCCCCCATCGGGGAATGACTTCAGCTGCCAAAATCCTGGCTACCGTTAGGGCTGTACAATTGGTTGTGGGGAACGCTTCTACCCACCTGGTGAATTGATCTACTATTACCAGGCAGTATGTTTTCCCGTGAGAGGGGGGCAATGGTCCTATGAAGTCCATTTGTATCTGTTCCCAGGGTCCCTTTGGTCTGGGTTGGTGTCCCATCTTTACCTTTATGGGCTTCCCGGGGTTGTGCTGTGCACATATAGTGCATCTGCGGCAGTATGCGGCCACATCCCGTCCCAATCCTTTCCACCACCACTCTCTCCCCAGGCTCTTTATCATTGCATCCCTGCCTGTATGGGGAAGTCCGTGGTGTAGTTCCAGTAATGTGTTCTGGATACATCCTGGTGCCAATACCCGGTCATCTTTTCTCCACACCCCGTCAGCCCCTTTAACTGCGCCCAGCTCCTCCCATCTATCTCGTTCTTGTTGGGGAATGTCCCCATGTAATTTCTGTATGTCAATTTCTTCCGGTTCTACCACTATCGCTGCAAGGGGCAGGCTTTTAATGTCGCTGTTTTCTAGTGCTTGCTGTGCCGCTGTGTCTGCGGCTTGATTCCCTTTGAAATGAATCCACCCCGGGGTGTCCCTTCCGGGTTCCCGCTGGTGGGCTTTTATTTTAATTACTGCAGCCTCTGGAGGCTGTTCATTAGCTGCTAGCAGCGCCCTAATCTGCTGTTGGTGTTTAATGGGGGTACCTCCTGTAGTAATGAACCCCCTTCTCCCCCATGCAGACATGTAATCATGGATCACACCAAACGCGTATTGGCTGTCTGTATACACATTGACTGCTTTCCCTGCTGCTAATCTTAAGGCTTGGGTGAGGGCAACTAATTCTGCTACCTGAGCGGACTGACCCACGTCGATCCGTCCTGATTCTAGGGTTTCCAGGTTCTGGTCTACTACTGCCCACCCTGTCCTTGGTGATCCGGATACATATTTGGGGGACCCATCCACATAGAAGGTCTTATTTGCTGTTGGAAGGGGTTCGTCTCTAATCTTTCCTTCCTTGTTATCTTCGTCAATTTCTCCACAGCTGTGCGCTTCCCCAATGTCTAAAATCCCTTCCGCGGGGTTTTCTCCCGTGTCCCTAATGATGGTGACTGACTTGTTAGGTGGTCGGAGTGTGGCCTCCCACCTGGCCCTCCTTATATTTGAGACTGTTTTGAGTTTGCCCGTGTTTAGCGTTTCTACCAATGTATGTTTTGTGTGTAGCACAATATCTCCTGTCATGACAATGGGCTCACTTATCCTCACAGCCCATGCTGCACAATCTAGGGCGGCTATGCACCTGGGCATCCCGGTGACTACTGGTCCCTCAGCCGTTGAATAATACCCTACGGGTCTCTTTCTATCGCCATGAGTCTGTGCCACTACGGCAGAATAGAAGCCGTCCTGGTTGTCACAGAAGATGTGGAACTTCTTGCTTCCATCTGGCAGTCCCAGCCCTGGGGCTGAAACTAACCTAGCTTTCAACTCTGCATATGCTGTCTCTTGCTCTTGTCCCCACTCTATACTTTCCAAGGCTGGCTTTCCTCCCTTCACTAGTCTCTGAATTGGCTCCGCGATTCTTGCGAAGTCAGGGATAAAACTCCTACTGTAATTGAATAGTCCTAAAACTGTTCGGACCCCTCTTACTGTAACTGGTCGCGGCATTTCTTTAATGGCGGTTTTGCGATCTGCGGGCATTTCTTTAATTCCCTGGGAAATTAGGTGTCCTAAGTACAGGACCTGGGGTTTTGCAATTTGTGCCTTATGTGGGCTGACTTTCAGCCCGGCTTTTGCCAATCCTTCTAGTACTGCATACAGGGCTGCCTTGTGCCCTTCTTCTGTTTTGGACGCTATTAACACATCGTCCACATACTGGAGGACCGTATTGTCCTCATGCAATTTCACCCTACTCAGGATATCGCTCATTGTTCTGTGAAATATGACAGGACTGTTATGAAATCCCTGTGGGAGGCGAGTCCATGTATACTGTTTCTCTCCCACAGTGAAGGCGAATTTGTTTTGGGATTCTATGTCCAGTGGAAGGGACCAGAACCCATTTGCCATATCTAGCACCGTGAAAATTTTGTGGTCTTGTGCCAATCCGTTTAAAATAGTCGAGGTGTTTGCCACAATGGGGTGTAATTTAGGTGTTACCTTGTTCAAACCTGTGGAATCGATGGTGAGCCTGTAGCTCCCGTCAGGTTTTATAACTGGCCATGTGGGCGTACTGGTGGTTTCCCTGAGGATTCCCTTTTCTATTAAACCCTTAACTATTTCTACTACTGCCCCTTGCGCTTCTCTCTTGATAGGGTATTGTCGGTGGGGCTTGTGTTCCGGTCCTGGGACTTTTATCGGTTCTGTGTCGGTTAGTCCGGTATCTAATTTCGTCCGAGCCCAGGCTTCGGGAATGGAAGCGCAGATGGCTCCGAACCCTTCTTTATCCTGATCCCAATCTCTGGCCACGATGGTGGCTACCCCAACCGTCCCCAGGTGGCTAGCTAATGTCCCTATTCCGGTCTTCCTACTGTCAGGTTGTGGCCAAATTAGTTTCCCTTTACCACAATCTATCAGCACCTGGTATTCCCTCATTAAATCGTTCCCCATGATTGTGCCCTCATTATTCTGACAAATGTAAAATTGCATTGGAATATACTTGTGGTTGATTTCTACTAGTGTGGTTTCGCTAAGATAGGCGGGTATTCTCTCTCCCCCTACCCCGGTTATGTGTATTCTTTTGTTGGTCAGTGGCAGGGGTAGGTTTGTAATTGATATGGCTGCCCCCGTATCTACTAACATGTGGCATTCCCTACCCCCTACCAAGGCTTCTACATATATTCTCTCCCCCTCTTTCCTGTTTTGGATGGGAGCTACGGGTTGTGAGATTTCGACCAGTGTTGGTCGATAAGTGGGGTGGACGGACACCGGCTTTTGTCGGGATTCACTATCTTCTGTGGGCGTGGCTACACTAATCCTCTTTTGTCTCCCATCTCCCTGGTTTGGGGTCTCTTCTAGTCACCCGAGTGGATTCCGGGAATGTGGTGCCCCCGGGGTTGGTCTATAGTTGTCTTGGGGTCTCCCATGTTTCCCCCAACATGTTGCCTCGGTGTGCCCTGCCCTGTGGCAGTGGTCACAGCGGGGCCCGCCATTCTCGGGTTTCCCTTTGAATGGTGCTCCCCTGCAGAATCTAGCCATATGCCCTGGCTGGCCACATGTGTAGCAGCTGAGCCCGGTTCTCCCCTTATCTCCGTTATGGGGGGTTCCAGTTCTCTCTCGTCTGGGCTTTGCCTGGGCAACCTTCCCTTCGTTTATCCCGCTAGCCCACTCGACTAGCTCGTCATAGTCTTGGGATGCTATCACCCCCATCTTAAGGATTTCTTGGTGTACCTCTGATAGCCCGTCCTTGAATCCCTGGTTAAAAGCCCTGTTTCTCCTATCCACATTGTCCTGTCCTGAACATTCCCTATATACCTGGAATAATCTCTCTCCAAATTCCGATGCACTTTCCCCCTGTCCTTGTTTAGTATTTGTGATCCTACTCCAATTAGTGGGGGAGTTCCCCAAGACCCGTTGGATTTCGGTCTTATATAATATGAAGGGTGCCTGCTGGTCGTCTATCTCAGCCGTTGGAGCAATGGCATGTGTCCACCTTCCTCCATTATAGTCCTGTGCTGCTTGGGCCACTGGCCCTCCTGCCACCAACCTCCATTTATCCACTGGACAGGCTGCCCTGACCAGCTGGTGTATGTCCCTTAAATGTAACTGGTGTCCTACCCAGAGTGAATCTAATTCGCCCCAAAATCCCAGGTTTGCGCTTCTGGGTTTTAACTTCCCCAGGGATGCCATAATCTGCTGCCTTTCCCCTGGGGTAAAAGGCTTATAGGTTGCTTTTGGTTGTGCTAACGTCCCTCCTCTGTTACTGGCGCTAGATTATAATTTTTTATGTCTCCTTCTGATACTGGAGCGGTTGTATGTTTCTGCACTGACTCGTATGAACGCCGAGGGTCCGTTTCCTCTGATCTCTGCGTTTTCTCCGCAGTGTGGCTTCTGTGTTCTAATTCCCTCACTCTCTCCTGCAATACCTTAATTTGTTCTGTCTCTTTGTGTCTCTCCTCCATGGAGGCATTTACCTTCTCAATTAGTCCAGCTAACTGGGTCACTAACATGACTCCCATTACTTTTGTTTTGTCCCGTTTAACTCCGTCTACCCCCTTTCTCTGATCTTCTAAAGTTTGTGATGCGTTCCACCCGTTCCGTTTCATCTTTCCAACAATCGCTTCTCTGGCTAACAGATACTGAAAAATGAGAGCTACAGCAGTTTCTCCCTCAATAACGTGGTCTGCCATTTTTCTGTCTAGCAGTTCTGCAACCCCCGTATGCTGGTTCCAACAGTAAAAGTGCCCCAACTCTCTCTCTCTCTTATCTCCTGTCACTGATACTGCTCCAGCACCGTCTGTATCGCTGTAGGGTCTCGTAGTGGGGTCCCATTGTGTCACTTCTCCTTTGCTCCCCCAACTATTCCTGACACCTCACGCTTGGTCTATTTTGTGTTGTCTTATTGGGATGTGTGCTGGTCTTTTAGTGGGTTTGTCGGCCCCTGTCCCCAGCCCCTTTAAGTACAACGCCTCCCGCTTGGCCACCACCTCCACTAGCAAGGTTCATCCGTTACCCCAAAAAGGGAGTCTCAGCTCCCTGGTACCCTGCTATGGACTGTGGTGTTCCCTACAGACGAACAAGGTTATCAAACTCCGCCCGGGTCCCTAATGGATTCTCCGTCGCCGTGTCTCTTGGTCAGGATGGATCGGGTCCCCTCTTCCTCAACACTTACACATATGTATCTGTTATCAAAGCCCCTGTTATAATTAGTAACTGTATCGACTCTGAGGTTGTTCGTCCCTTCAGAGTCTGTGTTGTTACCCGATTTACACTGTCCGTGCCTTGCACCCTGAGTGCCTGTGCCTCTTAGCGCCCACCCTCATAACCCAACCTTAGCGTGGGAGATTTCTCCTCTTAACGTCCAGTTTAGGGTGGGGCACCTTGAATCAAGCACTCCCTTGTCCTATTGCCTTGGCACAGACAGCGGTTTCGTTTACAATCCTGGGTTACTTACACCAATTAGTTCTGCATGCGGTTCTTATCTTTATATTAGTCTTAATTCCTTATTCCCGTTATCAAATACCCAAAACCTGTTACCCTTACCACTGGTAAAGTTACTTACCTTCTTCCACACGGTCGTTCTGACCTATACCTCTTTAGTGCAGAATTATGTTTCAATTTTAAAAACTGAGGCAAGATTATACAGTTCAACAAGACAACAATATTTAAAACAGACAAACCCTAACCCTTAAAGGTACCTCACTTCGAACGGAGACTTGTACTCGCCCTTGACTGCTCTGGATTTTTACCAAATTCGTTTAAATTTGATCCCGGCTTCCAGACCGTGGCCACCCGTCAGAAGTCAGATATCAAATCCTGCCGACTACGCCATTTGTTGTCGGGAAAAATCCCTTGCACCAGTGCATTCAAGGAAGTCGAGTCGCAAGGCAATGTTCAAAGCGTTTTTCTTTATTGTACAATTACTGGGAACCCAGGGAGACCCCCTTAGCCAGCTTAGAAACAGTGCTTGGCCACGTTGATTTCAATAGTTATACATTTGCTCTGGATATTTATAGGAATCCAAATTCGAGGGGGAACATTTGCTCATACATTTTTACAATACTTATAAAGTGGCTTGTCTGGTCAGGAAGTTCCCTGAGAGACTTGTCAATTTGCATCTGTATGGTGTGTGTCCGTGTTAATGGGACTGCCTTTTCTTGCCCCGGTGTTTTAATGTGTTTCCCATTATCCTCTCGACGTGTCCCCTTATCTCAATCGATCTCGACTGTTTTGTGTCTGTATTCTATGCTTGTGAGATTAGGTGTTAATGTCATTTTGTCCTGCTGTTTGTAGGGGGATTTAATCTAATCTTTTATTCTTTTTATCCTAGTTTATTAAGTTTCTCTGCCTGCCTTGGCCATTTTATTCCTGTAATATTTTATTGACAGTCGGGTTATGCCATATAACCCACTCCAGGCCTTGACTCGCAGATATCCCGATCTTCTGGCCAAAGGCCGGTTTAAAATGCAGCTTCGTGCTGTTGCTGGGCAGAATAAGGAGCTTTTGTCGGCTTTGAAATTAAAGGTCTCCCAGCTGTGCAGATGGGGATTTAAACGAATGTCCATTCGGGTGTTCCCCTCTGCATTGTGGGCACGTTATGAATGGTGCAAATCAGTCCAATAAATGAATATGTTTAATGAGGTGAATATTGATGAGACAATAAAAATATGGCTTTTGGAAAATGGCTACTTCAGATCAGAAGCCTCAGATTTTACTGCACGTAGCACTGAGAGAAAGTTCTCCTGAAGCCTCAGATTGTACTGTACATAACACTGAGAGTTAGTTCTGTCTGAAGACTCAGATTGAACTGTACATAACACTGAGAGATAATTCTATCTGAAGCCTCAGATTGTACTGTACATAACACTGAGAGATAGTTCTTCTGAAGCCGCAGATTGTACTGTACATAACACTGAGAGTTAGTTCTGTCTGAAGCCTCAGATTGTACTGTACATAACACTGAGAGAAAGCTCTTCTGAAGCCTCAGATTGTACTGTACATAACACTGAGAGATAGTTCTATCTGATGACTCGAGCTAAGACTGTACTGTACGTCATGCTGAGAGTTTGATCCGTGTGAAGTCCTATACTAAGATTGTTCTGTCCATGAGCTGTACATAAGATCTGCTACAACCTGGATTAAGCAGACTGTATCAACCCTGATTGACGTTAACTTCATCTAAAAACCACGACCATGATACCCAGAAGACAATAAGATATAAGAGCAGAATGAGGCCATTGGGCCCGTCAAGCCGGCTCCACCATTCAATTCTGGCTGATAAGTTTCTCAAACCCATTCTCCTGCTTTCTCCCCGTAACCCTTGATCGCTGTACCAGTCAAGAACCTATTTATCTCTTTATTAAATACAGTCCATGATCTGGCCTCCACAGCCTTGTGTGGCAATGAATTCCACAGATTCACCACCCTCTGGCTGAAGAAATTCCTCCTCGTCTCAGTTCTGAAGTAAGAAGTCTCACAACAGCAGGTTAAAGTCCCACAGGTTTATTTGGAATCACGAGCTTCCGGAATGCTGCTCCTTCATCAGGTGAGTGGGAAACTGGTGTTGTGAGACTTCTTACTGCGCACACCCCAGTCCAACACCGCCATCTCCACATCACATTTCTATAGGGCCGTCCCTTTCCTCTGAGTCTGTGCCCTCGGGTCCAAGTCTCCCCGACTCATGGAAACATCTTCCCCAAGTGCACTCTATCCAGGCCTTTCATTATTCTGTAAGTTTCAATGTTATCCCCTTCCTCATACTTCCAAACTGCATCGAATATGGACCCCCAGTCCTCAGACGCTCCTCATGCGTCAAGTCTTTCATTCCCCGGATCATTCTTGTGAACCTGCTCTGGACCCTCTCCAAGGCCAGCACATCCTTCCTTAGATACGGGGACCAAAATTGCGAACAATATTCTGAATGCGGTCAGACCAGTGTCTTATAAACCCTCAGCAGTACACCCCTGCTTTTGTATTCTCGTCGTCTTGAAATTAACACTAGCAGAGTGATCTCTGCTAAATCGAATTAATATTGACCCTACATTATTTCCAACTTTCCATACCTCCCTGAACCTCAACACCCCTTCGAGGCTGTAACTGTTCTACTTTGGATATCAAAACTGTTGGATTGAAGGGGGTTAAGTGAAGCTGTTTGTTTAGTGACTGGAATTGATGTGAGTCTCCATGGATCCGATTAGTGTGCCTGGAGGGATTCCCCTCTTCTATTAATGAAGGATTCCGTTCAATGTGTTGTCCCATTGAGTCAGCGGGAGCGGCAACTCCGACACCAACAGAGATCAGCGGCTGTGGAGAGAGAGGGAGGGAGAGGAGAGATCAGAATCTGGGAGCAATGGATTGGAATCTTCCAACAATGGATCAGAATCTGGGAACAATGGATTGGAATCTTCCAACAATGGATCAGAATCAGGGAACAATGAACCGGAATGTTCCAACCAAGGAGAGGAGTTTATTCTATTGGATTTCTCAGTTTACTGATGATGGGTGGACATCAGCTGAGCGGATTCAATATCTACTGTATGTGATTGAATGTATTTACTATCCCCTCCTGGCGATTGTTGGTGTTCCGGGTAAGTCCCTGGCTGGAATTGTACCGGCCCGACCGCCACGGGAATCGGAGCAGGCGAGGGGCGGAGAATGGGAAGGTCTGTTGAACACGGGTGGGATTTTGCAGCTTCAGGAAGAGTGAGGCTGGAAAGTCCCGTCCCCTGTGTCCAGTTCCTAATTCTAGAAAGGCTGTTTAACTGTATTGATTTTCTTGTCATTTCCTGTACTGGATTTGCTGCTCTTGTTGAATCTCTGTGTCCGGTTATTAATTCTTTCAGCCACTGACAATTGTCTCAGGGTCTATGGGCTGGGATGTCTTCTGAGTGCTGTGACTTTCCATAGACATGGGACCTCAAACACTATTCCTTCGTGTGTAAAAGATTGAGACAGAATCCTTTTCACCCTCTGCATATAACACCAGTTCACCCACCCAATCACCAGGCCGCAGAATCAATTTTATTGGTCATATCTGCACAGCAGGATCTCACAGAGAGAGAACATGTTTCATTAAATTTGAAATTGATTCATCAGTGTCACAAGTATGCGAACATTAACATTGCAATGAAGTTACTGTAAAAATCGCCCAGTCACCACACTCCAGCGCCTGTTCAGGTACACTGAGGGAGAATTTAGCACGGCCAAGGCACCCAACCAGCACAACTAGTGGGAGGAAACTGGAGCACCCGGAGGAAACCCACGCAGACATGGGGAGAACATGCAGAATCTGCACAGACAGTGGCCAAGCCTGCAATTGAACCAGGACCTCTGGTGCTGTGAGGCAGCAACGTTACCCCCTGTGCCACCACAAGCTCTCTGAGAGCAACAGGAACACAAACACACAGACACACCCAAACACACATACATTAATACACACATTTGTTGATAGAAGCAATCAGATTGAGACACTCCCACTCACACACAAATTCAAGAACCAAAATTGGTGTAACATTCCAGAATAACACACACTTAGGAACACTCGTCAGGTACTCTTGCTCACACACAAACACGCACACACACACATGCATACTGGTGCAGACAATATAGACACACGCAACACACACACGGTAGCGGGAGCGGCAGGATAACAGCTACTCCCTGTCCATTGATGGTGGGGTGATCAAGTAAAACCGCGTGACAGCCTGGAACTCAGGCCCACGTCCCATTTCTCACCTCTTGCAACCTTCACCGGCAATGGATAAACAGCGGATTCAGTCTCCTGCCCATTTCCGGCAAGAGGCTGAATAAATTATTTCAATTTATTTTAAAACAAATTTAAATGCAATTAGCGAGCCTGGGATGGAATGGTGCGCCACACTTGCCTTTGCAGCCTCACCGGGAGAGGTTGGGTCCGGTGAGGGAAACGGCTGGCCACATGTATGAGGACGAGTCATGATGACCTCGCCAGGAGAACTGAAGGCCATTGAGGACACCGGGCAAGGTCGAGGGCAAAGGTAGGTGCCCCTTGGGCAATGCCCACCGGGCAGTACCAGGGAGTGGCGCATGAGGTGGCGGGGTCTACAGGGGTGGAGCCTGAAGGTAACGGGGCCTACACTGAATGTAGTTGCTGGGTCGGAGGGGGTCCCGTTACCACTCTGCCCGCTGTCTGTGGGGTGGGGTGGTCCCCGCTGCCACTCTACACGTGATTGGTGTTGGTAGGAAGGGGGGGCATCACTGCCTCTCTGCATGTACAGTGGGGTAGGGAGGGGGTCTCGCTGCCTCTCTGCATGCACAGTGGGGTAGGGAGGGGGTCTCGCTGCCTGTCTGCATGCACAGTGGTGTAGGGAGGGGGTCTCGCTGCCTCTCTGCATGCACAGTGGGGTAGGGTGGGGGGATCCCGCTGCCTCTCTGCATGCACGGTGGGGTAGGGTGGAGGTCTCGCTGCCTCTCTGCATGCACAGTGGGGTAGGGAGGGGGTCTCGCTGCCTGTCTGCATGCACAGTGGGGTAGGGAGGGGGTCTTGCTGCCTCTCTGCATGCACAGTGGGGTAGAGTGGGGGTTCTCGCTGCCTCTCTGCATGCACAGTGGGGTAGGTTGGGGGGTCTCGCTGCCTCTCTGCATGCACAGTGGGGTACGGAGGGGTCTCGCTGCCTCTCTGCATGCACAGTGGGGTAGACAGGGGGTCTCGCTCCGTAACATTGGATATACAGTGAAAAGTGTTGTTGCTTGAGTGCCATACAGACAAATCATACTGTACATAGAGAAGGAGAGAGTGCAGAATGTAATGTTGCAGTCATAGCTGGGATGTAGTAAAAGATCATCTGAATGAAATGTGGGTCCATTCAAAGGTCTGATGGCAGCAGAGAAGGTGTTCCAAAGTCGGCAGCATGGTGGCACAATGGTTAGCGCTGCTGTCTCACAGGAACCTGAGTTCGATTCCCGGCTTGGATCACTGTCTGTGTGGAATTTGCACATTCTACCCGTGTCGGCATGGGTTTGCTCTGGATGCTCCAGTTTTCACCCACAGTCCAAAATGTGCAGGTTAGGTTGATTGGCCATGTTAACTGCCCATTAGCGTCCTGGGATATGTATGTTTGGGGGATTAGCAGGGTACATATGTGGGACTTTGGGGATAGGGCCTGGGTGGGATTGTTGTAGGTGGAGACTCGATGGGTCACATGGCCCCCTTCTGCACTGTAGTGATTCTATTATTCTATGAGTCGGTTGGTCCATGTCCTCACACGTTCTTTATCTTTTTCTCTGATGGAACAAGTGGTAAGAGTTGATGTCCGTGGTGCGCTATTCCTGAATTAGGCTGGTTGCTTTTATGAGGCAACGGGAAGTTTAGACAGAGTTCGTGAGTGGGAGGTTGGTGTGAGTGATGGACTGGTCTGCATTCACCAAGCTTTGAAGTTTCTCGCAGTCTTGGACAGAGCTGGAGCCATACCAAGCTCGAATGTTATTTATGGTGCATCTGTAAAAGTTGGTGAGAGTCGCAGCTGACATGCCAAATGTCCGTAAACCTCTGAGAAAATAGAGGCGTTCGGAGACTTTTTAATTATAGGGACGTCATGGAGGAACCAGGAAAGGTTTTTCGTGATGTGGACCCGAAAACGTGAAGCTCTCGACTATTTCAACTTCACCCCATTGATGTAGATCGGGGCATGTACTCCACTAGGCTTCCAAAAGTCGATTTGCTTTGTTGACATTGAGGAAGAGCTTATTGTTGTCGCCCCAGTTCACCAGATTCTCTGTCTCTTCCTCCGACCCACTGCAGGTGTCATCAGCAAACTTGGAAATGGAGTTGGAGGGGAATTTGGCCACACAGTCACCAGTGTATAAGGAGTACAGTAAGGGGCTGAGGACGCAGCCTTACGGGGCACCGCTGTTCAGGATGATTGTGAAGGAGATGTTGTTGATTGTCCTTAATTTTGCTGTCTGCGGATTAGGAAGTTGAGGATCCAATTGCAGAGGCAGGAGCCAAGCTCAGGGCCACGGACGTTGGACATGAGTTTCGTAGGACTTATGGTGTTGCAGGCTGAGCTGTAGTTGATAAACACGAGTCTGTGTTCCAGGGTTCACTGTGGGGCCAGTGAGATGGCATTGTGGACCTGTTGTGGGATGTCGGTGAACTGTCGTGGATCCAGGCAATCTGGGAAGCCGGAACTGATTCATACCACGACTAACCTTTTGATGTATTTCATAATATTGGATATCAGAGTCCCCGGACGATAGGCATTATGGCAACCTGCTTGGCTTTTCCTTTGGCACTGGCCTTTGTTTGAGTTTTACCTGGTGCAGAGATTGGCAACCTTCCTTCCGAGAGAGGACTGATGCAGCTGCACTGGTCCAGTAAACCATAGTGGGACAGCAGTAATCGCACTGAGTATTATGGACGATAGCGATTCGCTGAACCTTGAAGCTTTCTCCCACTCTTGAAAGCAAACACTGGAAGTTGTGATGTGTGCCAATCGTGTGTGAGATTACTATTTTTTGCTGTGTTGTGCTAACAGTGGCCACAATGCTGTGATCTCCTCTTCAGGGTACAGTTCTGTGTAAATATAATCGAGATTCTGTGCTGTCAAGGCATCAGGATCTCCCTCTGCCAATTGTTAGTATTGTCCAGAGGCAAGGGTCAAACCAGCCCTCTTTGGTACCAGCTGTGTTGCAGGGGTTGTCAGTAAACTGTCTGAGAGACGACAGATTACCATCTACAGGACTCCAGTCTGGATTTTCTGTCAGGGTTTACTCCCTCATCCTTGTAGCTGAGTGAGGGTCAATGTTGTGGACTTTCTGGAAAGCTCTCTCCCAAATGTATACCACTGTGTTGCTACCATGGAGCAGCACGGTGACACAGTGGTTAGCACTGCTGATTCACAGCGTCAGGGACCTGGGTTCAATTCCAGGCTTGGGTCACTGTCTGTGTGGAGTTTGGACCTTCTCCCCGTGTCTGTGTGGGTTTCCTCCGGATGCTCCACTTTCCTCTTACCCTGCAAAAGACGTGCTGGATATTTAAAAACAGATTTCAGTGATTTTATGTGTGTCCATTCCTTTTCATTTCAACCCATCCTCAGTCCAAATGGTAACTTCTTTCCCTGAATCCTGTCTAATTTTATTCTTTATTTCCCTTCCTGACAGTGAACATAATCACAATTGTGACACTGATGAGCAGAAACTGTGGTCTGTCCAAATGTGTGACTCGTTACCTGGTGGCCATGTCAGCGGGGGATCTGCTGGTCGTTATCCTCGACCTGATATTCAGACACATTCCCATTCTTTATCGGGAACAGTTTGTTTTCCTGCACTGGGTCCCCGTGTGTAACATCCACGCCGTCCTGCTTTATGCAGCCACTGACTGTTCTGTCTGGTTCACCGTCACTTTCACCTTTGATCGATTTGTGGCCATTTGCTGCCCCAAGCTGAAGAGTAAATATTGCAGTGAGAAATCGGCGGCTGTGGTTCTGGGAACAGTGACGGTGCTGAGCTGTTTAAAGAACATTTTCTGGTATTTTATGTTATTAAATAAATATTGGCTGGTGAACACCCCCTGGTTTTGTAATTACACAATGGATGTTGTGGAATCTCCGGTCTGGGGAGCAATCGAGTTCCTCCACAACATTCTAACCCCGACTGTCCCGTTCGTCCTGATTCTGCTGCTCAACGTTTTCACCGTCAGACACATTTTAATGAGCAGCAGAGCCCGCAGGAGACTCCGGACTCACAGCAGTGGGGAGAATCCCAGAGACCCAGAGATGGAGAGTCGCAGGAAATCCATAATTTTACTGTTTGTTATCTCAGCCAATTTCATCTTCTTATGGTCGACATTAATGGTTTATTCTATATGGACTCGGATGCATGAATTGGGCTATCGGTCGGTATGGTTAGATAATTTTGTTCTGGAATTGGGCTTCATGCTGCAACTCACAAGTTGTTGTACAAACACTGCCATTTATGCTGTGACACAGACTCACTTCAGGCAGCAGCTAATAAATCTGCTGAAATATCCCCTTACTTCAATTCTTCAACTCATTAGATCCTGAGAGGAAACTACAACCACAAGACCCCTCAATCTTCCTATTGGACTTTCAAACTATAAATAACAAACGGCCTCACAGAGACAGAGAGTGCCAGATAAAGAGAGAGAGAGGGCAGCGAGAGCAAAAGTGAGAATGATACAGAGACGGGGATTGACAGAGAGAGGGAAGGGCATAAATACATGGAGCGTGACAGATTTTGAAGGAGTTTCTAACAGATACAGTGAAAGACAAAGAGAGAGGGAGAGACAGAGAGAGATAGACAGAAAGGACAGAGACAGATAGGGACTCTCACAGAGCGAGAAAAACAGGGACAGAGATTGGGGGAAATGGGGAGGGAGATGGACAGGGAATGAGAAAGGGAGACAGAGGGAGATAGATAGGAAGATGTAATGAGAGAGGGAGACTAAGACGGAAAGGGAGACAGAAAGGGAGGCAGAGAGAAACAGAGACGAGACAGAGAGCGTCAGTGAATTTGAAAGAGTGAGACTGAATGAGTACAATGGACACAGCAAGAGCAAAAGACAGAGCGAGGAAGAGAGAGAGAAAGACAGAAATAAGAAAATGGGGAACGGAGAAGGAGAAGGAGGAGGAGAGTGAGACTGAGAGGGGGGAGGAGACACAGAAGAAGAGTGGAGAGAGAAGGTGAGTGAGGGAGATGCAGAGAGACAGTAAGAGACACAGAGAAACAGGCAGAGGGAGAGAGACAGAGAGACAGGGGGATACAGAGAGAAGGATGCACAGAAAGACAGAGAGAGAGACATACTTAATGACTTTAACGATAACCATCAGGTGGAGTTATTGGAATATGAGCTCCCTGTTTGAGACAGTTAATGCTGTCCAATCCGGGAGCACTGCAGACGTATATAATATGGTGTGTCTCGGTTACCGGAAGTCAGGGTGTGTACACTCTGGGTGTGGATGTGATGGCCTGGTGTTTTTATCACGACACTATTAATATAGAAACTCAGCTAAAGTTCTGTGCACCCGGGTTCGAACCCGTCACAGCAGATGGTGGAATTTGAATAAATATATCTGGAATTCAGTATCAGCTGGTGACCATAAAACCAGTGTCGATTTTCGGAAAAACATATCTGGTTCACCAATGTCCCAGGGAAGAAAATCTGTCGTCCTTATGTGGTCAGGACGAAATGTGACTCCAAGTGGTTGACACTTAATTGCCCTCTGAACATGGGCAACTGGGGATGGGGAATAAATGCTGGCCGGCCAGCGACACCCAAGTCCCAAGAGTGAATACAAATACTTTGTACTGGGAAATTTTAAACAAACGGTAAACTGTTTCTCACAGCTGGATAAATACCCAATCCCTCTGATCGAGGACTTAGCTTCAAAGCTGGCAGGAGGATTCTTGTTTCCAATTATGAACTGATTCACGTGCATTTATACTGACAGCGAGATGAGGTTTCCCAGCGAAATTCAACCATTCATACTCAGAGGAAGTTTAACATTTATAATGTGTCAAATGTAGGCTTACATTAACACTGCAATGAAGTTAACGTGAAAATCCCCTAGTCGCCACACACAGGTGCCTGCCCGGGTACACTGAGGGAGAATTGAGCATGGCCAACGCATCTAACCAGCTCGTCTTTCAGACTGCGGGAGAAAACCGGAGTAACCAGAGTAAACCCATGCAGATACGGTGAGAATGTGCAGACTCCGCACAGTGACCCAAACCAGGAACTGAACCCAGGTCTCTGGTGTTATGAGGCAGCAGCGCTAACCACTGTGACACCTCGTCAATGGTGACAGTTCGGGGAAAGAAATTCCAGATGTGACTCAGCCTCCTGGATAATGGTAGGCGGACAGTAATAAAGCCCACAGCTGGATATGGGCGGTGCAGCCCATAACGTTGGCCCATATCCAGCTGTGGGCTTTATTACTGTCCGCCTACCATTATCCAGGAGGCTGAGTCACTGACGCCAATGCCTTGAATTGGCTACGATTAACAGACACTTGTCGTACCCACAATGGAAGAGATGGTAATCATGAACTTTTTCACAACTCTCCCAGTGGCTGCCAATAATATTCGGCTGTGGAGGCAAAATTACCCATTCCTGAATGAATTGAAGCAGCGAGTGCTGATGGGGGAATCCAAAAGGCCATTACAGCCTGAATTGCACCCATATTGGATTGGCAGAGAGCAGCTGACTGTGGAAGATGGCACACGCCTATGGGGTTCAAGAGTGTCATCCTGAGCCAGGGTCACCATCCCATGGTGAACCTTACCATGGCCACCCAGGAGTGGCAAACTGAAGATCCTCTAAGTTGCCCTGTTGGTGGCCAGGTATGGGGACGGATATTTGCGCGTGGGTCAGTGTTGGCAAGATCAACAAGGGCAGAACTATCACCAGTCACTACTCTTCACACTTGGGAATGGCCAGGACGGCCATAGACGTGGCTGCACATGGACAGTGCCGGTCCGTTCATGGGGTCTATGTTTCTGGTAATGGTAGATGCTGATTCAAAATGTATGGCCGTACACAGGGTGAGTTACTCAAACACAAGGACAAGAGTGGAGAAACTTCACACCTCTTTCTTGACATCCGGGATCCCGGAAATGTTAGTTTCTGAAAATGGACCACCGTTCATCAGCCAGGAATTTGTGCATTAGAGGAAGTTGAACAGAAATTAACATGTTAGGACAGTGTCATATTACCCATCATCCAACGGCCTGGCAGAAAGAGCGGCCCAAACAGTAAAAGCAGGTTCAAAAAATCATCCCACAGCCTCCTTGGACACCAAACCATCCAGATTCATCTTCAATTACAGGACGTCACCTCCCCAACACCCCCCCCCCACCCTCCCACACCCCACCCCCGCCCCCCCACCCCCGCCCCCCATCCCCGCCCCAACCCCCCCACCCCCCCACCCCCACCCCCCCTCTCCCCCCACCTCCCAACCCCCCCGCCCCCACCCCCACCCCTCCCCCTACCCCCAACCCCCCCACCAACCCCCCACCCCCTTCCAGAGGGAACAGATTCTCCCTGTCCAATCTATCATCTTGAAAAAAACATTTTACACACGAGACAAATGACAATGACTTCCCCGTGCTGCAGCGCAAGAACTGGTGTCCATGTGGTCACGTCCCAGAGAACAGGGAGTGCGGACAATGGACAGCAATGGGATTCCTCACCTCCGACTATTGACCTTAAGAAGTTTTTATGCTTGAAGCATATTTCACCATTGTTGGTCGTTTCAAAATCAGTTGTTTTAGTGTGACTATCTTTATGTAGTTTGAATTAATGGCATTACATATTGTAGCTGAATTAACAAAAGCCATTTTCAGAAAAAAAACGACGCCTGCCATATTGGGAAGCAGACAGATTAGTTCAACAGACAGCCTTAATTGTGGAACAGTTAAAGGATAACTAATTCATTAAAAGATGTGTTAGGTTGGTATGGTGATCATATCCTCCGCTCCAGAAACATCCCTTCCTCTTTTGAGTTTAAAGCCCTCTCTCCTTCCCTAGTTATGTAGTTTGCAAGAACGTTGCTGGCAGCAGGTTCAGATGTAGATCATCCCAACGGTACAGCCCCCACTTTCTCCAGAACTGATTTTAATGTCCCACAAGCTGAAACTTACCTCTTCCACCAGTCTTTCAAACCATGTATTCATTCCTCGAATGTGATGTGCGCTATGCCAATTTGCACGTGGCTGAGGTAATCATCTCCTGATTATAACCTTGTGTGTTCTGTTGTTTAATTCAGTGTCTATTTCTTGATAATGTCTGTGCAGAAGCTGCTACTTCATTCTACCTATGTCATTGGTACCGACATGGTCCACAACAATGGGATCCTCCTCACAACCACGGTCATCTCCAGCCAGATGTCCTGAACTCTGGCATGGGGCAGGCAACACAGTCAACTGCACTCTGACTCCTTGTTACAGAGAAAATTGTCAATCCCTCTGATGAAGGAGCAGCACTCCGAAAGCTCGTGCTACCAAATAAATCTGTTGGACTTTAACCTGGTGTTGTGAGACTTCTTACGTTGCCGAGCCCAGTCCAATGCCGGCATCTTCACATCATCAATCCCTCTCACTATACTGTCACTTCCTCCCACTAATTTACTCTGTGTCTCTCCCATCCCAACCCCTCACCTCCCCCCACGGCCCACTGAACAGCTTCCTATACCACAGTGCCACGGTCAGTCAGATCATGTGTTTCCAACTGACGCACATGTTAGACCGCTTATCGGCTCTGGAGCGGCGGATGAATTCACTTTGGAGCATCCACGATGCTGAGGAAGCCGTGGATATCATGCTCAGTGAGTTGGTCACAACGCAGGTAACAGTTACTGAGGGAGATAGAGAATGGGTGACCACCAGACAGAGGAAGAGTAGGAAGGCAGTGTCGGGGTCCCCTGCAATCATCTCCCTCCAAAACAGATATACCATTTTGGATACTGTTGGGGGAGATGACTCACCGGTGGAAGGTGGCAGCAGCCAGGTTCGTGGCACCATGGCTGGCTCTGCAGGACAGGAGAGCAGGAAAAAGAGTGGCAGAGCTATAATGATAGGGGACTCAATTGTAAGGGGAATCGACAGGTGATTCTGTGGATGCAAACAAGACTCCAGGATGGTATGTTGCCTCCCTGGTGCAAGGGTCAAGGGTGTCTCGGAGCAGCTGCAGGACATTCTGGAGGGGGGAGGGCGAACAACCAGCTGTCCTGGGGCATATAGGCACCAACACTATAGGTAAAAATGGGATGAAGTCCTACAAGCTGAATTTAAGGAGTTAGGAGTTAAACTAAAATGGAGGACCTCAAAGGTAGTAATCTCAGAATTACTGCCAGTGCCACGTGTTAGTCAGAGTAGGAATGTCAGGATAGCCAAGGTGAATACGTGGCTTGAGAGATGGTGCAAGATGGAGGGATTCAAATTCCTGGGACATTGGAACCGGTTCTGAAGGAGATGGGACCAGTACAAAACAGACGGTCTGCACCTGGGCAGGACTGGAACCAATGTCCTGAGGGGAGTGTTTGCGAGTGCTGCTGGGGAGGGTTTAAATTAATGTTGCGGGGGATGGGGACCGATGCAGGAAGTCAGAGGGAAGTAAAGTGGGGACAGAAACTAAAGGCAGCAAAAGGAAAAGTGGAAGACAGAAAAACCGAAGACAAAAATCAAAAAGGGCCAGAGTACAGAGACTGTGGAGAACTCAGTGAATGGGTCCAGTAAAGGGCCAGAGTAATGAGTACAGAGACTGTGGAGAACTCAGTGAATGGTTCCAGGAAAGGGCCAGAGTACAGAGACTGTGGAGAACTCAGTGAATGGGTCCAGTAAAGGGCCAGAGTACAGAGTACAGAGACTGTGGAGAACTCAGTGAATGGCTCCAGTAAAGGGCCAGAGTACAGTGTACAGAGAATGTGGAGAACTCAGTGAATGGGTCCAGTAAAGGGCCAGAGTACAGGGTACAGAGACTGTGGAGAACTCAGTGAATGTGTCCAGTAAAGGGCCAGAGTACAGAGTAGAGAGACTGTGGAGAACTCAGTGAATGGGTCCAGTAAAGGGCCAGAGTACAGAGTACAAAGACTGTGGTGAACTCAGTGAATGCCTTCAGTAAGCCAGAGTACAGAGTACTGTGGTAAACCACTGTGAGCTTATTGCCTGTGTGTGTGTGACATGCCTGGGCATGCCCCTGCCGACCCTGCCTGGGACTCCTCCCCCCCTGGTCCAGGTTTCAAGGTGACTGCTCCCCACCCCCTGCCTCAGCCTCTGGACCAGTTCATCAGCATGGGTGCGCTCCAAGTCTTTTGCGAATAAAAGCCTATTTGTTCTTGAATACAAACTAGTCTTTGCTCGATTGATAGTGCATGAATTTTATTAGCAAAAGTTTTGGGATGGAGCAGACACTAAAACCCGACAGACTCGAAGTGGATCCTCAAGCTGTCGGAGCCTCCAACAGCTTCGATCACTGGCTGCACTGTTTCGAAACTTTCCTCACCGCCCCCGCCTCCGTCGTCCGGACCGAAACTGACAAGCTCCATGTGCCCCACGCCCGGAGAAGCGATCAAGTATTCTCGATGATTAGAGACGCTGAAACATACAACGATGCGAACGAACTTTTAAAAGGCCAGTACAACAAACAGTCTAATGAAATCAACGCCAGACATATTCTGGCTACTCGCAGACAACAGCCGGGAGATTCAGGCGATCAATTCCTGTGTGCGTTGCGAGCACTTGGCAGGGCCTGCAACTGCAAGGCCGTAACAGCCACCCAAAACACTGAGGAGTGAATCAGAGATGCCGATGTCACGGGTATCAGGTCAAACGATATCCGACAACGACTGCTGGAACAGGGTGGGCTGGACCTACAAAGGACTGTGGCGCTTGCCGACTCGTTAGAGGTGGCCTTCCGTAATCTCGAGGCCTACACCCCCGACCACGGGGGCACATCGTCGACCCCGCGGTCGCCGCCACCTCTGTGCTCGGGACGGCCTCAGGCCTACGCCACGCCACGTCCCACCAATGACCCGACCGCTGCGGCAGTCTCCGGAGGCCCAAAGGGCTACTTCTGCGGCCTGGGGAAGCACCCCCGACAATGCTGCCCGACGAAGGATGCGATCTACTCCGAGTGTGGAAAGAAGGGCCATTACGTAAAGGTATGCAGGGCAAAATCGATCTCCAAGCCCAGTAGCGCCGCGTGCGACCCGCGGGGGCCGCCATCTTGGACGCCATCAGCCGCGTGGGGGGCCATGCAGGCCGCCATCTTGGATGCCATCAGCTGCGTGTGAGCCGTGTGCGCCGCCATCTTGGGCGCCGTCAGCCGCGTCATAAAATCAATGTTGGCTTCGGTTACGCTGCACCAATCCAGGCCTCACCAACTCGCCAGGTCCATGACGGACATCGAGGTAAATGGTTTTTGCGCGATTAATCCACTCGGGAGGCTAGATCGTACCCGGGAAAAAAGGCTTTTATTCGCAACAAGATTAGAGAATACTGCTTAACAATACCATCCCAGGCGAAGGGTCACTAGGAAGTAGCAGTGACCTTTATTCTCCTATAAGAAGGCGGAGCCAACCGGAGTGTACCACAGAACAATGCTAACAGGTGGAACACCCCAACCCTAACCCCAACAGTAACAAGAGTAACATATGTACAAGTACCCACAGTGGTAACCATCTATGGTTCAGCACAATGGTCGCATTACAAACTGTTTATTTGACTGTGGGAGTACGGAGAGCTTTATTCACCCGAACACAGTGAGTCGCTACGCCCTTTCAGTACTGCCAGTGAAGCAAAAGATCTCCATGGCTTCAAAGTCCCACTCGGTGGATGTCCTCGGGTACTGCGTGGCGGCCCTGACTGTACGGGGCACAGTGTACAAATGTAACCCCCTGCTGACCACTATATGGGGCTGCTATTTAAATATTCAATCAACAGGATCCCGAATTCCTAGCGGTTGATGTTGATTTTGCTAATTCCCTGTTTACCCATAAATGTCAGTGAGGACTGTACAGTGAGGACTGTTACCCACTGTAATCGGGATATCAAAAATAAATTTAATAACACATATAATTAACAGACATAAAACAGTGAGCTCTGATCTATAACCGTTGGTGCACATATGGGGAAACTCAGTTGGATTGTATAGTCCCCACCAGTTACTCACGACACCCACACGCAGTCCAGAAGAGACACACGTGTGGAAGATGATGCCGCAGGAGGCAGAGGTGCCACGAGCTATCCGTGCAGCAACGTAGGTCGAATGCGCTGAAGGCTGTCCTCCTCGGCAGTAATGAAAAGAACAGGCAGGGGAACGCCTGGCTGCCTCTCACTCCAAACCGAATTCTCATTGCCTGGGAAAAGCTCTCTCTCTGCTTTTCTCCCTCTTCAGCTCTGCCTTACTCCACAGCTGCTTCACTTCCTGGCGCCTTTTTTTCCTCCCGCCCCCAGAGCAATCCCATTGGCCCAGCCCATATCACTAAACCAACAGCATCCTGTTCACAGCACCCGCCCGGCAAACAGGACACTGAAACCCACAAGGGACAAAGAACACTGGTAAACGTCTTCCCCACAAATCTTCCTCAGTCCCTTACATATAAAAGTTGGGGTCTGATGTTGCAGATGTATAGAACGTTGGTTCGCCTGCATTTGGAATGCTGTGCCCAGTTCTGGTCGCTACACTACCAGAAGGACGTGGAGGCTTTAGAGAGAGTGCAGAGGAGGTTTACCAGGATGTTGCCTGGTATAGAGGGGCTTAGTTATGAGGAGAGATTGGGTAAACTGGGGTTGTTCTCCCTGGAAAGACGGAGGATGAGGGGAGACATAATAGAGGTGTATACAATTATGAAAGGCATAGATAGGGTGAACTGTGGGAAGCCTTTCCCCAGGTCGGTGGTTACGTTCACGAGGGGTCATAGGTTCAAGGTGAGGGGGGGGGAGGTTTAACACAGATATCAGAAGGACATATTTTACACAGAGGGTGGTGGGGGCCTGGAATGCGCTGCCAGGCAAGCTGGTGGAGGCGGACACACTGGGAACGTTTAAGACTTATCTAGACAGCCATATGAACAGAGTGGGAATGGAGGGATACAAAAGAATGGTCTAGTTTGGACCAGGGAGTGCCACGGGCTTGGAGGGCCGAAGGACATGTTCCTGTGCTGTATTGTTCTTTGTTCTTGTTCTACCCTTCACAAAACTGTGTTGACTCTCCCTAATCAAATTATTCCTTTCTCGATGATTATAAATCCTATCTCTTATAATCCTTTCCAAAACTTTGCCTGGAACAAAAGTAATGCTCACCGGTCTATCATTACCAGGGTTATCTCTACTCCCCTTCTTGAACAAGGGGAAAACATTTGCTATCCCACCCGGCCCAGGGAATGTATCTATTTTCACACTTTCCAGAATTGCTAACACCTCCTCTTTATGAACCTCAATGCCGTCTCGTCCAATCGCCTGTACCTCAGTACTCCCCTCGACAACATTGTCTTTTTCCTTTGTGAACACTGATGAAAAATATTCATTTTACACCTCTCGTATCTCTTCAGGCTCCACGCACAACTTCCCACGACTGTCCTTGACTGGCCCCAATCTTACCCTAGTCATTCTTTTATTTCTGACATACCTATAGAAAGCTTTAGGATTTTCCTTGATCCTACCTATAGAATCACCATCCTATAGATTACCTATAGATACGTCGCCGGGTCCGGATGGGATGTCACGCAGGTTACTGTGGGAGGCGAGGGAAGAGATTGCAGAACCTCTGGTGATGATCTTTGCGTCGTCAATGGAGACAGGAGAGGTGCCGGAGGATTGGAGGATTGCGGATGTGGTTCCTATTTTCAAGAAGGTGAATAGGGATAGCCCAGGTAATTACCGACTGGTGAGTCTAACCTCAGTGGTTGGTAACCTGATGGAGAAGATCCTGAGGGACAGGATATATGAGCATTTAGAGAGGTTTAGTATGCTCAAGAATACTCAGCATGGCTTTGTCAAGGGCAGATCGTGCCTTACGAGCCTGGTGGACTCCTTCGAAAATGTGACTAAACACATTGACGAAGGGAAGGCAGCAGATGTGGTTTATATGGATTTTAGCAAGGCGTTCAATAAGGTCCCCCATGCAAGGCTTCTAGAAAAAGTGAGAGGGCATGGGATCCAAGGGGCTGCTGCCCGGTAGATCCAGAACTGGCTTGCCCAAAGGAAGTCATGATGTGGAGATGCCGGCGTTGGACTGGGGTAAACACAGTAAGAAGTCTTACAACACCAGGTTAAAGTCCAACCCAGCTTGGAGCTCCGAAAGCTTGTGTGGCTTTTGCTACCAAATAAACCTGTTGGACTTTAACCTGGTGTTCTTAAACTTCTTACAGTGTTTGCCCAAAGGAGGCAGAGAGTGGGTATAGATGGGTCTTTTTCCAAATGGAGGTCGGTCACCAGTGGAGTGCCCCAGGGATCTGTTCTGGGACCCTTGCTGTTTGCCATTTTCATAAATGATCTGGATGAGGAAGTGGAGGGATGGGTTGTTAAGTTTGCCGACGACACGAAGGTTGGTGGGGTTGTGGATAGTCTGGAGGGATGTCAGAAGTTACAGAGGGACATAGGTAGGATGCAAGACTGGGCGGAGAAGTGGCAGATGGACTTCAACCCAAACTGCGAATACATCTTCCCTCAGAACATCTACCTCTTCCAGCCGATCAGCCTGTATCACACTCTCATCCTCAAAAACATGGCCCTTCTCCTTGGTGAACACTGAAGATAAGTATTCATTCATCGCCTCTCCTATCTCTTCTGACTCCATGCACAAGTTCCCACTACTGTCCTTGACCGGCCCTAACCTCACCCTGGTCATTCTTTTATTCCTCACAAAAGAGTAAGAAGCCTTGGGGTTTTCCTTGATCCAATCCGCCAAGGACTTCTCATGCCCCCTCCTAGCTCTCCTCAGCACTTTTTTTTTAGCTCATTCCTTGCTACCTTGTAACCCTCAAGCCACCGAACTGAACCTTGTTTTCTCATCCTTACATACACTTCCTTTTTCCTCTTGACAAGACATTCAACCTCTTTTGTGAACCATGGTTCCCTCACTCGGCCATTTCCTCCCTGCCTGACAGGGACATACCTATCAAGGACACGCAGTATTTGTTCCTTGAACAAGCTCCACTTTTCATTTGTGCCTTTCCCTGACAGTGTCTGATCCCATCTTATGCTCCCTAATTCTTGCCTCATCGCATCATAATTACCCCTCCCCCAATGATCAACCTTGCCCTGCTGTACGGCCCTATCCCTCTCCATTGCAATAATGAAAGACACCGAATTGTGGTCACTATCTTCAAAGTGCTCTCCCACAAACAAATCTAACACTTGTCCCGGTTCATTTCCCAGTACCAAATCCAATGTGGTACCACCTCTTGTCGGCCTATCCACATATTGTGTCAGGAAACCCTCCTGCACACACTGTACAAAAACTGCCCCATCCGAATCATTCGACCTATAAATGTTCCAATCAATATTTGGAAAGTTAAAGTCACACATGACAACTACCCTGTGACCTCCACACCTATCCATAATCTGCTTTGCAATTTCTTCCTCCACATCTCTATTACTATTTGGGATTCTATAGTAAACTCCTAACAACGTGACCGCTCCTTTCCTATTTCTAACTTCAGCCCATGTTACCTCAGTGTGCAGATCCCCCTCGAAGTGCCTTTCTGCAACTGTTAAATTATCCTTGATTAACAATGCTTCTCCTCCACCTCTTTTACCACCTTCCCTACTCTTACTGAAACATCTATACCCTGGACCTTCCAACAACCATTCCTGTCCCTGTTCTAACCATGTCTCCGTAATGGCCACAACATCGTCGTCCCAAGCACCAATCCACGCTCCAAGTTCACCTACCTTATTCTGAATGCTCCTTGCATTGAAGTAGACACACTTCAACCCACCTTCCTGTCTGCCGGTACACTCCTGCGACCTTGCTACCCTCCTCAGTACCTCACTGCACTCAACACTGGCCTCTGGACTACAGCTCCTTTTCCCATCCCCCTCACAAATTAGTTTTAAACCCCCGAAGAGCCGTAGCAAATTTCCCTCCCAGGATATTGGTGTCCCTCTGGTTCAGGTGCAAACCATCCTGTTTGTCCAGGTCCCACCTTCACCAGAATATGCTCCAATCACCCACATAACTGAAACCCTCCCTCCTACACCATCCCTGCAGCCACGATTTGGAAGAACGAAATGAAGGCACTGTTGCTAAGTTTGCAGATGATACAAAGATATGTAGACGGACAGGTAGTATTGAGGAGGCGGGGGTTGGGGAGGAGGGGTGCTGCAGATGGACTTGGACAGGTTAGGAGAGTGGGCAAAGACGTGGCAGATGGAATACAATGAGGAAAAGTTTGAGGTTGTGCACTTTGGAAGGAGGAATGGAGGCGTAGACTGTTTTCTAAATGGGGGAATGCTCAGAAAATCAGATGCTCAAAGGAATTTGGGAGTCCTTGTTCAAGATTCTCTAAAGCTTAACGTGCAGGTTCAGTTGGCAGTAAGGAAGGCAAATGGAATGCTGGCATTCATGTCGCGAGGGCTATAATACAAGAGCAGGGATGTACTTCTGAGGCTGTAGAAGACTCTGGTCAGACCCCATTTGGAGTATTGTGAGCAGTTTTGGGCCCTGTATCGAAAGGATAGATGTGCTGGCCTTGGAAAGGGTCCAGAGGAGATTTACAACAATGATCCCTGGAATGAACAGCTTGCCATTGAGGACTCTGGGTCTGTACTCGTTGGAGTTTAGAAAGATGAGGGGGGATCTCATTGAAACTTACAGGATGCTGTGAGGCCTGGATAGAGTGAACGTGGAGAGGATGTTTCCACGAGTAGGAAAAGCTAGAACGAGAGGGCACAACCTCAGACTAAAGGGACGATCCTTTAAAACAGAGATGAGGAGGAATTTCTTCAGCCAGAGAGTGGTGTATCCATGGACCTCCATGCCTGCAGAAGGCTGTGGACGCCTGGTCATTGAATGTCTTTAAGACAGAGATAGATAGGTTCTTGATTAATAAGGGGATCAGGGGTTATGGGGAAAAGGCAGGAGAATGGGGATGAGAAAAATATCAGCCATGATTGAATGGCGGAGCAGACTCGATGGGCCGAGTGGCCTCATTCTGCTCCTATGTCTTATGGTACGGGGAGTAAAGGATACAGGCGGTCATAAGGAGCATTTGGAATATGTTCAGAGTTTTTGGGGATTTTGGGGTAGTGTTTTGGGGGCAGGTTTGGGTGGTGAGGGCAGGTTAGGCTGTTTGTGTGAGGGATGTGGGAGTGATCTCCCCGGTTTCAAATCCTCCCCGGGTTTCCACCCCACCTGTCTTCAAATTATCATCAGTTGTGCAGCCTTATCTGGTTCAGAACATCTCCAGGTTCATATCCCACACCAAAAACAGTCAATCAACCTGTCCAACCAATCACAAGGTTCAGACACACTCCAGGTTCAGTCACGCACCAGGTTCAGACACACTCCAGGTTCAGACACACTCCAGGTTCAGACACACTCCAGGTTCAGACACACTCCAGGTTCAGGCCCGCACCAGGTTCAGACACACTCCAGGTTCAGACACACTGCAGGTTCAGACACACTCCAGGTTCAGGCCCGCACCAGGTTCAGACACACTCCAGGTTCAGACACACTCCAGGCTCAGACACATTCCAGGTTCAGACACACTCCAGCTTCAGACACACTCCAGGTTCAGGCCCGCACCAGGTTCAGACACACTCCAGGTTCAGACACACTCCAGGTTCAGACACACTCCAGGTTCAGACACACTCCAGGTTCAGGCCCGCACCACGTTCAGACACACTCCAGGTTCAGACACACTCCAGGTTCAGACACACTCCAGATTCAGGCCCGCACCAGGTTCAGACACACTCCAGGTTCAGACACACTCCAGCTTCAGACACACTCCAGATTCAGGCCCGCACCAGGTTCAGACACACTCCAGGTTCAGTCACGCACCAGGTTCAGACAGACTCTAGGTTCAGACACACTCCAGGTTCAGACACACTCCAGGTTCAGGCCCGCACCAGGTTCAGACACACTCCAGGTTCAGACACACTCCAGGTTCAGACACACTCCAGGTTCAGACACACTCCAGGTTCAGACACACTCCAGGTTCAGACACACTCCAGGTTCAGACACACTCCAGGTTCAGACACACTCCAGGTTCAGACACACTCCAGGTTCAGGCCCGCACCAGGTTCAGACACACTCCAGGTTCAGACACACTCCAGGTTCAGACACACTCCAGGTTCAGACACACTCCAGGTTCAGGCCCGCACCAGGTTCAGACACACTCCAGGTTCAGACACACTCCAGGTTCAGACACACTCCAGGCTCAGACACACTCCAGATTCAGGCCCGCACCAGGTTCAGACACTCCAGGTTCAGACACACTCCAGGTTCAGACACACTCCAGGTTCAGGCCCGCACCAGGTTCAGACACACTCCAGGTTCAGACACACTCCAGGTTCAGACACACTCCAGGTTCAGACACACTCCAGGTTCAGACACACTCCAGGTTCAGACACACTCCAGGTTCAGACACACTCCAGGTTCAGACACACTCCAGGTTCAGACACACTCCAGGTTCAGTCACGCACCAGGTTCAGACACACTCCAGGTTCAGACACACTCCAGGTTCAGACACACTCCAGGTTCAGACACACTCCAGGTTCAGGCTCGCGCCAGGTTCAGACACACTCCAGGTTCAGACACACTCCAGGCTCAGACACACTCCAGGTTCAGGCCCGCACCAGGTTCAGACACACTCCAGATTCAGACACACTCCGGGTTCAGGCTCGTGCCAGGTTTAGACACACTCCAGGTTCAGACACACTCCAGGTTCAGGTCCATGCCAGGTTCAGACACACTCCAGGTTCAGTTCCATGCCAGGTTCAGACACACTCCAGGTTCAGACACACTCCAGGTTCAGACACACTCCAGGTTCAGACACACTCCAGGTTCAGACAAACTCCAGGTTCAGACACACTCCAGTTTCAGGTCCATGCCAGGTTCAGACACACTCCAGGTTCACTTCCATGCCAGGTTCAGACACATTCCAGGTTCAGACACACTCCAGGTTCAGACACACTCCAGGTTCAGACACACTCCAGGTTCAGACACACTCCAGGTTCAGGCTCGCGCCAGGTTCAGACACACTCCAGGTTCAGACACACTCCAGGTTCAGACACACTCCAGGTTCAGACACACTCCAGGCTCAGACACACTCCAGGTTCAGGCCCGCACCAGGTTCAGACACACTCCAGGTTCAGACACACTCCTGGTTCAGGCTCGTGCCAGGTTCAGACACACTCCAGGTTCAGGCTCGCACCAGGTTCAGACACACTCCAGGTTCAGACACACTCCAGGTTCAGGCTCGCGCCAGGTTCAGACACAATCCAGGTTCAGGCTCGCACCAGGTTCAGACACACTCCAGGTTCAGGCACACTCCAGGTTCAGACACACTCCAGGTTCAGACATACTCCAGGTTCAGACAAACCCCAGGTTCAGACACACTCCAGGTTCGGGTCCATGCCAGGTTCAGGCACACTCCAGGTTCAGACACACTCCAGGTTCAGACACACTCCAGGTTCAGACACACTCCAGGTTCAGACACACTCCAGGTTCAGACACACTCCAGGTTCAGACACACTCCAGGTTCAGGCCCGCACCAGGTTCAGACACACTCCAGGTTCAGACACACTCCAGGTTCAGACACACTCCAGGTTCAGACACACTCCAGGTTCAGGCCCGCACCAGGTTCAGACACACTCCAGGTTCAGACACACTCCAGGTTCAGACACACTCCAGGCTCAGACACACTCCAGATTCAGGCCCGCACCAGGTTCAGACACTCCAGGTTCAGACACACTCCAGGTTCAGACACACTCCAGGTTCAGGCCCGCACCAGGTTCAGACACACTCCAGGTTCAGACACACTCCAGGTTCAGACACACTCCAGGTTCAGACACACTCCAGGTTCAGACACACTCCAGGTTCAGACACACTCCAGGTTCAGACACACTCCAGGTTCAGACACACTCCAGGTTCAGACACACTCCAGGTTCAGTCACGCACCAGGTTCAGACACACTCCAGGTTCAGACACACTCCAGGTTCAGACACACTCCAGGTTCAGACACACTCCAGGTTCAGGCTCGCGCCAGGTTCAGACACACTCCAGGTTCAGACACACTCCAGGCTCAGACACACTCCAGGTTCAGGCCCGCACCAGGTTCAGACACACTCCAGATTCAGACACACTCCGGGTTCAGGCTCGTGCCAGGTTTAGACACACTCCAGGTTCAGACACACTCCAGGTTCAGGTCCATGCCAGGTTCAGACACACTCCAGGTTCAGTTCCATGCCAGGTTCAGACACACTCCAGGTTCAGACACACTCCAGGTTCAGACACACTCCAGGTTCAGACACACTCCAGGTTCAGACAAACTCCAGGTTCAGACACACTCCAGTTTCAGGTCCATGCCAGGTTCAGACACACTCCAGGTTCACTTCCATGCCAGGTTCAGACACATTCCAGGTTCAGACACACTCCAGGTTCAGACACACTCCAGGTTCAGACACACTCCAGGTTCAGACACACTCCAGGTTCAGGCTCGCGCCAGGTTCAGACACACTCCAGGTTCAGACACACTCCAGGTTCAGACACACTCCAGGTTCAGACACACTCCAGGCTCAGACACACTCCAGGTTCAGGCCCGCACCAGGTTCAGACACACTCCAGGTTCAGACACACTCCTGGTTCAGGCTCGTGCCAGGTTCAGACACACTCCAGGTTCAGGCTCGCACCAGGTTCAGACACACTCCAGGTTCAGACACACTCCAGGTTCAGGCTCGCGCCAGGTTCAGACACAATCCAGGTTCAGGCTCGCACCAGGTTCAGACACACTCCAGGTTCAGGCACACTCCAGGTTCAGACACACTCCAGGTTCAGACATACTCCAGGTTCAGACAAACCCCAGGTTCAGACACACTCCAGGTTCGGGTCCATGCCAGGTTCAGGCACACTCCAGGTTCAGACACACTCCAGGTTCAGACACACTCCAGGTTCAGACACACTCCAGGTTCAGACACACTCCAGGTTCAGGTCCATGCCAGGTTCAGACACACTCCAGGTTCAGACACACTCCAGGTTCAGACACACTCCAGGTTCAGACAAACCCCAGGTTCAGACACACTCCAGGTTCGGGTCCATGCCAGGTTCAGGCACACTCCAGGTTCAGACACACTCCAGGTTCAGACACACTCCAGGTTCAGACACACTCCAGGTTCAGACACACTCCACGTTCAGACACACTCCAGGTTCAGGCCCGCGCCAGGTTCAGACACACTCCAGGTTCAGACACACTCCAGGTTCAGACACACTCCAGGTTCAGGCCCGCGCCAGGTTCAGACACACTCCAGGTTCAGACACACTCCAGGTTCAGACACACTCCAGGTTCACAATCAGAGAAACATTGAAATATAGGAACAGCAGGAGCAGGCCATTCGGCCCTTGGAGCCAGCTCCGACATTCAGTTTGATCATGCATCATCATCAACTTCAATATCCTGATCATCCCTTGCTCCCATATCTCGTGATCACTTTTGCCCCAAGAGCTATATATAATTTCTTTCTGAAATCACGAAAGGTTTTGGCCTCAGCTACTTTCTGTGGTAGGGAAGTCCATAGATCATCAGAGTGGAGAAATTTCACCTCACCTCTGTTCTAAAAGGTTGATGCTTATCCTCAAACCATGAACCCTAGTCCTCAACTCCCTGAGCATCAGGAAAATTCTTTCTGAATCTACCCTATCTAAACCTGTTCCAATTTTATATGTTTCACTCTAATGAACTGCAATGAATAAAGCCCTAACCGACTCAGTCTCTCTTCATATCACAGACTTGCCATCCCAGGAATCAGCCTGGTAAACATTTGCTGTACTCCCTCTGTAGCAAGGACATCCTTCCTCAGATAAGGACACCAAAACTGCACACAATACTCGAAGTGTGGCCTCAGCAATGCCCTGTACAACTGCAGTAACACATCTCTATTCCTGGATTCAAATCTTATCCCTTTGAAGGCCAGCATTACAGTTGTCTTCTTTACTGCCTGTTGTACATAGAAACATAGAAACATAGAAAATTACAGCACAAAACAGGCCCTTCGGCCCCACAAGTTGTGCCGAACATATCCCTACCTTCTAGGCCTACCTATAACCCTCCATCCTATTAAGTCCCATGTACTCATCCAGGAGTCTCTTAAATGACCCTATTGAGTTTGCCTCCACCACCACTGACGGCAGCCGATTCCCCTCGCCCACCATCCTCTGTGTGAAAAGCTTACCCCGAACATCTCCCCTGTACCTACCCCCCAGCACCTTAAACCTGTGTCCTCTCGTAGCAGCCATTTCCACCCTGGGAAAAAGCCTCTGAGAGTCCACCCGATCTATGCCTCTCAACATATTATATACCTCTATTAGGTCTCCTCTCATCCTACGTCTCTCCAAGGAGAAAAGACCGAGCTCCCTCAGCCTATCCTCATAAGACATGCCACTCAATCCAGGCAACATCCTTGTAAATCGCCTCTGTACCCTTTCAATCTTTTCCACATCCTTCCTGTAATGAGGCGACCAGAACTGAGCACAGTACTCCAAGTGGGGTCTGACGAGGGTCTTATATGGCTGCATCATTCTCCCCGGACTCCTGAACTCAATCCCTCGATTGATAAAGGCCAGCACACCATACGCTTTCTTAACCACCTCCTCCACCTGCGGGGCCGATTTTAGAGTCCTATGGACCCGGACCCCAAGTTCCTCCTGATCCTCTACAGTACTAAAAGTCTTTCCCTTTATATTGTACTCCTTCATCCCATTCGACCTGCCAAAATGGACGACTACGCATTTATCTGGGTTGAAGTCCATCTGCCACTTCTCCGCCCAGTCTTGCATCCTATCAATGTCCCTCTGTAACTTCTGACATCCCTCCAGACTATCCGCAACACTACCAACCTTCGTGTCGTCGACAAACTTACCAACCCATCCCTCCAATTCCTCATCCAAGTCATTAATGAAAATGACAAACAGCAAGGGTCCCAGAACAGATCCCTGGGGCGCACCACTGGTGAGCGACCTCCATTTAGAAAAAGACCCATCTGTACCCACACTCTGCCTCCTTTGGGCAATCATGATGTGGAGATGCCGGCGATGGACTGGGGTGAACACAGTAAGAAGTCTCACAACACCAGGTTAAAGTCCAACAGGTGTATTTGGTAGCAAATACCAGAAGCTTTCGGAGCGCTGCTCCTTCATCCCAGGAGCAGCGCTCCGAAAGCTTATGGTATTTGCTACCAAATAAACCTGTTGGACTTTAACCTGGTTTTGTGAGACTTCTTACTGTACTCCTTTGGGCAAGCCAGTTCTGGATCCACAGGGCAGCAGCACCTTGGATCCCATGCCCTCTCACTTTTCATGCACGCTTACTTTCAGTTCCTGATGCACACGGACACCAAGGTCTCGCTGAGTATCCACATCTCTCAATTTACACCCATTCAAATAATAATCTGCCTTCCTATTATTGCTGCTAAATTGGATAACCTCACATTTACCCACATTTTACTGCAACTGCTTTGCACATGCCCACACATTGAGCCTGTTCAAATCACACTGGAGCATAAGAACATAAGAACTTAAGAAATAGGAGCAGGAGTAGGCCATCTAGCCCCTCGAGCCTGCCCCGCCATTCAATAAGATCATGGCTGATCTGACGTGGATCAGTACCACTTACCCGCCTGATCCCCATAACCCTTAATTCCCTTACCGATCAGGAATCCATCCATCCGCGCTTTAAACATATTCAGCGAGGTAGCCTCCACCACCTCAGTGGGCAGAGAATTCCAGAGATTCACCACCCTCTGGGAGAAGAAGTTCCTCCTCAACTCTGTCTTAAACCGACCCCCCTTTATTTTGAGGCTGTGTCCTCTAGTTTTAACTTCCTTACTAAGTGGAAATAATCTCTCCGCCTCCACCCTATCCAGCCCCCGCATTATCTTATAAGTCTCCATAAGATCCCCCCTCATCCTTCTAAACTCCAACGAGTACAAACACAATCTCCTCAGCCTCTCCTCATAATCCAAACCCCTCATCTCCGGTATCAACCTGGTGAACCTTCTCTGCACTCCCTCCAATGCCAATATATCCTTCCTCATATAAGGGGACCAATACTGCACACAGTATTCCAGCTGCGGCCTCACCAATGCCCTGTACAGGTGCATCAAGACATCCCTGCTTTTATATTCTATCCCCTTCGCAATATAGGCCAACATCCCATTTGCCTTCTTGATCACCTGTTGTACCTGCAGACTGGGCTTTTGCGTCTCATGCACAAGGACCCCCAGGTCCCTTTGCATGGTAGCATGTTTTAATTTGTTTCCATTGAGATAGCAATCCCATTTGTTATTATTTCCTCCAAAGTGTATAACCTCGCATTTCTCAACGTTATACTCCATTTGCCATATCCTCGCCCACTCACTCAGCCTGTCCAAATCTCTCTGCAGATCTTCTCCGTCCTCCACACGATTCACTTTTCCACTTATCTTTGTGTCGTCTGCAAACTTCGTTACCCTACACTCCGTCCCCTCCTCCAGATCATCTATATAAATGGTAAACAGTTGCGGCCCGAGTACCGATCCCTGCGGCACGCCACTAGTTACCTTCCTCCAACCGGAAAAACACCCATTTATTCCGACTCTTTGCTTCCTGTCGGATAGCCAGTCCCCAATCCACTTTAACACACTACCCCCAACTCCGTGTGCCCTAATCTTCTTCAGCAGCCTTTTATGGGGCACCTTATCAAACGCCTTTTGGACACATGCTTCTCATAGCTCACCCTCACACACCTTTTATCATCTGTAAATTTGGAGATGATACATTTAGTTCCATTTTCAGAATAATTAATATATAATGTGAACAGTTGGGGTCCGTGCACAGATTCCTGCGGTACCCCAGTAGACACTGACTGCAGATCAGGAAAAGGCCCATTTATTGCCAACTCTTTGCTTTCTATCTGTGAACCAGCTTTCTATCCATCTCAAAACATTGCCTGCATTCCCATGTGCTTTCACTTCACTTGGTAGTCTGTTACGTGCGACCTTGTCGAAAGCCTTCTGAAAGTCTCAATAAACCACATCCACTGGTTCTCCTCAGTGAACTCTACTGATTGCATCCTCAAAATATTCCAATAGATTCTTCAAACAAGATTTCCCTTCTGTAAATCCATGCTGACTTTGTCTGATTTTCCCACGGCCTTCCAAGTGCTGAGTTATGAAATCATTGATAAATCCTCCAGCTCCAACTTCCCCTGCGCTGACGATAGGTTCACTGGGATCAGTATATCTTATCACTGATCATGTGTCTGTCAAATGCTGACATATAGATCAGTCACAGAGAAGCAGCATCGAGCAGCTCACACACGGATTTAGACAACTACAAGGGTAATAGTCACTTACCAGGAACACCAATAGCTCCATGGATCAGGTGGGATATTTTCTTGACCATGTTTTTGAGGAAGAGAAGGTGTTACAGGCTAATAGGCAGGAGGAAGTAGATGTTCGGAGGGAGGATGTACGAGCAGTTTTGAATAAACTGAAGGTCGATAAGTCCCCTGGGCCTGATGAAATATATCCTAGGATTCTTTGGGAGGCAAGGGTTGAGATTGCAGAGCCTTTGGATTTGATCTTTGGGTCCTCACTGTCCACGGGGATGGTGCCAGATGACTGGAGAGTGGCGAATGTTGTTCCTCTGTTTGAGAAAGGGAACAGAAATGACCCTGGTAATTATAGGCCGGTTAGTCTTACTTCGGTGGTTGGTAAGTTGATGGAAAAGGTCCTTCGGGATGGGATTTACGACCATTTAGAAAGATGCATTATAATCCGGGATAGTCAGCACGGATTCGTGAACGGGAAGTCGTACCTCACAAATTTGATAGAATTTTTTGAGGAGGTAACTCAGTGTGTTGATGAAGGTAGGGCAGTTGATGTCATACACATGGATTTTAGTAAGGCGTTTGATAAGATCCCCCATGGTCGGCTTATGATGAAAGTAAGGAGGTGTGGGATAGAGGGAAAGTTGGCCGATTGGATAGGTAACTGGCCATCTGATCGAAGACAGAGGGTGGTGGTGGTTTGAAAATTTTTGGACTGGAGGCAGGTTGCTAGCGGAGTGCCACAGGGATCAGTGCTTGGTCCTCTGCAATTTGTGATTGTTATCAATGACTTGGAGGAGGGGGCTGAAGGGTGGATCAGTAAATTTGCTGATGACACCAAGATTGGTGGAGTAGTGGATGAGGTGGCGGGCTGTTGTAGACTGCAAAGAGACATAGATAGGATGGAGAGCTGGGCTGAAAAATGGCAGATGGAGTTTAACCCTGATAAATGTGAGGTGATTCATTTTGGTAGAACTAATTTTCATGTGGATTACAGGGTCAAAGGTAGGATTCTGAAGACTATGGAGGAACAGAGAGATCTTGGGGTCCATATCCACAGATCGCTCAAGGTTGCCACTCCAGTGGATAGAGCTGTGAAGAAGGCCTATCGTGTGTTAGCTTTTATTAACAGGGGGTTGGAGTTTAAGAGCCGGGGGGTTATGCTGCAACTGTACAGGACCTTGGTGAGACTACATTTGGAATATTGTGTGCAGTTCTGCTCACCTCACTGTAAGAAGGATGTGGAAGTGCTGGAAAGAGTGCAGAGGAGATTTACCAGGATGCTGCCTGGTTTGGAGGGTAGGTCTTATGAGGAAAGGTTAAGGGAGCGAGGGCTGTTCTATCTGGAGCAGAGGAGGTTGAGGGGAGACTAAATAGAGGTTTATAAAATGATGAAAGGGATAGATAGAGTGAAGGTTCAAAGACTATTTCCTCGGGTGGATGGAGCTATTACAAGGGGGCATAACTATAGGGTTCATGGTGGGCGATATAGGAAGGATATCCGAGGTCGGTTCTTTACGCAGAGAGTGGTTGGGGTGTGGAATGAACTGCCTGCAGTGATAGTGGAGTCAGACACTTTAGGAACATTTAAGCGGTTATTGGATAGGCACATGGAGCACACCAGGATGATAGGGAGTGGGATAGCTTGATCTTGGTTTCAGATAAAGCTCGGCACAACATCGTGGGCCGAAGGGCCTGTTCTGTGCTGTACTGTTCTATGTTCTATTTGAAATTCCTGATACATTTTCAGCGTGAAGTAATGTGTCCCTTCGCTCTGCAGGTAATCTCTGTGTTAACTCCGTGATGATACATTCCCAAAGACATTCATATGTACCCTGTGGTATCCCCTCTGGGATACTGACATTGCAAAATCGCTCATCTTTGAGTTTCTTCAAATTAACAAACACGTGACGACATTGATTGAGGTTGTGGAATATATTTATTTCTGAGATTGAATTGCTGCCAATCACAGAATGGACAATGCTGATCACATTAATTAATTTGTAACATTAGAGGCTATGCTACCCACCAAAGGTATTGTCATCTAAAACACAACTCTCAAGATCCCACGTTGCCTCAGTTTTATCTTTCACCTGTCTGTGACCTTTCAATGATTCAATTCCAAATGTTAGAGTGTCTCTCCGGGCTGTTCCACTCTCTCCTGGGATATAGTTACCCTCTTTATCTCTGGAAATACACTGAATCCATTCGGGTACTATAATTGTGACTCCAATTTCAGATTTAATCTGCAGTAAATTCAAAAACGTGGACCACAGCAACTGAATCTATCCCCTCCAGTTCCATGTTTCCCAGCAGCCCAGATGAGATGTCCCGAGCCGGAGCACCGGTCAGGCAACACAGCCTTCGAGATGCTCAATCCTGGCCACAGAGAAAAGTGACTATTCCCCTGACGAACTATCCCCATTTATAACTATATTTCCCTTTTCTCCTCCCTCTTGAATGGCTCCCTGATCCCCCGTGCTATTGTTCAGTTGCTCAGCCTCCTTGTGGCTCCCGCCCACGTCCGCACAGGGAGCCAGTGTCACAAACCTGTTTGTTTAATCATTCGAAGGACATGGGCGTCCCTGGCTGACCAGCATTTACTGCCTGTCCCTAGTTGACCTTGGAGAGCAGTTGAGAGTTAAACACATTGCTGTGGCTCTGGAGCCACATGTAGGCCAGACCTGATAAGGACGGCAGGTTTCCTTCCCTAAACGACGTGAGTGAACCAAATGGGGTTTTCCGACAATGGAGAATGGTTTTATAGTCATCAGTAGATTTTTGACTCCAGATATTCTTCGTGAATTCAAATTCGACCAGCTGCTGTGACCGGATTCGAACACGGGTCCCCAGAACATTAACAATATTGGGAGCCCTTCCTGAAGCTATCACGTCAGCAGGAGCTGCTCAGAAAATTCTCTGAGTGTTCCTTCCAAGGCCTTACTCACCTTACCGCTGCTTCCATTTGTCCCACGTCACTTTCTGAACTGTAATGTCTGGGGGACACCTACGCGCACTGGACCTGGTCGTAAGTGACCGGGCAGTAAGGGACACAAGACACAGCAATACCTCTCCACCCACTTCCCTAAACTCCCACACTTACCCCAACTCTCAGTGCTTCACTCTCTGCAGCTTGCACTCTGTGGAGCTCCCTGAGTGGGCACATTTCACAGGCCTCAGTTTGGTAGTTTATATTTGCCCATGTCCAACTCATGAACCTGATTGAAGTCATTGCACCCCCTCCCCCTCTAGGTCTGAGTAACCGCCGAGGGCTGACCACCTTGGAGGCCTTTTTTGGAGTTTCAATTCTGGGTCCGGTTCCTGCTGCTCAGCCTCGGAAGTGAGTGGGGTTCAGCAGACCGGAGCTCGCCTCTTCCACCATGAGCGTGTGGCCCGAGTTCCCTTTATCGGGTGACAATGTGATCGAGAGGCTAAACCCACTGTGTCCATTTCAGACTCCGAGGTGCCCACTGGCGGAGATGGAGAACAGGAGCCGGAGTGCCTGGAATTCTTTCCAAAGTTCTCGGTGTGCTGGGAATTGATTTTTCCTGCACGGCTTGGGGCTTCATGGCTTGTAGATGATTGAAGCATTCCCATAGGATGGTATCTCCCAAGCGGACTCGATAGGAAACTGGCCCTGTTCCAGACTCGACCGTGCCTCATAACCACGCGTATCCATTGCCAAGATTCTTTACCAATAACCTATCAGCTGCCTTTAGGTGCCTCTCCCGGCTGGTGGGATCAACACTGGGTGTCTTGATGCCTTGCGAACCTCCCACCCTTGGGAATATCAGACTCAACCCTGGGCGGAGTCATCTTCTCATGACCAACTCTGCTGGGGCTGTTCTGGTAGTTGAATGGGTGGTTGGGGGGAGGGGGGGGAATGGGGGGGCGGGGGTGGGGGGTGGGTTGGGGGGAGGGCGGGTGTGGGGGGGGAGGGGGGAGGGGTGTTGGGGGAGGTGACGTCCTGTAATTGAAGATGAATCAGGATGGTTTGTTGTCCAAGGAGTCTGTGGGATGTTTTTTTGAACCTGCTTTTACTATTTGGGCCGCTCATTCTGCCAGGCCGCTGGATGATGGGTAATATGACACTGTCCTCACGTGTTAATTTCTGTTCAACTTCATCTAATGCACAAATTCCTGGCTGATGAAGGGTGGTCCATTTTCAGAAACTAACATTTCCGGGATCCCGGGTGTCAAGAAAGAGGTGTGAAGTTTCTCCACTCTTGTCCTTGTGTTTGAGTAACTCACCCTGTGTACGGCCATCCATTTTGAATCAGCATCTACCATTACCAGGAACGTGGACCCCATGAACGGACCGGCACTGTCCATGTGCAGCCACGTCTATGGCCGTCCTGGCCATTCCCAAGTGTGAAGAGTAGTGACTGGTGATAGTTCTGCCCTTGTTGATATTGCCAACACTGACCCACGAGCAAATATCCGTCCCCATACCTGGCCACGAACAGGGCAACTTAGAGTATCTTCAGTTTGCCACTCCTGGGTGGCCATGGTAAAGTTCACCATGGGATGGTGACACTGGCTCAGGATGACACTCTTGAACCCCATAGACGTGTGCCATCTTCCACAGTCAGCTGCTCTCTGCCACTCCAATATGAATCATAGAAATCATAGAAACCCTACAGTGTAGAAAGAGGCCATTCGGCCCATCGAGTCTACACCGACCACAATCCCACCCAGGCCCTACCCCCATATCCCTACATATTTACCCGCTAATCCCTCTAACCTATGCATCTCAAGACACTAAGGGGCAATTTTAGCATAGCCAATCAACCTAACCCGCACATCTTTGGACTGTGGGAGGAAACCGGAGCACCCGGAGGAAACCCACGCAGACACGAGGAGAATGTGCAAACTCCACACAGACAGTGACCCAAGCCGGGAATCGAACCCAGGTCCCTGGAGCTGTGAAGCAGCAGTGCTAACCACTGTGCTACCGTGCAATTCAGGCTGTAATGGCCTTTTGGATTCCCCCATCAGCACTAGCTGCTTCAATTCATTCAGGAATGGGTAATTTTGCCTCCACAGCCGAATATTATTGGCAGCCACTGGGAGAGTTGTGAAAAAGTTCATGATTACCATCTCTTCCATTGTGGGTACGACAAGTGTCTGTTAATCGTAGCCAACTCAAGGCATTGGCGTCAGTGACTCAGCCTCCTGGATAATGGTAGGCGGACAGTAATGAAGCCCACAGCTGGATATGGGCCAATGTTATGGGCTGCACCGCCATGCAGGTACTTCTGGAATTTCTTTCCCCGAACTGTCACCATTGACGAGGTGTCACAGTGGTTAGCGCTGCTGCCTCATAACGCCAGAGACCTGGGTTCAGTTCCTGGCTTGGGTCAATGTCTGTGCGGAGTCTGCACATTCTCACCGGATCTGCATGGGTTTCATCTGGTTTCTCCGGTTTTCTCCCGCAGTCTGAAAGACGTGCTGGTTAGGTGCGTTGGCCATGCTCAATTCTCCCTCAGTGTACCCGGACAGGCACCAGTGTGTGGCGACTCGGCGATTTTCACATTAACTTCATTGCAGTGTTAATGTAAGCCTACATTTGACAAATTATAAATGTTAAACTTCCTCTGAGTATGAATGGTTGAATTTCGCTGGGAACCCTCATCTCGCTGTCAGTATAAGTGCACGTGAATAAGTTCATAATTGGAAACAAGAATCCTCCTGCCAGCTTTGAAGCGAAGTCCTCAATCAGAGGGATTGGGTATTTATCCAGCTGTGAGAAACAGTTTACCGTTTGTTTAAAATTTCCCAGTACAAAGTATTTGTATTCACTCTTGGGACTTGGGTGTCACTGGCCACCCAGCATTTGTTGCCCATCCCTAGTTGCCCATGTTCAGAGGGCAATTAAGTGTCAACCACTTTGAGTCGCATTTAGTCCTGACCACATAAGGACGACAGATTTCCTTCCCTGGGACATTGGTGAACCAGATGTGTTTTTCCGAAAATCGACATTGCTTTTATGGTCATCAGCTGATTCTGAATTCCAGATATATTTATTCAAATTCCACCATCTGCTGTGACGGGACTCGAACCCGGGTGCACAGAACTTTAGCTGAGTTTCTGTATTAATAGTCCAGTGATAAAACCACCAGTCCATCACATCCACACCCAGAGTGTACACACCCTGACTTCCGGTAACCTAGACACACCATATTATATACGTCTGCAGGGCTCCCGGATTGGACAGCATTAACTGTCTCAATCAGGGAACTCATATTCCAATAACTCCACCTGATGGTTATCGTTAAAGTCATCAAGTATGTCTCTCTCTCTGTCTCTCTCTCTGTCTCTCTGTGCATCCCTCTCTCTGTATCCCCCTGTCTCTCTCTGTCTCTCTCTCTCTGTCTCTTTCTGTCTTTCTGTGCATCTCTCTCTGTATATCTCTCTCTCTCTCTCTATTTCTCTGCCTGTTTCTCTGTGTCTCTTATTGTCTCTCTGCATCACCCTCATTCACCTTCTCTCTCCACTCTTCCTCTGTGTCTCCTCCTCCCTCTCAGTCTCCCTCTCCTTCTCCCTCTCCTTCTCTGTCCCCCTTTTCTTATTTCTCTGTCTTTCTGTCTCTCTACCTCGCTCTGTATTTTCCTCTTGCTGTGTCCATTGTACTCATTCAGTCTCACTGTTTCAAATTCGCTGACGCTCTCTGTCTCTGTCTCTCTCTGCCTCCATTTCTGTCTCACTTTCCATCTTAGTCTCCCTCTCTCATGGCATCCTCCCATCTGTCTCCCTCTGTCTCCCATTCTCATTCCCTGTCCATCTCCCTCCCCATTTCCCCCAATCTCTGTCCCTGTTTTTCTCGCTCTGTGAGAGTCCCTATTTGTCTCTGTCCTTTCTCTCTGTCTCTCTCTCTCTCTCTCTGTTTCTTTCACTGTATGTGTTAGAAACTCTTTCAAAATCTGTCACGCTCCACGTATTTATGCCCTTCCCTCTCTCTGTCAATCTCCGTCTCTCTATCATTCTTAAAGTTGCTCTCACTGTCCTCTCTCTCCCTTTATCTGTCACTCTCTCCGTCTCTGTGAGGCTGTTTGTTATTTATAGTTTGAAAGTCCAATAGGAAGATTCAGGGGTCTTGTAGTTGCAGTTTCCTCTCAGTGCCTAATGAGTTGAAGAATTGAAGTAAGGGGATATTTCAGCAGATTTGTTAGCTGCTGCCTGAAGTGAGTCTGTGTCACAGCATAAATGGCAGTGTTTGTACAACAACTTGTGAGTTGCAGCATCAAGCCCAATTCCAGAACAAAATTATCTAACCATAACGACCCATAGCCCAAATCTTCCATCCGAGTCCATATTGAATAAACCATTAATGTCGACCATAAAGGGATGAAATTGGCTGAGATAACAAACAGTAAAATGATGGATTTCCTGCGACTCTCCATCTCTGGGTCTCTGGGAATCTCCCCACTGCTGTGAGCCCGGAGTCTCCTGCGGGCTCTGCTGCTCATTAAAATGTATCTGACGGTGAAAGCGTTGAGCAGCAGAATCAGGACGAACGGGACAGTCGGGGTTAGAATGTTGTGGAGGAACTCGATTGTTGTCCAGACCGGAGATCCGACAACATCCAATGTGGCCTCACAAAACCAGGGGTCGTTCCACAGCGAATATCTATTTAACAACATAAAATACCAGAAAATGTTCTTTAAACAGCTCAGCACCGTCACTGTTCCCAGAACCACAGCCGCCGATTTCTCACTGCAATATTTACTCTTCAGCTTGGGGCAGCAAATGGCCACAAATCGATCAAAGGTGAAAGTGACGGTGAACCAGACAGAACAGTCAGTGGCTGCATAAAGCAGGACGGCGTGGATGTTACACACGGGGACCCAGTACAGGAAATAAAACTGTTCCCAATAAACAATGGGAATGTGTCTGAATATCAGGTCGAGGATAACGACCAGCAGATCCCCCGCTGACATGGCCACCAGGTAACGAGTCACACATTTGGACAGACCACAGTTTCTGCTCATCAGTGTCACAATTGTGATTATGTTCACTGTCAGGAAGGGAAATAAAGAATAAAATTAGACAGGATTCAGGGAAAGAAGTTACCATTTGGACTGAGGATGGGTTGAAATAAGAAAGAATGTACACACATAAAATCACTGAAATCTGTTTTTAAATATCCAGCACGTCTTTTGCAGTGTGAGAGGAAAGTGGAGCATCCAGAGGAAACCCACACAGACACGGGGAGAAGGTGCAAACTCCACACAGACAGTGACCCAAGCCTGGAATTGAACCCAGGTCCCTGACGCTGTGAATCAGCAGTGCTAACCACTGTGTCACCGTGCTGCTCCATGGTAGCAACACAGTGGTATACATTTGGGAGAGAGCTTTCCGGAGAGTCCACAACATTGACCCTCACTCAGCTACAAGGATGAGGGAGTAAACTCTGACAGAAAATCCAGACTGGAGTCCTGTAGATGGTAATCTGTCGCCTCTCAGACAGTTTACTGACAACCCCTGCAACACAGCTGGTACCAAAGAGGGCTGGTTTGACCCTTGCCTCTGGACAATACTAACAATTGGCAGAGGGAGATCCTGATGCCTTGACAGCACAGAATCTCTATTATATTTACACAGAACTGTACCCTGGAGAGGAGATCACAGCATTGTGGCCACTGTTAGCACAACACAGGAAAAAATAGTAATCTCACACTCGATTGGCACACATCACAACTTCCAGTGTTTGCTTTCAAGAGCGGGAGAAAGCTTCAGGGTTCAGCGAATCGCTGTCGTCCATAATGCTCAGTGCGATTACTGCTGTCCCACTTTGGTCTACTGGACCAGTGCAGCTGCATGAGTCCTCTCTCGGCAGGAAGGTTGCCAATCTATGCACCAGGTAAAACTCAAACAAAGGCCAGTACCAAAGGAAAAGCCAAGCAGGCTGCCATAATGCCTATCGTCCGGTGACTCTGATATCCAATATTATGAAATGCCTCAACAGTTTCGTCATGGCATGAATCAGTTCCGGCTTCCCAGATTGCCTGGATCCACGACAGTTCACCGACATCCACAACAGGTCCACAATGCCATCTCACTGGCCCCACAGTGAACCCTGGAACACAGACTCGTGTTTATCAACTACAGCTCAGCCTGCAACACCATTACTCCTACGAAACCCATGTCCAAAATCCGTGGCCTTGGGCTTGGCTCCTGCCTCTGCAATTGGATCCTCAACTTCCTAATCCATAGACAGCAAAATTAAGGACAATCAACAACATCTCCTTCACAATCATCCTGAACAGCGGTGCCCCGTAAGGCTGCGTCCTCAGCCCCTTACTATACTCCTTATACACTGGTGACTGTGTGGCCAAATTCCCCTCCAACTCCATTTCCAAGTTTGCTGATGACACCTGCAGTGGGTCGGAGGAAGAGACAGAGAATCTGGTGAACTGGGGCGACAACAATGATCTCTTCCTCAATGTCAACAAAGCAAATCGACTTTTGGAAGCCTAGTGGAGAACATGCCCCGATCTACATCAATGGGATGAAGTTGAAATAGTCGAGAGCTTCACGTTTTCGGGTCCACATCACGAAAAACCTTTCCTGGTTCCTCCATGACGTCCCTATAATTGAAAAAGTCTCCGAACGCCTCTATTTTCTCAGAGGTTTACAGACATTTGGCATGTCAGCTGTGACTCTCACCAACTTTTACAGATGCACCATAAATAACATTCTCGCTTGGTATGGCTCCTGCTCTGTCCAAGACTGTGAGAAACTTCAAAGCTTGGTGAATGCAGACCAGTCCATCACTCAAACCAACCTCCCACTCATTAACTCTGTCTAAACTTCCCGTTGCCTCGCAAAAGCAACCAGCCTAATTCAGGAATAGCGCACCACGGACATCAACTCTTCCCACTTGTTCCATCAGAGAAAAAGATAAAGATTGTGTGAGGACATGGACCAACCGACTCATAGAATCATAGAATCACTACAGTGCAGACGGGGGCCATTTGACACATCGAGTCTACACCGACAACAATCCCACCCAGGCCCTATCCTCGAAATCCCACATATGTACCCTGCTAATCCCCCACACACACATATCCCAGGACGCTAATGGGCAGTTAACATGGCCAATCAACCTAACCTGCACATTTTGGACTGTGGGTGAAAACTGGAGCATCCGGAGCAAACCCATGCACATACGGGTAGAATGTGCAAATTCCACACAGACAGTGATCCAAGCCAGGAATCGAACTCAGGTTCCTATGAGACAGCAGCGCTAACCATTGTGCCACCATGCTGCCAACTCAGGCACAGCTTCTCTGCTGCCATCAGACGTTTGAATGGACCCACATTGCATTAAGATGATCTTTTACTACATCCTAGCTATGACTGCAACATTACATTCTGCCCTCTCTCCCTCTCTATGTACAGTATGCTTTGTCTGTATGGCACTCGAGCAACAACACTTTTCACTGTATATCCAATGTTATGAAATGCATCAAAAGGTTAGTCATGACATGAGTCAATTTCAGCCTCCCAGATTGCCTGGACACACTACAGTTCACCTACCTCCCCAACAGGTCCACAGACACAATCTCCCTGGCCCAACACTGAACTCTGTAACACTGTAACCCTGAACATAGAGAAGGAGAGAGTGCAGAATGTAATGTTGGACTCAGAGCTAGGGTGTAGAATAAGATAATCTGAATGCGATGTGGGTCCATTAAAACGTCAGATGGCAGCAGAGAAGAAGCTGTTCTTGAGTCGGCAGCATGGTGGCACAATGGTTCGCACTGCTGTCTCACAGGGACCTGAGTTCGATTCCCGGCTTGGATCACATATTTATAATATGTGAAAATAATAAACCAAATCAATTCAAATCAAATCAGTCTTTTGCATCTCAAGCTGAAACATCAGCACGATGTGCCCTGACCTTACCAATGAACTTATGCAGGTTGATGATGTACACGGGACGGCTGTGATCGAGACTGAATTTACAAGGCTGAATGTGGGAGCTGCGAATGTGGGAGCTGCGAGAAACTGGACTTGCTCACAGTGGATTCTTTCCAGAGGAACACCACACGTTCTTGTAATAGGAGAAATCCCAACAGGCGAGATGTGAGAATGGAACAAAGTAGAAAAAAAACTTCGCTGGTGCTGATGGAATCCCAGGAATTGAAATGGGATCCCTGATGCTGTGAGGTAGCAGTGCTAACCACTGTGCCATACTGCCATCCTGCAAGGTGCGCTGGAGATATCCAAGATCACGGCCAGGACACCATCATCATCATATCCGTGGTAGGGAAATGATTGGAAAACAATCTGAGGAACAGAATTAATCTCCACTTCGAGAGGTAAGGATTTATGAACAATAGTCAGCATTCCTTTGACAGGGGGAGATCATGTCTAACAATAAGCTGGAATATACTGAGGAGGTGACTGGATGAGGAGATGAGGGAAGTGCAGTCGATGTAGTCTACGTGTTCTTCAGAAAAGCTTTTGACAAATATAGAAGACTGAACAAGGAAGTGATTCCGATTGGAACCAGGTCAATTTGGTAAATTATATTCAAAATGGCTGAGCGGCAGAGGGCAGAGGGTGATGGTGGAAGGTTGTTTTTGTGACTGCAAGCTTGTGTTCAGTGGGGTTCCACAGGGATCGATGCTGGGTCCCTTGCTGTTTGTAGTGTCCATTGATGGTCTAGACATGAATGTGTGAGGTGTGATTAGTAAGTTTGCAGATGATACAAAAATTGGTGGTGTGGTAAATATTGAGGAGGAAAGCCTTAGATTCCGGAATCATAGAATCCTACAGTGCAGAAGGAGGCCATTCAGCCCATCGAGTCTGCACTGAGCACAATCCCACCCAGGCGATATCCCCTGAACCACATGCATTTACCCAAGCAATTCTCCCTGACACTAAGTCCAGTATATCCTGGCCAATCCACCTAACCCACAAGTCTTTGGACTGTGGGCGGAAACTGGAGCACCCAGAGGAAACCCATGCAGACACGGGGAGAATGTGCAAACTCCGCACGGATGTGGTCCAAGCCAGAAATTGAACACACGTCCCTGGCGCTGTGGGGCAGCAGTGCTAACCACTGTGCCACCGTGCTGGGGAAACTGAAAGGCTGGTCAAATGGGCAAATGTAATTTACACCTGACGAATGTGAGGCCATGCATTTGGGACGACTATCCGGGCAAGGAAATGCACCATGTCCCGTCGAGTCTGAGGAAGTGCAGAGGACCAGAATGAATTTGAGGTGCATATATGTGGATCCCTAAAAGCAGCAAGACAGGCAGATGAGGTGGTTCAGACGAGATGTAGGATACTTGCCTTTAGCAGCCGCAGCATAGAATATAAGAGCTGGGAGGTGATGATGGAAATGTATAAAACGCTGGTTAGACCAGAGCAAGAGAACTGTGTCCTACTCTGGTCATCACACTACAGGAAGGATATAATTACACTGGAGACGGTGGAGAGGAGATTCACCAGGATGCTGCCTGGGCTGGAGAGTTTCAGCTATGAGGAGAGGCTGGTTAGGCTGGGTTTGTTACCTTGGAGCAGAGCTGGCTGGAGGTGGAGCGGGTGTAGTGGGTGGTGGTGGGGAATGCTTTCAGGTGGGTGCTGGGGGGAACTGAGTGATATGAACAAAATTATGTGGCACACGGATAGGAAGAAACCTTTTCCCTTTAGTAGAGGTGTCAATAACCAGAGGGGCGTGGAGTTAAGGTAAAGGGCAGATTTTTGTGTGGATTTGAGGGAAAATGTTTCCATCCACAGGGTGCTGGGATCTGCAGCTCACGGCCTGAAAGGATGGTAGAAGCGGGAACAAGCACAAGAGGCATTTAGATCAGCAACTCAAACGCCAGAGCATAAAATTATTAAACGAGAAAGAGTGGAGAAAAGATTTACTTGGATGCTGCTGGGACTTGATGGTTTGAGTTATAAGGAGAGGCTGAATAAACTGAGACTTTTTCCCCTGGAGCGTAGGAGGCTGAGGGGTGATCTTATAGAGGTCTATAAAATAATGAGGGGCACAGATCAGCGAGGTAGTCAATATCGGGGCGGCGCGGTAGCACAGTGGTTAGCACTGCTGCTTCACAGCACCAGGGACCTGGGTTCGATTCCCGGCTTGGGTCACTGTCTGTGTGGAGTTTGCACATTCTCCTCGTGTCTGCGTGGGTTTCTTCCGGGTGCTCCGGTTTCCTCCCACAGTCCAAAGATGTGCGGGTTAGGTGGATTGACCACGCTAAAAAAATTGCCCCTTCGTGTCCTGTGATGCGTAGGTTAGAGGCATTAGTGGGTAAAATATGTAGGGATATGGGGGTAGGACCTGGGTGGGATTGTGGTCGGTGCAGACCCGATGGGCCGAATGGCCTTTTTCTGTACTGTAGGGTTTCTATGATCTATGATCTTTTCCCAAAGGTAGGGGAGTCTAAAACTAGACGGCATAGGTTTAAGGTGAGAGGGGAGAGAGACAAAAGTGTCCAGAGGGGTAATTTTGTCACACAGAGGGTGGTGAGTGTCTGGAACAAGCTGCCAGAGGCAGTAGTCGAGGCGGGTACAATTTTATTTTTTTAAAAGGGTTGAGACAGCTACTTGGGTACGATAGGTATAGAGGGATATGGGCCAAATGTGGGCAATTGGGATTAGTTTAACGGTTTTTTAAAAAAGGCAGCATGCACAAGATGGGCCGAAGGGCCTGTTTCCATTCTGTAAACTCTATGACAAGGCTGTGGATCGAGTGCTGGAAAATGGGATTCGATTGGATAGGTGTTTGATGACCAGTTCAGACATAATGGCCGAATGGCCTCATTTCGTGCTGTTAAAACTCGATGGCTGTTAGGCCACCCTCAGCAGTGGCCCCATCACTTGCAGCTCTCACAGCGCTGGCTGGGATACCGACCACCTCCCAAACCTATGTGGTTGCAAATGCGCAATTGCAGCCAGCAGTGAGCTGCCTGGTCTGAGAGAGAAACCTGTCAGCTCTCTGCTGCTGCAGCTCGCTTCAACACAACAGCTGCCCCCAGGTAGTCCGGGGGTCCGCAGCTCTTTCTGAGCAGCCCCCGACCAGATATAGACCCAGCCCCCTCCCCACCACCTGGACCAATCACCCCCCATTCCCCCACACCAATTGCATGCAGAGTGTTGGCAGGGCACGTCTCCCTAACCCACTGTGCATGCAGACAGGCAGCGAGACCCCCTCCCTAACCCACTGTGCATGCAGAGAGGCAGCGAGACCCCCTCCCTACCGCACTGTGCATGCAGAGAGGCAGCGAGACCCCTCCCTACCCCACTGTTCATGCAGAGAGGCAGCGAAACACCCTCCCTACCCCACTGTGCATGCAGAGAGGCAGCGAGACCCCCTCCCTCCCCCACTGTCCATGCAGAGAGGCAGCGAGACCCCCTCCCTACCCCACTGTGCATGCAGAGAGGCAGTGATGCCCCCCTTCCTACCAAAACCAATCACGTGCAGATTGGCAGCGGGGACCATCCCACCCCACAGACAGCGGGCAGACTGGTAACGGGACCCTCTCCGACCCAGCAACTACGTTCAGTGTCGGCCCCGCTACCTTCAGGCTCCGCCCCTGTAGACCCCAACACCTCATGCGCCACTCCCTGGTACTGCCCAGTGGGCATTGCCCAAGGGGCACCTACCTTTGCCCGTGACCTTGCCCGGTGTCCTCAATGGCCTTCGGTTCTATTGGCGAGGTCATCATGACTCGTCCTCATACATGTGGCCAGCTGTTTTCCTCACCGGACCCAACCTCTCCCGGTGAGGCTGCAAAGGCAAGTGTGGCGCACAATTCCATCCCAGGCTCACTAACGTTATTTAAATTTGTTTTAAAATAAATTGAAATAATTTATTCAGCCTCTTGCCGGAAATGGGCAGGAGACTGAATCCGCTGTTTATCCATTGCCGGTGAACATAGAACATAGAACATTACAGCGCAGTACAGGCCCTTCGGCCCTCGATGTTGCGCCGACCAGTGGTACCAATCTAAAGCCCCTCTAATCTACACTATTCCAATATCATCCATATGTTTATCCAATAACCACTTGAACACTCTCAATGTTGACGAGTCCACCACTGCTGCAGGCAGGGCATTCCACGCCCTTACTACTCTCTGAGTAAAGAAACTACCTCTAGCATCTGTCCTATATCTCTGACCCCTCAATTTAAAGCTATGTCCCCTCGTGCTAGCCAACACCATCCGAGGAAAAAGGCTCTCACTATCCACCCTATCTAATCCTCTGGTCATCTTGTATGCTTCTATTAAGTCACCTCTTAACCTTTTCTCTAACGAAAACAACCTCAAGCCCCTCAGCCTTTCCTCATACGATTTTCCCACCATACCAGGCAACATCCTGGTAAATCTCCTCTGCACCCTTTCCAACACTTCCACATTTTTCCTATAATACGGCGACCAGAACTGTACCCAATACTCCAAGTGCGGCCGCACCAGAGTTTTGTACAGTTCCAACATGACCTCCTGGCTCCGAAACTCAATCCCTCTACCAATAGAAGCTAACACACCGTACGCCTTCTTAACAACCCTATCAACCTGGGTGCCAACTTTCAGGGATCTATGCACATGGACACCCAGATCCCTCTGTTCATACACACTACCAAGTACCTTACCATTAGCCCAGTACTCTGTATTCCTGTTAATCCTTCCAAAGTGAATCACCTCACACTTTTCCGCATTAAACTCCATTTGCCACCTCTCAGCCCAGCTCTGCAGCATATCTATGTCCCTCTGTAACCTGCCACTTCCCTCCGCACTGTCTACAACTCCACCGACTTTAGTGTCATCCGCAAATTTACTAATCCATCTTTCCACGCCCTCATCCAGGTCATTAATAAAATGACAAACAGCAGTGGCCCCAAAAACAGATCCTTGCGGTACACCACGAGTAACTGAACTCCAGGATGAATATTTCCCATCAACCACCACCCTTTGTTTTCTTACAGCTAGCCAATTCCTGATCCACACCACTAAATCACCCTCAATCCCATGTGTCCGTATTTTCTGCAAAAGCTTACCGTGGGGAACCTTATCAAACGCTTTGCTGAAATCCATATACACCACATCAACCGCTTTACCCTCATCCACCTCTTTGGTCACCTTCTCAAAGAACTCAATAAGGTTTGTGAGGCACGACCTACCCTTCACAAAACCGTGCTGACTATCCCTAATCAAATTATTCCTTTCTAGGTGATTATAAATCCTATCTCTTATAATCCTTTCCAATACTTTGCCCACAACAGAAGTAAGGCTCACTGGTCTATAATTACCAGGGTTGCCCCTACTCCCCTTCTTGAACAAGGGGACAACATTTGCTCTCCTCCAGTCTTCTGGCACTGTTCCTGTTGACAATGACGACACAAAGATCAAAGCCAAAGGCTCTGCAATCTCCTCTCTAGCCTCCCAGAGAATCCGAGGATAAATCCCATCTGGCCCAGGGGACCTATCTATTTTTACCCTTTCCAGAATTGCTAACACATCCTCCTTATGAACATCAATCCCATCCAGTCCAACAGCATGCATCTCAGTACTCCCCTCGACAACACTATCCCTCTCCATTGTGAATACAGACGAAAAATATTCATTTAGTGCCTCTCCTATCTCTTCAGACTGCACGCACAACTTCCCACTACTGTCCTTGACTGGCCCTAATCTTACCCTAGTCATTATCATACTCCTGACATACCTATAGAAAGCTTTAGGCATTTCCTTGATCCTACCTGCCAAAGACTTCTCATGTCCCCTTCTGGCTCTTCTTAACTCTTTCTTTAGGTCCTTCCTGGCTAACTTGTAACTCTCAAGTGCCCTAACTGAGCCTTCACGTCTCATCTTAACATAAGTCTCCTTCTTCCTCTTCACAAGAGATTCAACCTCCTTAGTAAACCACGGTTCCCTCACACGTCTGCTTCCTCCCTGCCTGACAGGTACATATTTATCAAGGACGCGTAGTAGCTGTTCCTTGAACAAGTTCCACATTACAATTGTGCCCATCCCCTGCAGTTTCCTTCCCCAACCTATGCCAGCTAAATCTCACCTAATCGCTTCATAATTTCCTTTCCCCCAGCTATAACTCTTGCTCTTTGGTATATACCTATCCTTTTCCATTGCTAAAGTAAACGTAATCGAACTGTGGTCACTGTCACCAAAGTGCTCACCTACCTCCAAATCTAACACCTGGCCTGGTTCATTACCCAGTACCAAATCCAATGTGGCCTCGCCTCTTGTTGGTCTATCTACATACTGCCTCAGGAAGACTTCCTGCACACACTGGACAAAAACCGACCCCTCTAAAGTACTCGAACTATAGCTTTTCCAGTCAATATTTGTAAAGTTAAAGTCCCCCAGTACAACTACCCTGTTACTTTCGCTCCTATCCAGAATCATCATTGCAATCTTTTCCTCTACATCTCTGGAACTTTTCGGAGGCCTATAAAAAACTCCCAACAGGGTGACCTCTCCTTTCCTGTTTCTAACCTCAGCCCAAACTACCTGAGTAGACGAGTCCTCATCAAATGTCCTTTCTGCCACCGTAATACTGTCCTTGACTAACAATGCCACACCTCCCCCTCTTTTACCACCTTCCCTGATCTTACTGAAACATCTAAACCCTGGAACCTGCAACAACCATTCCTGTCCCTGCTCTATCCATGTCTCCAAGATGGCCACAACATCGAAATCCCAGGTACCAACCCATGCTGCAAGCTCACCCACCTTATTCCGGATGCTCCTGGCGTTGAAGTATACACACTTCAAACCACCTTCCTGCCTGCCAGTACACTCCTGCGACTCTGAAACCTCATCCATGACCTCACTACTCTCAGCCTCCTGTACACCGGAGATACAATTCAAGTACCCACCCCCCTGCTGAATTAGTTTAAACCCTCCCGAAGAGCATTAGCAAATTTCCCCCGCAAGATACTGGTACCCCTCTGGTTCAAGTGCAGACCATCCTGTTTGTAGAGGCCCCACCTCCCCCAGAAAGAGCCCCAATTGTCCAGGTATCTGAATCCCTCCCTCCTGCACCATCCGTGTAACCACGTGTTCAACTGCTCTCTCTCCCTATTCCTCTCCTCACTATCACGTGGCACGGGTAACAAACCAGAGATAACAACTTTGTTTGTTCTCGCCCTAAGCTTCCACCCTAACTCCCTGAATTTCTGCCTTAGATCCCCATCCCTTTTCCTACCTATGTCTTGAGTACCTATGTGAACCACAACTTGGGGCTGGTCCCCCTCCCCTGAAGGATATCGAAAACACGATCCGAGACATCGCGGACTCTGGCTCCTGGGAGGCAACACACCAACCGCGAGTCTCTCTCATTCCCGCAGAATCTCCTATCTGTCCCTTTAACTATGGAGTCCCCAATGACGAATCCTCTACTCCTCTCCCCCCTTCCCTTCTGAGCCACAAGGACAGACTCTGAGCCAATGACCTGTACACCATGGCTTATCCCTGCTAATTCCCCCCCCCCTCCCCAACAGCATCCAAAAGTGTACTATCCCCAATTTCTACGACATTTTTTGTTTCTCCCCCCACGTGGATGGCTCCCTGTACCTTGGTGCTGTGGTCAGTTTGCTCATCCTCCCTTTCCCTCCCCTTCTGAGCTGCCGGGCCGGACTCTGCGCCGGAGGCACGGCCACTGTTGCTTCCCCCAGTTAGGCTGCTCCCCCCAATAGTGCTTAAACAGGAGTACTTATTTTTAAGGGGCACAGCCACTGGGGTACTCTCTAGTACCTGACCTTTCCCCTTCCCCTTCCTAATCCGGGAAATTATCGGCCAGTAAGTTTGACGTCGGTGGTGGGCAAGTTATTGAAAGGTGTGATAAGGGATAGGATCGACAAATATTTGGATAGACAGGGACTTATTTGGGAGAGTCAACATGGCTTTGTGCGTGGTAGGTCATATTTGACCAATCTATTAGAGTTTTTCGAGGAGGTTACCAGGAAAGTGGATGAAGGGAAGGCGGTGGATGTTGTCTACCTGGATTTCAGCAAGGCCTTTGACAAGGTCCCTCATGGGAGGTTAGTTAGGAAGGTTCAGTCGCTGGGTATACATGGGGAGGTAGTAAATTGGATAAGACACTGGCTCAATGGAAGAAGCCAGAGAGTGGTTGTGGAGGATTGCTTCTCTGAGTGGAGGCCTGTGACTAGTGGTGTGCCGTAGGGATCGGTGTTGGGTCCATTGATGTTTGTCATCTATATCAATGATCTGGATGATAATGTGGTAAATTGGATCAGCAAGTTTGCTGATGATACAAAGATTGGAGGTGTAGTGGACAGTGAGGAAGGTTTTCAAAGCTTGCAGAGGGATTTGGATCAACTAGAAAAATGGGCTGAAAAATGGCAAATGGAACTTAACGCAGACAAGTGTGAGATATTGCACTTTGGAAGGACAAACCAAAGAAGAACGTACAGGGTAAATGGTAGGACTCTGAAGAGTGCAGTTGAACAGAGGGATCTGGGAATACAGGTACAGAATTCCCTAAAAGTGATGTCACAGGTGGATAGGGTCGTAAAGAGTGCCTTTGGTACATTGGCCTTTATAAATCGGAGTATCGAGTATAAAAGTTGGAGTGTTATGGTAAGGTCATATAAGGCATTGGTGAGGCCGAATTTGGAGTATTGTGTACAGTTTTGGTCACCTAGTTACAGGAAGGATGTAAATAAGATTGAAAGAGTGCAGAGAAGGTTCACAAGGATGTTGCCGGGACTTGAGAAGCTGAGTTACAGAGATAGATTGAATAGGTTGGGACTTTATTCCCTGGAGCGGAGAAGATTGAGGGGAGATTTGATAGAGGTGTATAGGATTTTGATGGGTATAGATAGAGTGAATGCAAGCAGGCTTTTTCCGCTGAGGCTAGGGGAGAAAAAAACCAGAGGGCATGGGTTAAGGGTGAAAGGAGAAAAGTTTAAAGGGAATATTAGGGGAGGCTTCTTCACGCAGAGTGGTGGAAGTGTGGAGTGAGCTGCAGGATAAAGTGGTAAATTTTTTAACTTTTAAGAAAAACTTGGACCGGTTCATGGATGAGAGGGGTGTGGAGGGATATGGTCCAAGTGCAGGTCAGTGGGACTGGGCACAAAAATGGTTCGGCACAGACAAGAAGGGCCAAAAGGCCTGTTTCTGAGCTGTAATTTTCTATGGTTCTCTGGTTCTAACCGTGACCCACTTCTCTGTCTCCTGTGGCCCCGGTGTGACCACCTGCCTGTAACTCCTATCTATCACCTCCTCATTCTTCCTAACCAGACGGAGGTCATTGAGCTGCAGTTCCAGTTCCCCAACGCGGTCCCTTAAGAGCTGCAGCTCAACGCACCTGGTGCAGATATGGACGTCCGGGAGGCTAGCTGACTCCAGGACCGCCCACATCAGACACTGAGAACAACAAACTGGCCTCACAATCATAATTCCCCCTTTCTTCCAATGACACAGAAAAAAAAACTGTCTATACCTACCCCACCTCTGCCTGTTTACGCTGAAGCCCGATGAGCCACAGCCCGTCAGCTCTCACTCTGCTTCCCACTCACTCCACTACCCGCTCCCGACGCTGCCCGCTCAAAGGTGCGGCCTCCTTTTAAACCCTCCAAAAACCTTCCCAGACTTCTCCTGGGCCTACTTCCTGTTTTGCCAAAAAAAACCTCCGCTTTTTTACACAATTTTAACTGAAAAATAAATAAATAAATAAATGAAGGTTGCAAGAGGTGAGAAATGGGACGTGGACCTGAGTTCTTGGCTGTCACGCGGTTTTACTTGATTACCCAACCATCAATGGACAGGGAGTAGCTGTTATCCTGCCCCCGCAACCGTGTGTGTGTTGCGTGTGTCTATATTGTCTGTACCAGTATGCATGTGTGTGTGTGCGTGTTTGTGTGTGAGCAACAGAGTACCTGACGAGTGTTCCTAAGTGTGCGTTATTCTGGAGTGTTGCACCAATTTTGCTTCTTGGATTTGTGTGTGAGTGGGAGTGTCTAAAATCTGATTGCTTCTATCAACAAATGTGTGTATTAATGTATGTGTGTTTGGGTGTGTCTGTGTGTTTGTGTTCCTGTTGCTCTCGGAGAGCTTGTGGTGGTACAGGGGATAGCATTGCTGCCACACAGCACCAGAGGTCCTGGTTCAACTGCAGGCTTGGCCACTGTCTGTGCAGATTCTGCATGTTCTCCCCATGTCTGCGTGGGTTTCCTCCGGGTGCTCCAGTTTCCACCCACTATCTGAAAGTTGTGCTGGTTGGGTGCATTGGCCGTGCTAAATTCTCCCTCAGTCTACCTGAACAGACACTGGAGTGTGGTGACTCGGGGATTTTTATAGTAACTTCATTGCAACGTTAATGTTCGCATACTTGTGACACTTATGAATAAATTTCAAATTTAATGAAACATGTTTTCTCTCTGTGAGATCCTGCTGTGCAGATATGTCCAATAAAATTGATTCTGCGGCCTGGTGATTGGGTGGGTAAACTGGTGTTATATGCAGAGGGTGAAAAGGATTCTGTCTCAATCTTTTACGCACGAAGGAATAGTGTTTGAGGTCACATGTCTATGGAAAGTCACAGCACTCAGAACACATCCCAGCCCATAGACCCTGAGACAATTGTCAGTGGCTGAAAGAATTAATAACCGGATACAGAGATTCAACAAGAGCAGCAAACCCAGTACAGGAAATGACAAGAAAATCAATACAGTTAAACAGCCTTTCTAGAATTAGGAACTGGACACAGGGGACGGGACTTTCCAGCCTCACTCTTCCCCAAGCTGCAAAATCCCACCCGTGTTCAACAGACCTTCCCATTCTCCGCCCCTCGCCTGCTCCGATTCCCGTGGCGGTCGGGCCGGTACAATTCCAGCCAGAGACTTACCCAGAACACCAACAATCGCCAGGAGGGGATAGTAAAAGCATTCAATCACGTACAGTAGATATACAATCCGATCAGCTGATTTTATCCACCAATAATCAGTAAACTGAGAAATCCAATAGAGTAAACTCCTGTCCTTGGTTGGAACATTCCGGTTCATTGTTCCCAGATTCTGATCCATTGTTGGAAGATTCCAATCCATTGTTCCCAGATTCTGATCCATTGTTGGAACATTCCGCTTCATTGTCCTCAGATTCTAGAGGGCACAGGTTTAAGGTGAGAGGGGAGAGATACAAAAGTGTCCAGAGGGGCAATTTTTTTCACACAGAGGGTGGTGAGTGTCTGGAACAAGCTGCCAGATGCAGTAGTAGAGGCGGGTCCAATTTTGTCTTTTGAAAAGCATTTAGATAGGTACATGGGAATAGAAGGATTTGGGCCAAATGAGGGCAATTGGGGTTAGTTTATGAGTTTAAAAAAAAGGGTGGCATGGACAAGTTGGGCCGAATGGCCTGTTTCCATGCTGTAAACCTCTATGACTCTATGACTCTGTTCTGATCCATTGTTGGAAGACTCTAATCCATTGCTGCCAGATTCTGATCTCTCCTCTCCCTCCCTCTCGCTCCACAGCCGCTGATCTCTGTTAGTGTCGGAGTTCCCGCTCCCGCTGACTCAATGGGACAACACATTGAACGGAATCCCTTATTAATAGAAGAGGGAAATCCCTCCAAGCACACTAATCGGATCCATGGAGACTCACATCAATTCCAGTCACTAAACAAACAGCTTCACTTAACCCCCTTCAATCCAACACTTTTTATACCCAAATTAGAACAGTTACAGCCTCGATGGGGTGTTGAGGGTCAGGGAGGTATGGAAAGTTGGAAATAATGTAGGGTCAATATTAATTCGATATAGCAGAGATCACTCTGCTAGTGTTAATTTCAAGATGACGAGAATACAAAAGCAAGGGTGTACTGCTGAGGGTTTATAAGACACTGGTCTGACCGCATTCAGAATATTGTTCGCAATTTTGGTCCCCGTATCTAAGGAAGGATGTGCTGGCCTTGGAGAGGGTCCAGAGCAGGTTCACAAGAATGATCCGGGGAATGAAAGACTTGACGCATGAGGAGCGTCTGAGGACTGGGGGTCCATACTCGATGCAGTTTGGAAGTATGAGGAAGGGGATAACATTGAAACTTACAGAATAATGAAAGGCCTGGATAGAGTGCACTTGGGGAAGATGTTTCCATGAGTCGTGGAGACTTGGACCCGAGGGCACAGACTCAGAGGAAAGGGACGGCCCTTTAGAAATGTGATGTGTTGATGGTGGTGTTGGACTGGGGTGTGCGCAGTAAGAAGTCTCACAACACCAGTTTCCCACTCACCTGATGAAGGAGCAGTGTTCCGAAAGCTCGTGATTCCAAATAAACCTGTGGGACTTTAACCTGCTGTTGTGAGACTTCTTACTTCAGAACTGAGACGAGGAGGAATTTCTTCAGCCAGAGGGTGGTGAATCTGTGGAATTCATTGCCACACAAGGCTGTGGAGGGCAGATCATTGACTGTATTTAATAAAGAGATAAATAGGTTCTTGACTGGTACAGCGATCAAGGGTTACGGGGAGAAAGCAGGAGAATGGGTTTGAGAAAGTTATCAGCCAGAATTGAATGGTGGAGCCGGCTCGACGGGCCGAATGGCATCATTCTGCTCTTATATCTTATTGTCTTCTGGGTATCATGGTCGTGGTTTTTAGATGAAGTTAATGTCAATCAGGGTTGATATAGTCTATGATGCGCTATCAATAAGGCGAAAGACTGCCGATACGCCAATATAAGTGTCGGCTTTTATTCACAACAGAATCAGGAGCAGATCCCAACAAATAACCAACCTGGACTGAACAAGGGGGAGGAGACAGCCACCTTTATACTCGGTGCTGAGGGGAGGACCCAAACTGGAAGGGGATGTGTCCAGGTATGACAAGCACACACAACGGTGGTCCATATAGGACAAAGGCACAACTGAGGTCCATCACATTCACCCCTTCCGTTTAAAAAACAACACGGGGGTGAAGCGGAAACAATATTACAAGTCCAGACGAACCGGTGGCTTGATCCACCATCGCGATCGTCGTAGTGCAGGTCGCAGAGTCATCCGAGAAGGGAGCGATGTCGGCCCAGGCTCCGTACAGTGAGCGTCGAGAGAAGGCGCTAGGTGGTGTGAAGCGGACCAATCCGTCGTCCCGTCCAGTCGTCGGGTACTGCGTGGCGACGGCTCCGGCTACTCAAGCGAGCTGTACATAGGGGCGAGAGGAGTGAGCAGTGGCCCTGGTGGCGTATGGGGAACAGTGGGAACCGGAGCTGGGGGGTGGGGGGCCGCAACAGGCTCAGGGCGCACTACATTGGGGACAGGGACTGAGGGAGGAAGAGGCGTAGCAGTCTCCGAATGGATGACACCAGGGACCGTGGGGCGGAAGGACGTGGTGACCTCCGGGGCACCCGCGGGTGCCAAGTCACGGACAGAAACCGTGTCCTCCCGCCCATCAGGGTACGCTACGTAAGCATATTGGGGATTAGCGTGGAGCAGTTGGACCTCCTCCACCAAGGGATCTGCCTTATGGGTCCGGACATGCTTCCGAAGCAGGACGTGTCCCGGGGACATCAGCCAATCCGGGAGCGAAGTACCCGAGGAGGACTTCCTGGGAAACGAAAACATCCGCTCGTGAGGGGTCGTATTGGTCGCTGTGCACAGGAGTGACCTAATGGAATGTAATGGGTCCGGAAGGAAGTCTTGCCAACGGCTGACTGGAAGGCCCCTAGACCGTAACGCTAATAGAACGGCCTTCCAGACGGTTGCGTTCTCCCACTCTACTTGACCATTGCCCCTGGGGTTATAGCTCGTGGTGCGGCTGGAGGCAACGCCTTTGGCGAGCAGGTACTGCCTCAGCTCGTCACTCATGAAAGAGGACCCACGATCGCTATGGACATAGGCTGGGAAGCCGAACAGGGTGAAGAGCGAGGTCAGGGTCCGAATCACTGTAGTCGTGGTCATGTCCGAGCAGGGGAAGGCAAAAGGGAAACGTGAGTATTCATCAATGATATTCAGGAAATAAACATTGTGGTTAGAGGAGGGGAGGGGGTCTTTAAAATCAATGCTAAGGCGCTCGAACGCGCGAGTGGCCTTTACAAGGTGCGCCCTACCTGGCTGGTAGAACTGTGGTTTGCACTCAGCGCAGACCCTGCATTGCCTGGTAATCGTCCGGACTTCCTCGAGGGAGTAGGGCAGGTTACGGGACTTGACAAAGTGGAAAGATCTGGTGACACCCAGGTGACAGAGGTCGTTATGGAGGGACTGTAGCTGGTCTAGTTGGGCGCTGGCTCATGGTCCACGGGACAGGGCATCGGGGAGCTCATTGAGCTTCCCAGGCCGGTACATGATGTCATATCTGTAGGTGGAGAGCTCAATCCTCCACTGCAAGATCTTGTCATTCTTAATCTTGCCCTTTTGCCTGGTGTTAAACAGGAAGGCAACTGACCGCTGGTCCGTAATTAAGGTGAATCGTTGGCCCGCAAGATAATGGCGCCAGTGCCGGACGGCTTCCACGATGGCCTGGGCCTCCTTCTCGACCGAGGAGTGTCGAATCTCAGGGCCTTGTAAGGTCTGGGAAAAGAAGGCCACTGGACGGCCCCTCTGGTTAAGGGTGGCGGCTGGGGCAACGTCAGACGCATCACTTTCCACTTGGAATGGGATGGATTCATCCACAGCGTGCATCGCGGCCTTCGCAATGTCCGCTTTGATGTCGTCGAAGGCCCGACGGGCCTCCTCCGCCAGGGGAAAAGAAGTCGATTTTAGGAGCAGATGGGCTTTATCCGCATAACGGGGAACCCACTGGGCATAGTAGGAGAAGAAGCCCAGGCATCTCCTCAGTGCTTTGAGGGTAGTAGGGAGGGGAAGCTGCATAAGGGGACGCATACGGGCTGGGTCGGGACCAAGGACACCATTTTCTATCACGTACCCAAGGATGGCGAGGCGGCCTGTCCGGAAAACACACTTCGCCTCATTATATGTCAGGTTCAGGAGAGTGGCCGTACGAAGGAATTTTTGTAGGTTGGCATCATGATCCTGCAGGTCATGGCCGCAGATGGTGACGTTATCCAGATACGGGAAAGTGGCCCGTCGTCCGTGCTGGTCCACCATTTGACCCATGGCCCGTTGGAAGACTGAGACCCCATTGGTGACACCAAAGGGGACTCGGAGGAACTGGTAGAGGCGGCCATCCGCCTCAAAGGCAGTATATGGGCGATCCTCCGAGCGGATAGGGAGCTGGTGGTAAGCCGATTTCAAATCGATCGTCGAGAAAACCCTATAGTGCGCGATGCGGTTGACTATGTCCGCGATACGGGGAAGAGGATACGCATCTATTTGGGTATACCTATTTATGGTCTGGCTGTAGTCAATCACCATGCGGTGTTTCTCCCCCGATTTAACTACGACCACTTGCGCCCTCCAGGGGCTGGTGCTGGCCTGGATAATCCCTTCCCGGAGCAACCGTTGTACCTCGGACCGAATGAAGGCCCGGTCATCCGCACTATAGCGCCTACTCCTGGCAGTGGGTAGCATTCTTGATGCAATATTTGCACATATCACCTTAATACAGGTTAGGCCCAGGCAGAGTGTGAACAGGATGGCTACTATTACAATTAATCCCTTCATAATGTATGCGCCCCAAACTAGGTAAAACAGCCACCTTAACCACCCATCAGTCCCTGTAAATCCCTGTTTAAAGCTATCCAATTGCTTTTGTATCCCGGACATGGCTGCTGTTATGTTTAATGTCTCGTCGTGTACATATGTGATGCATTTTCCTTTGATGATGGTGCATACCCCTCCTTGTCTGGCTAGCTGATACTCTACTGCATATCTCGTTTGCTGTGTGTACAGTCTGAGTTCTGCGAGTTCTTGGTCAATTGCACCCAGTGCTTGTAGGGTGTTGTTTGCTAAGATGGTAAGTCCACATATGAAGAAATTCCTATTACTGGCACTGATCACCCCTGCGGCGCCCCCTAGGGATAGTGTCCCCAGAAATCCATACCCCAAAGAAGATCCTAATGTGACAGGGGCCTGCCAGTCGGCGCAGAATTCTGCGCTGATGGCCCTGGTCACTATGCATTTCTGGACATGCCCTTCGCTTGGGCACGGAACCGTGAGAGGTCTGATTGTCCCTACGGAAAAGAACCTTGGAGGCCTGTCTGTGGCTGTCGTGTATACATTTTTGAATAAAAACACAAAACCTTCTTTAACCCGATAACATGCATTACCCCGGGGTCGTTTGACCACATGGTCCCATGTTGTGGAACCTTCCCTCCCCCGGGACTGTCCACTTGATTGTACCCCTTGGTGAGAATCAAATGGGTATGTCCCCGAGGCTGAGCTTGTGTGGGTGCCGTTGCACTTGCCACACATAAGCTGCCTACCCGCGGTGACTGCAATGCATTTTTGTTGCTTGCAGTCACAAGTGAAGTGTCCTTCCCAGACCCGGCACTCCTGGAGAGTACAATGTGCCTCAGCGCACGAATCATTTTTAGGGACAAAGGCATGCACGCACCCCCATCCCTCTCCCTTAAAACATTGTGGGTAGTTCCCATGTGTCTCCTCCCGTTGGGGTCCCATCCCCCCTAGAATTCCCGGCTCGGTGAGCTCTACACACCTTCCTTGTATCCCTTGTTTAAAGTACCCAATATGTTCCTTGCAGGGTGCCCCCGATGTGTCAATAGTGAATAACTCTTGTGGGAGCCACCCTGGTGTTGCGATGAATAGGGAGTTTACTGATCGCACTGAAGGGTAACAAGCGGTCCTATTCCCATAGATCTGGATGTGTGTTTTCAGGAATAGGTTTTCTTCCATGATTGGGGGTTCTTCTCCCCTAACCCCCATGTGTTGGAGCATATTTACAATGGTCATGGTTATCATCAAATATGTCCCTGTTCCCATATCGTTTTTTTTTAACGGTATTTTCACAGTTATAGCATATACAGAAAATAAACAGGCAATCAAATTAAAAGTAGTTTGTTCCGACGTCTTGACAATAGATCTGGTCCTGGTTCCTGTGGAATTTGAACAAACGAAAATGGTATCTTTAGTTCATTTGTCTTCATACAGCTTTAATTGGGTCCAATGTTTCCAGACCCCCTGTCCCCTTATATCTATACAGGCACAGATATCTCCGCTAATAATGACCTCGTAAGGTCCGTGCCATCTTGGGGCAAATCCTGGTTTTGCAGGAAGCACTTTTGTTAATACCCGGCTCCCGGCTTTTGGGACCTCTGGTAATATTTCTGAGTCCTCCTCTGTATCGACCTGTGCCTGATTAAAAATTACGGACCGGCGCATCCCCTTCAATTGGGTGCTAAGGTCTCGGGTGTATTGACGGATCTTATCCTTTATCGGACCCACATCTGTCCAGCCTGTAATAATGTTTTCGGGTAAGTGCATTGCTCGCCCGGTCATCGGCTCGTATGGGGTCAAGCCGGTAGTTCGATTTGTGGTCGCCCGAAGCCTCATCAGAACTGCAGGTCGGACTTCTGTCCAGCTTCTACCTGAGGATTGCATTGCTTTTGCCATGGTTATTTTTAGAGTCCGATTCATCCCCTCCACCATCCCGGAACTTTGTGGGTGATAGGGGATGTGAAATTTCTGTTTTATTCCTAATAGTTGGCAAATGTTTTTCATAACCTTTCCTGTGAAATGTGTTCTCTGGTCCGAATCAACTTGAATTGGCATCCCCCATCGGGGAATGACTTCTGCTGCCAAAATCCTGGCTACCGTTAGGGCTGTACAATTGGTTGTGGGGAATGCTTCTACCCACCTGGTGAATTGATCTACTATTACCAGGCAGAATGTTTTCCCGTGAGAGGGGGGCAATGGTCCTATGAAGTCCATTTGTATCTGTTCCCAGGGTCCCTTTGGTCTGGGTTGGTGTCCCATCTTTACCTTTATGGGCTTCCCGGGGTTGTGCTGTGCACATATAGTGCATCTGCGGCAGTATGTGGCCACATCCCGTCCCAATCCTTTCCACCACCACTCTCTCCCCAGGCTCTGTATCATTGCATCCCTGCCTGTATGGGGAAGCCCGTGGTGTAGTTCCAGTAATGTGTTCTGGATACATCCTGGTGCCAATACCCGGTCATCGTTTCTCCACACCCCGTCAGTCCCTTTAACTGCGCCCAGCTCCTCCCATCTATCTCGTTCTTGTTGGGGAATGTCCCCATGTAATTTCTGTATGTCAATTTCTTCCGGTTCTACCACCATCGCTGCAAGGGGCAGGCTTTTAATGTCGCTGTTTTCTAGTGCTTGCTGTGCCGCTGTGTCTGCGGCTTGATTCCCTTTGAAATGAATCCACCCCGGGGTGTCCCTTCCGGGTTCCCGCTGGTGGGCTTTTATTTTAATTACTGCAGCCTCTGTAGGCTGTTCACTAGCTGCTAGCAGCGCCTTTATCTGCTGTTGGTGTTTAATGGGGGTACCTCCTGTAGTAATGAACCCCCTTCTCCCCCATGCGGGCATGTAATCATGGATCACACCAAACGCGTATTGGCTGTCTGTATACACATTGACTGTTTTCCCTGCTGCTAATCTTAAGGCTTGGGTGAGGGCAACTAATTCTGCTACCTGAGCGGACTGACCCCCGTCGATCCGTCCTGATTCTAGGGTTTCCAGGTTCTGGTCTACTACTGCCCACCCTGTCCTTGGTGATCCGGATACATATTTGCGGGACCCATCCACATAGAAGGTCTTATTTGCTGTTGGAAGGGGTTCGTCTCTAATCTTTCCTTCCTTGTTATCTTCGTCAATTTCTCCACAGCTGTGCCCTTCCCCAATGTCTAAAATCCCTAGCACGGGGTTTTCTCCCGTGTCCCTAATGATGGTGACTGACTTGTTAGGTGGTAGGAGTGTGGCCTCCCACCTTGCCCTCCTTATATTTGAGACTGTTTTGAGTTTGCCCGTGTTTAGCGTTTCTACCAATGTATGTTTTGTGTGTAGCACAATATCTCCTGTCATGACAATGGGCTCACTTATCCTCACAGCCCATGCTGCACAATCTAGGGCGGCTATGCACCTGGGCATCCCGGTGACTACTGGTCCCTCAGCCGTTGAATAATACCCTACGGGTCTCTTTCTATCTCCATGAGTCTGTGCCACTACGGCAGAATAGAAGCCGTCCTGGTTGTCACAGAAGATGTGGAACTTCTTGCTTCCATCTGGCAGTCCCAGACCTGGGGCTGAAACTAACCTAGCTTTCAACTCTGCATATGCTGTCTCTTGCTCTTGTCCCCACTCCATACTTTCCAAGGCTGGCTTTCCTCCCTTCACTAGTCTCTGAATTGGCTCCGCGATTCTTGCGAAGTCAGGGATAAAACTCCTACTGTAATTGAATAGTCCTAAAACTGTTCGGACCCCTCTTACTGTAAGTGGTCGCGGCATTTCTTTAATGGCGGTTTTGCGATCTGCGGGCATTTCTTTAATTCCCTGGGAAATTAGGTGTCCTAAGTACAGGACCTGGGGTTTTGCAATTTGTGCCTTATGTGGGCTGACTTTCAGCCCGGCTTTTGCCAATCCTTCTAGTACTGCATACAGGGCTGCCTTGTGCCCTTCTTCTGTTTTGGACGCTATTAACACATCGTCCACATACTGGAGGACTGTATTGTCCTCATGCAATTTCACCCTACTCAGGATATCGCTCATTGTTCTGTGAAATATGGCAGGACTGTTATGAAATCCCTGTGGGAGGCGAGTCCATGTATACTGTTTCTCTCGCACAGTGAAGGCGAATTTGTTTTGGGATTCTGTGTCCAGTGGAAGGGACCAGAATCCATTTGCTATATCTAGCACCGTGAAAATTTTGTGGTCTTGTGCCAATCCGTTTAAAATAGTCGAGGGGTTTGCCACAATGGGGTGTAATTTAGGTGTTACCTTGTTCAAACCTGTGGAATCGATGGTGAGCCTGTAGCTCCCGTCAGGTTTTATAACTGGCCATGTGGGGGAATTGGTGGTACTGGTGGTTTCCCTGAGGATTCCCTTTTCTATTAAACCCTTGACTATTTCTACCACTGCCCCTTGTGCTTCTCTCTTGATAGGGTATTGTCGGTGGGGCTTGTGTTCCGGTCCTGGGACTTTTATCGGTTCTGTGTCGGTTAGTCCGGTATCTAATTTCGTCCTAGCCCAGGCTTCGGGAATGGAAGCGCAGATGGCCCCGAACCTTCTTTTTCCTGATCCCAATCTCGGGCCACGATGGTGGCTACCCCAACCGTCCCCAGGTGGCTAGCTAATGTCCCTATTCCGGTCTTCCTACCGTCAGGTTGTGGCCAAATTAGTTTCCCTTTCCCACAATCTATCAGCACCTGGTATTCCCTCATTCAATCGTTCCCCATGATTGTGCCCTCATTATTCTGACAAACGTAAAATTGCGTTGGAATATACTTGTGGTTGAGTTCTATTAGTGTGGTTTCACTAAGATAGGCGGGTATCCTCTCTCCCCCTACCCCGGTTATGTGTATTCTTTTATTGGTCAGTGGCAGGGGTAGGTTTGTAATTGATATAGCTGCCCCCGTATCTACTAACATGTGGCATTCCCTACCCCCTACCAAGGCTTCTACATATATTCTCTCCCCCTCTTTCCTGTTTTGGTTGGGAGCTATGGGTTGTGAGATTTCGACCAGTGTTGGCCGATAAGTGGGGTGGACGGACACTGGCTTCTGTCAGGATTCACTGTCTTCTGTGGGCGTGGCTACACTAATCCTCTCTTGTCTCCCATCTCCCTGGTTTGGGGTCTCTTCTAGTCACCCTAGTGGATTCCGGGAATGTGGTGCCCCCGGGGTTGGTCTATAGTTGTCTCGGGGTCTCCCATGTTTCCCCCAACATGTTGCCTCGGTGTGCCCTGCCCTGTGGCAGTGGTCACAGCGGGGCCCGCCATTCTCGGGTTTCGCTTTGAATGGTGCTCCCCTGCAGAAGCTAGCCGTATGCCCTGGCTGGCCACATGTGTAGCAGCTGAGCCCGGTTCTCCCCTTATCTCCGTTATGGGGGGTTCCAGTTCTCTCTCGTCTGGGCTTTGCCTGGGCAACCTTCCCTTCTTTTATCCCGCTAGCCCACTCGACTAGCTCGTCATAGTCTTGGGATGCTATCACCCCCATCTTAAGGATTTCTTGGTGTACCTCTGATAGCCCGTCCTTGAATGCCTGGATAAAAGCCCTGTCTCTCCTATCCACATTGTCCTGTCCTGAACATTCCCAAAATACCTGGAATAATCTCTCTCCAAATTCCGATGCACTTTCCCCCTGTCCTTGTTTAGTATTTGTGATGCTGCTCCAATTAGTGGGGGAGTTCCCTAAGACCCGTTGGATTTCGGTCTTAAATAATGTGAAGGGTGCCTGCTGGTCGTCTATCTCAGCCGTTGTAGCAACGGCATGTGTCCACCTTCCTCCATTCTAGTCCTGTGCTGCTTGGGCCGCTGGCCCTCCTGCCACCAACCTCCATTTATCCGCTGGACAGGATGCACTGACCAGCTGGTGTATGTCCCTTAAATGTAACTGGTGTCCTACCCAGAGTGAATCCAATTCGCCCCAAAATCCCAGGTTTGCGCTTCTGGGTTTTTACTTCCCCAGGGATGCCATAATCTGCTGCCTTTCCCCTGGGGTAAAAGGCTTATAGGCTGCTTTCGGTTGTGCTAACGTCCCTCCTCTGGTTACTGGCGCTAGATTATAATTTTTTATGTCTCCTTCTGATACTGGAGCGGTTGTATGTTTCTGCACTGACTCGTATGAGCGCCGGGGGGCCGTTTCCTCTGATCTCTGCATTATCTCCACAGTGTGGCTTCTGTGTTCTAATTCCCTCACTCTCTCCTGCAATACCTTAATTTGTTCTGTCTCTTTGTGTCTCTCCTCCATGGAGGCTTTTACCTTCTCAATTAGTCCAGCTAACTGGGTCACTAACATTACTCCCATTATTTTTGTTTTGTCCCGTTTTACTCCGTCTACCCACTTTCTCTGATCTTCTAAAGTTTGTGATGCGTTCCACCTGTTCCGTTTCATCTTTGCAACAATCGCTTCTCTGGCTAACAGATACTTCAAAATGAGAGCTACTGCAGTTTCTCCCTCAATAACGTGGTCTGCCATTTTTTGTCTAGCAGTCCTGCAACCCCCGTATGCTGGTTCCAACAGTAAAAGTGCCCCAACTCTCTCTCTCTCTCTTATCTCCTGTCACTGATACTGCTCCAGCACCGTCTGTATTGCTGTAGGGTCTCGTAGTGGGGTCCCAGTGGGTCTCTTCCCCTGTCCTCCCCCAACTATTCCTGACACCTCACGCTTGGTCTATTTTGTGTTGTCTTATTGGGATGTGTGCTGGTCTTTTAGTGGGTTTGTCGGCCCCTGTCCCCAGCCCCTTTAAGGACAACGCCTCCCGCTTGGCCACCACCTCCACTAGCAAGGTTGATCCGTTACCCCAAAAAGGGAGTCTCAGCTCCCTGGTACCCTGCTATGGACTGTGGTGTTCCCTACAGACGAACAAGGTTATCAAACTCCGCCCGGTCCCTAATGGATTCTCCGTCGCCGTGTCTCTTGGTCAGGATGGATCGGGTCCCCTCTTCCTCAACACTTACACAAATGTATTTGTTATCAAAGCCCCTGTTATAATTAGTAACTGTATCGACTCTGAGGTTGTTCGTCCCTTCAGAGTCTGTGTTGTTACCCGATTTACACTGTCCGTGCCTTGCACCCTGAGTGCCTGTGCCTCTTAGCGCCCACCTTCATAACCCAACCTGAGCGTGGGAGATTTCTCCTCTTAACGTCCAGTTTAGGGTAGGGCACCTTGAGTCAAGCACTCCCTTGTCCTATTGCCTTGGCACAGACAGCGGTTTCATTTACAATCCTGGGTTAGTTACACCAATTAGTTCTGCATGTGGTTCTTATCTTTATATTAGTCTTAATTCCTTATTCCCGTTATCAAATAGCCCAAAACCTGTTATCTTTACCTCTGGTAAAGTTACTTACCTTCTTCCACGCGGTCGTTCTGACCTATACCTCTTTAGTGCAGAATTCTGTTTCAATTTTAAAAACTGAGGCAAGATTATACAGTTCTACAAGACAACAATATTTAAAACAGACAAACCCTAACCCTTAAAGGTACCTCACTTTGAACGGAGATTTGTACTCGCCCTTGACTGCTCTGGATTTTTACCAAATTCATTTAAATTTGATCCCGGCTTCCAGACCGTGGCCACCAGTCAGAAGTCAGATATCAAATCCTGCCGACTACGCCATTTGTTGTCGGGAAAAATCCCTTGCACCAATGCATTCAAGGAAGTCGAGTCGCAAGGCAAGGTTCAAAGCGTTTTTATTTATTGTACAATTACTGGGAACCCAGGGAGACCTCTGTCGCCAGCTTAGAAACAGTGCTTGGCCACGTTGATCTCAATAGTTATACATTTGCTCTGGATATTTATAGGAATCCAAATTCGAGCGGGAACATTTGCTCAGACATTTTTACAATACTTATAAAGTGGCCTGTCTGGTCAGGAAGTTCCCTGAGAGACTTGTCAATTTGCATCTGTATGGTGTGTGTCCGTGTTAATGGGACTGCCTGTTCTTGCCCCGGTGTTTTCATGTGTTTCCCATTATCCTCTCGACGTGTCCCCTTATCTAAATCGATCTCGACTGTTTTGTGTCTGTATTCTAGGCCTGCGAGATTGGGTGTTAATGTCATTTTGTCCAGCTGTGTGTAGGGGGATATAATCTAATCTTTTATTCTTTTTATCCTAGTTTATTAAGTTTCTCTGCCTGCCTTGGCCATTTTATTCCTGTAATATTTTATTGACAGTCGAGTTATGCCATATAACCCACTCCAGGTCTTGACTCGCAGATATCCCGATCTTCTGGCCAAGGGCCGGTTTAAAATGCAGCTTCGTGCTGTTGCTGGGCAGAATAAGGATCTTTTGTCGGCTTTGAGATTAAAGGTCTCTCAGCTGTGCAGAGGGGGATTTAAACGAATGTCCATTCGGGTGTTCCCCTCTGCATTGTGGGCACGTTATAAATGGTGCCAATCAGTCCAATAAATGAATATGGTTAATGAGGTGAACATTGATGAGACAATAAAAATATGGCTTTTGGAGAATGGCCCACTTCAGATCTGAAGCCTCAGATTGTACTGTACATAACACTGAGAGATAGTTCTTCTGACGCCGCAGATTGTACTGTACATAACACTGAGAGATAGTTCTTCTGAAGCCGCAGATTGTACTGTACATAACACAGAGAGATAATTCTTCTGAAGCCTCAGATTGTACTGTTCATAACACTGAGAGATAGTTCTATCTGAAGCCTCAGATTGTACTGCACATAGCACTGAGAGATAGTTCTATCTGAAACCTCAGATTGTACTGTACATAACACAGATAGTTCTATCTGAAGCCTCAGATTGTACTGTACATAACACTGAGAGATAGTTCTATCTGAAGCCTCAGATTGTACTGTACATAACACTGAGAGATAGTTCTATCTGAAGCCTCAGATTGTACTGTACATAACACTGAGAGAAAGTTCTTCTGAAGCCTCAGATTGTACTGAACATAACACTGAGAGATAGTTCTATCTGATGACTCGAGCTAAGACTGTACTGTACGGAATGCTGACAGATTGATCCGTGTGATGCCCTATACTAAGATTGTTCTGTCCATGAGCTGTACATAAGATCTGCTACAACCTGGATTAAGCAGACTGTATCAACCCTGATTGACGTTAACTTCATCTAAAAACCACGACCATGATACCCAGAAGACAATAAGATATAAGAGCAGAATGAGGCCATTGGGCCCGTCAAGCCGGCTCCACCATTCAATTCTGGCTGATAAGTTTCTCAAACCCATTCTCCTGCTTTCTCCCCGGAACCCTTGATCGCTGTAACAGTCAAGAACCTATTTATCTCTTTATTAAATACATTCAATGATCCGCCCTCCACAGCCTTGTGTGGCAATGAATTCCACAGATTCACCACCCTCTGGCTGAAGAAATTCCTCCTCGTCTCAGTTCTGAAGTAAGAAGTCTCACAACAGCAGGTTAAAGTCCCACAGGTTTATTTGGAATCACGAGCTTTCGGAATGCTGCTCCTTCATCAGGTGAGTGGGAAACTGGTGTTGTGAGACTTCTTACTGCGCACACCCCAGTCCAACACCGCCATCTCCACATCACATTTCTATTGGGCCGTCCCTTTCCTCTGAGTCTGTGCCCTCGGGTCCAAGTCTCCCCGACTAATGGAAAGATCTTCCCCAAGTGCACTCTATCCAGGCCTTTCATTATTCTGTAAGTTCCAATGTTATCCCCTTCCTCATACTTCCAAACTGCATCGAGTATGGACCCCCAGTCCTCAGACGCTCCTCATGCGTCAAGTCTTTCATTCCCCGGATCATTCTTGTGAACCTGCTCTGGACCCTCTCCAAGGCCAGCACATCCTTCCTTAGATACGGGGACCAAAATTGCTGACAATATTCTTAATGCGGTCAGACCAGTGTCTTATAAACCCTCAGCAGTACACTCCTGCTTTTGTATTCTCGTCGTCTTGAAATTAACACGAGCAGATTGATCTCTGTTAATCGAATTAATATTGACCCTACATTATTTCCAACTTTCCATACCTCCCTGACCCTCAACACCCCATCCAGGCTGTAACTGTTCTACTTTGGGTATAAAAAGTGTTGGATTGAAGGGGGTTAAGTGAAGCTGTTGGTTTAGTGACTGGAATTGATGTGAGTCTCCATGGATCCGATTAGTGTGCCTGGAGGGATTCCCCTCTTCTATTAATAAGGGATTCCGTTCAATGTGTTGTCCCATTGAGTTAGCGGGCGCGGGAACTCCGACACCAACAGAGATCAGCGGCTGTGGAGAGAGAGGGAGGGAGAGGAGAGATCAGAATCTGGGAACAATGGATTGGAATCTTCCAACAATGGATCAGAATCTGGGAACACTGAACCGGAATGTTCCAACCAAGGACAGGAGTTTATTCTATTGGATTTCTCAGTTTACTGATGATGGGTGGACATCAGCTGAGCGGATTCAATATCTACTGTACGTGATTGAATGTATTTACTATCCCCTCCTGGCGATTGTTGGTGTTCCGGGTAAGTCCCTGGCTGGAATTCTACCGGCCCGGCCGCCACGGGAATCGGGGCAGGCGAGGGGCGGAGAATGGGAAGGTCTGTTGAACACGGGTGGGATTTTGCAGCTTCAGGAAGAGTGAGGCTGGAAAGTCCCGTCCCCTGTGTCCAGTTCCTAATTCTAGAAAGGCTGTTTAACTGTATTGATTTTCTTGTCATTTCCTGTACTGGATTTGCTGCTCTTGTTGAATCTCTGTGTCCGGTTATTAATTCTTTCAGCCACTGACAATTGTCTCAGGGTCTATGGGCTGGGATGTCTTCTGAGTGCTGTGACTTTCCATAGACATGTGACCTCAAACACTATTCCTTCGTGTGTAAAAGATTGAGACAGAATCCTTTTCACCCTCTGCATATAACACCAGTTCACCCACCCAATCACCAGGCCGCAGAATCAATTTTATTGGGCATAGCTGCACAGCAGGATCTCACAGAGAGAAAACATAGTTCATTAAATTTGAAATTTTTTCATCAGTGTCACAAGTATGCGAACATTAACATTGCAATGAAGTTACTGTAAAAATCGCCCAGTCACCACACTCCAGCGCCTGTTCAGGTACACTGAGGGAGAATTTAGCACGGCCAATGCACCCAAACAGAACAACTAGTGGGAGGAAACTGGAGCACCCGGAGGAAACCCACGCAGACATGGGGCGAACATGCAGAATCTGCACAGACAGTGGCCAAGCCTGCAATTGAACCAGGACCTCTGGTGCTGTGAGGCAGCAACGCTATCCCCTGTGCCACCACAAGCTCTCTGAGAGCAACAGGAACACAAACACACAGACACACCCAAACACACATACATTAATACACACATTTGTTGATAGAAGCAATCAGATTGAGACACTCCCACTCACACACAAATTCAAGAACCAAAATTGGTGTAACATTCCAGAATAACACACACTTAGGAACACTCGTCAGGTACTCTTGCTCACACACAAACACGCATGCATACTGGTACAGACAATATAGACACACGCAACACACACACGGTAGCGGGAGCGGCAGGATAACATAGAAACATAGAAACATAGAAACCCTACAGTGCAGAAGGAGGCCATTCGGCCCATCGAGTCTGCACCGACCACAATCCCACGCAGGCCCTACCCCCACATATTTACCTGCTAATCCTTCTAACCTACGCATCCCAGAACTCTAAGGGGCAATTTTTAACCTGGCCAATCAACCTAACCCGCACATCTTTGGACTGTGGGAGGAAACCGGAGCACCCGGAGGAAACCCACGCAGACACGAGGAGAATGTGCAAACTCCACACAGACAGTGACCCGAGCCGGGAATCGAACCCAGGACCCTGGAGCTGTGAAGCAGCAGTGCTAACCACTGTGCTACCGTGCCGCCCTACTCCCTTTCCATTGATGGTGGGGTGATCAAGTAAAACCGCGTGACAGCCTGGAACTCAGGCCCACGTCACATTTCTCACCTCTTGTCACCTTCACCGGCAATGGATAAACAGCGGATTCAGTCTCCTGCCCATTTCCGGCAAGAGGCTGAATTCATTATTTCAATTTATTTTAAAACAAATTTAAATGAAATTAGCGAGCCTGGGATGGAATTGTGCGCCACACTTGCCTTTGCAGCCTCACCGGGAGAGGTTGGGTCCGGTGAGGAAAACTGCTGGCTACATGTATGAGGACGAGTCATGATGACCTCGCCAGGAGAACTGAAGGCCATTGAGGACACCGGGCAAGGTCGAGGGCAAAGGTAGGTGCCCCTTGGGCAATGCCCACCGGGCAGTACCAGGGAGTGGCGCATGAGGTGGCGGGGTCTACAGGGGCAGAGCCTGAAGGTAACGGGGCCGACACTGAATGTAGTTGCTGGGACGGAGAGGGTCCCGTTACCACTCTGCCCGCTGTCTGTGGGGTGGGGTGGTCCCCGCTGCCACTCTACACGTGATTGGTGTTGGTTGGAAGGGGGGGCATCACTGCCTCTCTGCATGTACAGTGGGGTAGGGAGGGGGTTTCGCTGCCTCTCTGCATGCACAGTGGGGTAGCGTGGGAGTCTCGCTGCCTGTCTGCATGCACAGTGGGGTAGGGTGGGGGGGTCTCGCTGCCTCTCTGCATGCACAGTGGAGTAGGGTGGGGGTCTCGCTGCCTCTCTGCATGCACAGTGGGGTAGGGAGGTTGTCTCGCTGCCTGTCTGCATGCACAGTGGGGTAGGGAGGGGGTCTTGCTGCCTCTCTGCATGCACAGTGGGGTAGGGTGGGGGTTCTCGCTGCCTCTCTGCATGCACAGTGGGGTAGGGTGGCGGGCCTCGCTGCCTCTCTGCATGCACAGTGGGGTAGGGAGGGGTCTCGCTGCCTCTCTGCATGCACAGTGGGGTAGGGAGCGGGTCTCGCTCCGTAACATTGGATATACAGTGAAAAGTGTTGTTGCTTGAGTGCCATACAGACAAAGCATACTGTACATAGAGAAGGAGAGAGTGCAGAATGTAATGTTGCAGTCATAGCTGGGATGTAGTAAAAGATCATCTGAATGCAATGTGGGTCCATTCAAACGTCTGATGGCAGCAGAGAAGCTGTTCCTGAGTCGGCAGCATGGTGGCACAATGGTTAGCGCTGCTGTCTCGCAGGAACCTGAGTTCGATTCCCGGCTTGGATCACTGTCTGTGTGGAATTTGCACATTCTACCCGTGTCGGCATGGGTTTGCTCTGGATGCTCCAGTTTTCACCCACAGTCCAAAATGTGCAGGTTAGGTTGATTGGCCATGTTAACTGCCCATTAGCGTCCTGGGATATGTATGTTTGGGGGATTAGCAGGGTACATATGTGGGACTTTGGGGATAGGGCCTGGGTGGGATTGTTGTAGGTGTAGACTCGATGGGTCAAATGGCCCCCTTCTGCACTGTAGTGATTCTATGATTCTATGAGTCGGTTGGTCCATGTCCTCACACATTCTTTATCTTTTTCTCTGATGGAACAAGTGGGAAGAGTTTATGTCTGTGGTGCGCTATTCCTGAATTAGGCTGGTTGCTTTTGTGAGGCAACGGGAAGTTTGGACAGAGTTAATGAGTGGGAGGTTGGTTTGAGTGATGGACTGGTCTGCATTCACCAAGCTTTGAAGTTTCTCGCAGTCTTGGACAGAGCAGGAGCCATACCAAGCGAGAATGTTGTTTATGGTGCATCTGTAAAAGTTGGTGAGAGTCACAGCTGACATGCCAAATGTCTGTAAACCTCTGAGAAAATAGAGGCGTTCGGAGACTTTTTTAATTATAGGGACGTCATGGAGGAACCAGGAAAGGTTTTTCGTGATGTGGACCCTAAAACGTGAAGCTCTCGACTATTTCAACTTCACCCCATTGATGTGGATCGGGGCATGTTCTCCACTAGGCTTCCAAAAGTCGATTTGCTTTGTTGACATTGAGGAAGGGATTATTGTTGTCGCCCCAGTTCACCAGAATCTCTGTCTCTTCCTCCGACCCACTGCAGGTGTCATCAGCAAACTTGGAAATCGAGTTGGAGAGGAATTTGGCCACAGAGTCACCAGTGTATAAGGAGTATAGTAAGGGGCTGAGGACGCAGCCTTACGGGGCACCGCTGTTCAGGATGATTGTGAAGGAGATGTTGTTGATTGTCCTTAATTTTGCTGTCTGCGGATTAGGAAGTTGAGGATCCAATTGCAGAGGCAGGAGCCAAGCTCAGGGCCACGGACTTTGGACATGAGTTTCGTAGGACTAATGGTGTTGCAGGCTGAGCTGTAGTTGATAAACACGAGTCTGTGTTCCAGGGTTCACTGTCGGGCCAGTGAGATAGCATTGTGGACCTGTTGTGGGATGTCGGTGAACTGTCGTGCATACAGACAATCTGGGAAGCCGGAACTGATTCATACCATGACTAACCTTTTGATGCATTTCATAATATTGGATATCAGAGTCACCGGACGATAGGCATTATGGCAGCCTGCTTGGCTTTTCCTTTGGTACTGGCCTTTGTTTGAGTTTTACCTGGTGCATAGATTGGCAACCTTCCTGCCGAGAGAGGACTCATGCAGCTGCACTGGTCCAGTAGACCATAGTGGGACAGCAGTAATCGCACTGAGTATTATGGACGATAGCGATTCGCTGAACCTTGAAGCTTTCTCCCACTCTTGAAAGCAAACATTGGAAGTTGTGATGTGTGCCAATCGAGTGTGAGATTACTATTTTTTGCTGTGTTGTGCTAACAGTGGCCACAATGCTGTGATCTCCTCTCCAGGGTACAGTTCTGTGTAAATATAATAGAGATTCTGTGCTGTCAAGGCATCAGGATCTCCCTCTGCCAATTGTTAGTATTGTCAAGAGGCAAGGGTCAAACCAGCCCTCTTTGGTACCAGCTCTGTTGCAGGGGTTGTCAGTAAACTGTCTGAGAGACGACAGATTACCATCTACAGGACTCCAGTCTGGATTTTCTGTCAGAGTTTACTCCCTCATCCTTGCAGCTGAGTGAGGGTCAATGTTGTGGACTTTCTGGAAAGCTCTCTCCCAAATGTATACCACTGTGTTGCTACCATGGAGCAGCACGGTGACACAGTGGTTAGCACTGCTGTCTCACAGCGTCAGGGACCTGGGTTCAATTCCAGGCTTGGGTCACTGTCTGTGTGGAGTTTGGACCTTCTCCCCGTGTCTGTGTGGGTTTGCTCCGGATGCTCCACTTTCCTCTTACCCTGCAAAAGACGTGCTGGATTTGAAAAAACAGATTTCAGTGATTTTATGCGTGTACATTCTTTTTCATTTCAACCCATCCTCAGTCCAAATGGTAACTTCTTTCCCTGAATCCTGTCTAATTTTATTCTTTATTTCCCTTCCTGACAGTGAACATAATCACAATTGTGACACTGATGAGCAGAAACTGTGGTCTGTCCAAATGTGTGACTCGTTACCTGGTGGCCATGTCAGCGGGGGATCTGCTGGTCGTTATCCTCGACCTGATATTCAGACACATTCCCATTCTTTATCGGGAACAGTTTGTTTTCCTGTACTGGGTCCCCGTGTGTAACATCCACGCAGTCCTGCTTTATGCAGCCACTGACTGTTCTGTCTGGTTCACCGTCACTTTCACCTTTGATCGATTTGTGGCCATTTGCTGCCCCAAGCTGAAGAGTAAATATTGCAGTGAGAAATCGGCGGCTGTGGTTCTGGGAACAGTGACGGTGCTGAGCTGTTTAAAGAACATTTTCTGGTATTTTATGTTATTAAATAAATATTGGTTGGTGAACACCCCCTGGTTTTGTAATTACACAATGGATGTTGTGGAATCTCCGGTCTGGGTAACAATCGAGTTCCTCCACAACATTCTAACCCCGTGTGTCCCGTTCGTCCTGATTCTGCTGCTCAACGTTTTCACCGTCAGACACATTTTAATGAGCAGCAGAGCCCGCAGGAGACTCCGGGCTCACAGCAGTGGGGAGAATCCCAGAGACCCAGAGATGGAGAGTCGCAGGAAATCCATCATTTTACTGTTTGTTATCTCAGCCAATTTCATCCTCTTATGGTCGACATTAATGGTTTATTCAATATGGATTCGGATGGCTGATTTGGGCTATCGGTCGGTATGGTTAGATAATTTTGTTCTGGAATTGGGCTTCATGCTGCAACTCACAAGTTGTTGTACAAACACTGCCATTTATGCTGTGACACAGACTCACTTCAGGCAGCAGCTAATAAATCTGCTGAAATATCCCCTTACTTTAATTCTTCAACTCATTAGATCCTGAGAGGAAACTACAACCACAAGACCCCTCAATCTTCCTATTGGACTTTCAAACTATAAATAACAAACGGCCTCACAGAGACAGAGAGTGCCAGATAAAGAGAGAGAGAGGGCAGCGAGAGAAAAAGTGAGAATGATCGAGAGACGGAGATTGACAGAGAGAGGGAAGGGCATAAATACATGGAACGTGACAGATTTTGAAAGACTTTCTAACAGATACAGTGAAAGAAAAAGAGAGAGGGAGAGACAGAGAGAGATAGACAGAAAGGACAGAGACAGATAGGGACTCTCACAGAGCGAGAAAAACAGGGACAGAGATTGGGGGAAATGGGGAGGGAGATGAACAGGGAATAAGAAAGGGAGACAGAGGGAGCTGGATAGGAAGATGTAATGAGAGAGGGAGACTAAGACGGAAAGGGAGACAGAAAGGGAGGCAGAGAGAAACAGAGACAGAGACAGAGAGCGTCAGTGAATTTGAAAGAGTGAGACTGAATGAGTACAATGGACACAGCAAGAGCAAAATACAGAGCGAGGTAGAGAGAGAGAAAGACAGAGAAATAAGTAAAGGGGGACAGAGAAGGAGAGGGAGGAGGAGAGTGAGACTGAGAGGGGGAGCAGACACAGAAGAAGAGTGGAGAGAGAAGGTGAGTGAGGGAGATGCAGAGAGACAGTAAGAGACACAGAGAAACAGGCAGAGAGAGAGAGACAGAGAGACAGGGGGATACAGAGAGAGGGATGAACAGAAAGACAGAAAGAGACAGAGAGAGAGACATACTTAATGACTTTAACGGTAACCATCAGGTGGAGTTATTGGAATATGAGCTCCCTGATTGAGACAGTTAATGCTGTCCAATCCGGGAGCCCTGCAGACGTATATAATATGGTGTGTCTCGGTTAGCGGAACTCAGGGTGTGTACACTCTGGGTGTGGATGTGATGGACTGGTGGTTTTATCACTACACTATTAATACAGAAACTCAGCTAAAGTTCTGTGCACCCGGGTTCGAATCCCGTCACAGCAGATGGTGGAATTTGAATAAATATATCTGGAATTCAGAATCAGCTGGTGACCATAAAAGCATTGTCGATTTTCGGAAAAACACATCTGGTTCACCAATGTCCCAGGGAAGGAAATCTGTCGTCCTTATGTGGTCAGGACTAAATGCGACTCAAAGTGGTTGACACTTAATTGCCCTCTGAACATGGGCAACTAGGGATGGGCAATAAATGCTGCGTGGCCAGTGACACTCAAGTCCCAAGAGTGAATACAAATACTTTGTACTGGGAAATTTTAAACAAACGGTAAACTGTTTCTCACAGCTGGATAAATACCCAATCCCTCTGATCGAGGACTTAGCTTCAAAGCTGGCAGGAGGATTCTTGTTTCCAATTATGAACTTATTCACGTGCACTTACACTGACAGCGTGGTAGGATTCCCAGCGATATTCAACCATTCATACTCAGACGAAGTTTAACATTTATAAAGTGTCAAATGCAGGCTTACATTAACACTGCAATGAAGTTAATGTGAAAATCACCTAGTCGCCACACACTGGTGCCTGCCCGGGTACACTGAGGGAGAATTGAGCATGGCCAACGCATCTAACCAGCAACGTCTTTCAGACTGCGGGAGAAAACCGGAGTAACCAGAGTAAACCCATGCAGATACGGTGAGAATGTGCAGACTCCGCACAGTGACCCAAGCCAGGAACTGAACCCAGGCCTCTGGTGTTATGAGGCAGCAGCGCTAACCACTGTGACACCCCGTCAATGGTGACAGTTCGGGGAAAGAAATTCCAGAAGTACCTGCATGGCGGGGCAGCCCATAACATTGGCCCATATCCAGCTGTGGGCTTTATTACTGTCCGCCTCCCATTATCCAGGAGGCTGAGTCACTGACGCCAATGCCTTGAGTTGGCTACGATTAACAGACACTTGTCGTACCCACAATGGAAGAGATGGTAATCATGAACTTTTTCAAAACTCTCCCAGTGGCTGCCAAAAATATTCGGCTGTGGAGGCAAAATTACCCATTCCTGAATCAATTGAAGCAGCGAGTGCTGATGGGGGAATCCAAAAGGCCGTTACAGCCTGAATTGCTCCCATATTGGAGTGGCAGAGAGCAGCTGACTGTGGAAGATGGCACACGTCTGTGGGGTTCAAGAGTGTCATCCTGAGCCAGGGTCACCATCCCATGGTGAACTTTACCATGGCCACCCAGGAGTGGCAAACTGAAGATCCTCTAAGTTGCGCTGTTGGTGGCCAGGTATGGGGACGGATATTTGCGCGTGGGTCAGTGTTGGCAATATCAACAAGGGCAGAACTATCACCAGTCACTACTCTTCACACTTGGGAATGGCCAGGACAGCCATAGACGTGGCTGCACATGGACAGTGCCGGTCCGTTCATGGTGTCTATGTTCCTGGTAATGGTAGGTGATGATTCAAAATGGATGGCCGTACACAGGGTGAGTTACTCAAACACAAGGACAAGAGTGGAGAAACGTCACACCTCTTTCTTGACACCCGGGATCCCGGAAATGTTAGTTTCTGAAAATGGACCACCCTTCATCAGCCAGGAATTTGTGCATTAGATGAAGTTGAACAGAAATTAACACGTTAGGACAGTGTCATATTACCCATCATGCAACGGCCTGGCAGAAAGAGCGGCCCAAATAGTAAAAGCAGGTTCAAAAAAACATCCCACAGCATCCTTGGACACCAAACCATCCAGATTCATCTTCAATTACAGGACAACACCCCCCAAACCACCCCCTCCCCCTCCCCCCCCACCCCCCACTCCCCCCAGCCACCCATTCAACTACCAGAACAGCCCCAGCAGAGTTGGTCATGAGAAGATGACTCCGCCCACGGTTGAGTCTGATATTCCCAAGGGTGGGAGGTTCGCAAGGCGTCAAGACACCCAGTGTTGATCCCACCAGCCGGGAGAGGCACCTAAAGGCAGGTGATAGGTTATTGGTAAAGAATTATGGCAATGGATCCGCGTGGTTATGAGGCACGGTCGAGTCTGGAACAGGGCCAGTTTCCTATCGAGTCCGCTTGGGAAATACCATCCTGTGGGAATGCTTCAATCATCTGCAAGCCATGAAGCCCCAAGCCGTGCAGGAAAAATCAATTCCCAGCACACCGGGAACTTTGGAAAGAATTCCAGGCACTCCGGCTCCTGTTCTCCATCTCCGCCAGTGGGAACCTCGGAGTCTGAAATGGACACAGTGGGTTTAGCCTCTCGATCACATTGTCACCCGATAAAGGGAACTCGGGCCACACGCTCATGGTGGAAGAGGCGAGCTCCGGTCTGCTGAACCCCACTCACTTCCGAAGCTGAGCAGCAGGAACCGGACTCAGCATTTAAACTCCAAAAAAGGTTTCCAAAGTGGTCAGCCCTCGGCGGTTACTCAGACCTAGAGGGCGAGGGGGTGCAGTGACTTCAATCAGGTTCATGAGTTGGACACGGGCAAATATAAACTACCAAACTGAGGCCTGTGAAATGTGCCCACTCAGGGAGCTCCACAGAGTGCAAGTTGCAGAGAGTGAAGCACTGAGAGTTGGGGTAAGTGTGGGAGTTTAGGGAAGTGGGTGGAGAGGTATTGCTGTGTCTTGTGTCCCTTACTGCCCGGTCCCTTACGGCCAGGTCCAGTGCGGGTAGGTGTCGACAAGACATTACAGTTCAGAAAGTGACGTGGGACCAACGGAAGCAGCGGTAAGGTGAGTAAGGCCTTGGAAGGAACACTCAGGGAATTTTCTGAGCAGCTCCTGCTGACGTGATAGCTTCAGGAAGGGCTCCCAATATTGTTAATGTTCTGGGGACCCGCGTTCGAATCCGGTCACAGCAGCTGGTCGAATTTGAATTCACTAAAATGTATCTGGAGTCAAAAATCTACTGATGACTATAAAACCATTCTCTATTGTCGGAAAACCCCACCTGGTTCACTAACGTCGTTTAGGGAAGGAAACCTGCCGTCCTTACCTGGTCTGGCCGACATGTGGCTCCAGAGCCACAGCAATGTGTTTAACTCTCAACTGCTCTCCAAGGTCAACTTGGGACAGGCAGTAAATGCTGGTCAGCCAAGGACGCCCATGTCCTTCGAATGATTAAACAAACAGGTTTGTGACACTGGCTCCCTGTGCGGACGTGGGCGGGAGCTGCAAGGAGGCTGAGCAACTGAACAATGGCACGGGGGATCAGGGAGCCATTCAAGAGGGAGGGGAAAAGGGAAATCTAGTTATAAATGGGGATAGTTCGTCAGGGGAATAGACACTTTTCTCTGTGGCCAGGATTGAGAGTCCCGAAGGCTATGTTGCCTGACCGGTGCTCCGGTTCGGGACATCTCATCTGGGCTGCTGGGAAACATGGAGCTGGAGGGGATAGATTCAGTTGCTGTGGTCCACGTTTTTGAATTTACTGCAGATTAAATCTGAAATTGGAGTCACAATTGTAGGACCTGAATGGATTAAGTGTATTCCCAGAGTTAAAGAGGGTAACTGTATCCCAGGAGAGAGTGGAACAGCCCGGAGAGACACTCTACCATTTGAAATTGAATCATTGAAAGGTCACAGACAGGTGAAAGATAACGCTGACGCAACATGGGATCTTGAGAGTTATGTTTTAGATGACAATACCTTCGGTGGGTAACAAAGCCTCTAATGTTACAAATTAATTAATGCGATCAACATTGTCCATTCTTTGATTGGCAGCAATTCAATCGCAGAAATAAATATATTCCACAACCTCAATCAATGTCGTCACGTGTTTGTTAATTTGAAGAAACTCGAAGATGAGCGATTTTGCAATGTCAGTATCCCAGAGGGGATACCACAGGGTACATATGAATGTCTTTGGGAATGTTTCATCACGGAGTTAACACAGAGATTACCTGCAGAGCGAAGGGACACATTACTTCACGTTGAAAATGTATCAGGAATTTCAAACAGAACTTAGAACAGTGCAGCACAGAACAGGCCCTTCGGCCCACGATGTTGTGCCGAGCTTTCTCTGAAACCAAGATCAAGCTATCCCGCTCCCTATCATCCTGGTGTGCTCCATGTGCCTATCCAATAACCGCTTAAATGTTCCGAAAGTGTCTGACTCCACTATCACTGCAGGCAGTCCATTCCACACCCCAACCACTCTCTGCGTAAAGAACCTACCTCTGATATCCTTCCTACATCTCCCACCTTGAACCCTATAGTTATGCCCTCTTGTAATAGCTTCATCCACCCGAGGAAATAGTCTTTGAACGTTCACTGTATCTATCCCCTTCATCATTTTATAATCCTCTTTTAAGTCTCCCCTCAACCACCAGTGCTCCAGAGAGAACAGCCCTAGCTCCCTCAACCTTTCCTCATAAGATCTACCCTCCAAACCAGGCAGCATACTGGTAAATCTCCATTGCATTCTTTCCAGCGCTTCCACATCCTTCTTATAGTGAGGTGACCAGAACTACACACAATATTCCAAATGTGGTCTCACCAAGGTCCTGTACAGTTGCAGCATAACCCCACGGCTCTTAAACTCCAACCCCCTGTTAATGAAAGCTCACACACTATAGGCCTTCATCACAGCTCGATCCACTTGAGTGGCAACCTTCAGCGATCTGTGGATATGGACCCCAAGATCTCTCTGTTCCTCCACAGTCTTCAGAATCCTACCTTTGACTCTGTAATCCACATTTAAATTTGTCCTACCAAAATGAATCGCCTCACACTTATCAGGGTTAAACTCCATCTGCCATTTTTCAGCCCAGCTCTGCATCCTACCTATATCTCTTTGCAGTCTACAACAGCCCTCCACCTCATTCACTACTCCACCAATCTTGGTGTCATCAGCAAATTTACTGATCCACCCTTCAGCCCCCTCCTCCAAGTCATTGATAAAAATCACAAATCGCAGAGGACCAAGCACTGATCCTTTTGGCACTTTTGGCTAGCAACCTGCCTCCAGTCCAAACATTCTCCTTCCACCACCACCCTCTGTCTTCGATCAGATGGCCAGTAACCTATCCAATCGGCCAACTTTCCCTCTATCCCACACCTCCTTCGTTTCATCATAAGCCGACCATGGGGGATCTTATCAAACGCCTTACTAAAATCCATGTATACGACATCAACTGCCCGAACTTCATCAACACACTTAGTTACCTCCTCAAAAAATTCTATCAAATTTGTGAGGCACGACTTGACCTTCACGAATCTGTGCTGACTATCCCGGATTAATCCGCATCTTTCTAAATGGTCGTAAATACCATCCCGAAGGACCTTTTCCATCAACTTACCAACCACCGAAGTAAGACTAACCGGCCTATAATTACCAGGGTCATTTCTGTTCCCTTTCTTAAACAGAGGAACAACATTCGCCACTCTCCAGTCCTCTGGCACCATCCCCGTGGACAGTGAGGACCCAAAGATCAAAGCCAAAGACTCTGCAATCTCAACCCTTGCCTCCCAAAGAAACCTCGGATATATTTCATCAGGCCCAGGGCACTTATCAACCTTCAGTTTATTCAAAACTGCTAGTACATCCTCCCTCCGAACATCTACTTCCTCCTGCCTATGAGCCTGTAACACCTTCTCTTCCTCAAAAACATGGTGAAGAAATTATCCCACCTGATCCATGGAGCTATTGGTGTTCCTGGTAAGTGACTATTACCCTTGTAGTTGTCTAAATCCGTGTGTGAGCTGCTCTATGCTGTTACTCTGTGACTGATCTACATGTCAGCATTTTACAGACACATGATCAGTGATAAAGATATACTGATCCCAGTGAACCTATCGTCAGCACAGGGGAAGTTGGAGCTGGAGGATTTATCAATGATTTCATAACTCAGCACTTGGAAGGCAGTGGGAAAATCAGACAAAGTCAGCATGGATTTACAGAAGGGAAATCTTGTTTGAAGAATCTATTGGAATTTTTTGAGGATGCAATCAGTAGAGTTCACTGAGGAGAACCAGTGGATGTGGTTTATTGAGACTTTCAGAAGGCTTTCGACAAGGTCTCACGGAACAGACTGCCAAGTGAAGTGAAAGCACATGGGAATGCAGGCAATGTTTTGAGACGGATAGAAAGCTGGTTCACAGATAGAAAGAAAAGAGTTGGCAATAAATGGGCCTTTTCCTGATTCGCAGTCAGTGTCTAGTGGGGTTCCGCAGGAATCTGTGCACGGACCCCAACTGTTCACATTATATATTAATTATTCTGAAAATGGAACTAAATGTATCATCTCCAAATTTACAGATGATGAAAGGTGGGTGAGGGTGAGCTACGAGAAGCATGTGGACATGCTTCAGTGTGATTTGAACAGGCTCAATGTGTGGGCATGTGCAAAGCAGTTGCAGTAAAATGTGGGTAAATGTGAGGTTATCCACTTTAGCAGCAATAATAGGAAGGCAGATTATTATTTGAATGGGTGTAAATTGAGAGAGGTGGATACTCAGCGAGACCTTGGTGTCCGTGTGCATCAGTTACTGAAAGTAAGCGTGCATGAAAAGTGAGAGGGCATGGGATCCAAGGTGCTGCTGCCCTGTGGATCCAGAACTGGCTTGCCCAAAGGAGGCAGAGAGTGGGTATAGAAGGGTCTCTTTCTAAATGGAGGTCGGTCACCAGTGGTGCGTCCCAGGGATCTGTTCTGGGACCCTTGCTGTTTGTCATTTTCATAAATGACCTGGATGAGGAAGTGGAGGGATGGGTTGGTAAGTTTGTCAACGACACGAAGGTTGGTAGGGTTGTGGATTTTATTTATCATTCCAATATGGGTGCAATTCAGGCTGTAACGGCCTTTCGGATTCCCCCATCAGCACTCGCTGCTTCAATTCATTCAGGAATGGGTAATCTTGCCTCCACAGCCGAATATTATTGGCAGCCACTGGGAGAGTTTTGAAAAAGTTCATGATTACCATCTCTTCCATTGTGGGTACGACAAGTGTCTGTTAATCGTAGCCAATTCAAGGCATTGGCGTCAGTGACTCAGCCTCCTGGATAATGGTAGGCGGGCAGTAATAAAGCCCACAGCTGGATATGGGCCAATGTTATGGGCTGCGCCGCCATGCAGGTACTTCTGGATTTTCTTTCCCCGAACTGTCACCATTGACGAGCTGTCACAGTGGTTAGCGCTGCTGCCTCATAACGCCAGAGACCTGGGTTCAGTTCCTGGCTTGGGTCACTGTGCGGAGTCTGCACATTCTCACCGTATCTGCGTGGATTTACTCTGCTTTCTCCGGCTTTCTCCCGCAGTCTGAAAGACGTGCTGGTTAGGTGCGTTGGCCATGCTCAATTCTACCTCAGTGTACCCGGACAGACACCAGTGTGTGGCGACTAGGCGATTTTCACATTAACTTCATTGCAGTGTTAATGTAAGCCTACATTTGACACTTTATAAATGTTAAACTTCCTCTGTGCATGAATGGTTGAATATCGCTGGGAAACCTCATCTCGCTGTCAGTGTAAGTGCACGTGAATAAGTTCATAATTGGAAACAAGAATTCTCCTGCCAGCTTTGAAGCTAAGTCCTCGATCAGAGAGATTGGGTATTTATCCAGCTGTGAGAAACAGTTTACCGTTTGTTTAAAATTTCCCAGTACAAAGTATTTGTATTCACTCTTGGGACTTGGGTGTCACTGGCCACCCAACATTTATTGCCCATCCCTAGTTGCCCATGTTCAGAGGGCAATTAAGTGTCAACCACTTGGAGTTACATTTTGTCCTGACCACATAAGGACGACAGATTTCCTTCCCTGGGACACTGGTGAACCAGATGGGTTTTTCCGAAAATCGGCAATGCTTTCATGGTCACCAGCTGATTCTGAATTCCAGATATATTTATTCAAATTCCACCATCTGCTGTGACGGGATTCGAACCCGGGTGCCCAGAACATGCGCTGAGTTTCTATATTAATAGTCTAATGATAAAACCACCAGTCCATCAGATCCACACCCAGAGTGTACACACCCTGAGTTCCGGTAACCGAGACACACCATATTATATACGTCTGCAGGGCTCCCGGATTGGACAGCATTAACTTTCTCAATCAGGGAGCTCATATTCCAATAACTCCACCTGATGGTTATCGTTAAAGTCATTAAGTATGTCTCTCTCTCTGTCTCTTTCTGTCTTTCTGAGCATCCCTCTCTCTGTATCTCCTGTCTCTCTGTCTCTCTGCCTGTTTCTCTGTGTCTCATACTGTCTCTCTGCATCTCCCTCACTCACCTTCTCTCTCCACTCTTCTTCTGTGTCTCCTCCCCCCTCTCAGTCTCACTCTCCTTCACCCTCTCCTCCTCTGTCCCCCTTTTCTTATTTCTCTGTCTTTCTCTCTCTCTACCTCGCTCTGTCTTTTGCTCTTGCTGTGTCCATTGTACACATTCAGTCTCACTGTTTCAAATTCGCTGAAACTCTCTTTCTCTGTCTCTGTTTCTCTCTGCCTCCCTTTCTGTCTCCCTTTCCATCTTAGTCTCCCTCTCTCATTGCATCCTCCCATCTGCCTCCCTCTGTCTCCCTTTCTCATTCCCTGTCCATCTCCCTCCCCATTTCCCCCAATCTCTGTCCCTGTTTTTCTCGCTCTGTGGGAGTCCCTATCTGTCTCTGTCCTTTCTGTCTATCTCTCTCTGTCTCTCCCTCTCTCTTTTTCTTTCACTGTATCTGTTAGAAACCCTTTCAAAATCTGTCACGCTCCATGTATTTATGCCCTTCCCTCCCTCTGTCAATCTCCGTCTCTCTGTCACTCTCACTTTTGCTCTCACTGCCCTCTCTCTCTCGTTATCTGTCACTCTTTCTGTCTCTGTGAGGCTGTTTGTTATTTATAGTTTGACAGTCCAATAGGAAGAGTCAGGGGTCTTGTGCTTGTAGTTTCCTCTCAGTGTCTAATGAGTTGAAGAATTGAAGTAAGGGGATATTTCAGCAGATTTATTAGCTGCTGCCTGAAGTGAGTCTGTGTCACAGCATAAATGGCAGTGTTTGTACAACAACTTGTGAGTTGCAGCATGAAGCCCAATTCCAGGACAAAATTATCGAAAAGTACCGACCGATAGCCCAAAGAATACATCCGACGCCATATTGAATAAACCATTAATGTCGACCATAAGAGGATGAAGTTGGCTGAGATAACAAACAGTAAAATGATGGATTTCCTGCGACTCTCCATCTCTGGGTCTCTGGGATTCTCCCCACTGCTGTGAGTCCGGAGTCTCCTGCGGGCTCTGCTGCTCACGTAAATGTGTCTGACGGTGAAAACGTTGAGCAGCAGAATCAGGACGAACAGAACACACGGGGTTAGAAGGTTGTGGAGGAACTCGATTGTTACCCAGACCGGAGAGAACAGAATAACTGCTGTGGCCTCACAAAACCAGGGGATGTTCCCCAGCCAATATCTATTTAATAACATAAAATACCAGAAAATGTTCTTTAAACAGCTCAGCACCGTCACTGTTCCCAGAACCACAGCCGCCGATTTCTCACTGCAATATTTACTCTTCAGCTTGGGGCAGCAAATGGCCACAAATCGATCAAAGGTGAAAGTGACGGTGAACCAGACAGAACAGTCAGTGGCTGCATAAAGCAGGACGGCGTGGATGTTACACACGGGGACCCAGTGCAGGAAATAAAACTGTTCCCGATAAAGAATGGGAATGTGTCTGAATATGAGGTCGAGGATAACGACCAGCAGATCCCCCGCTGACATGGCCACCAGGTAACGAGTCACACATTTGGACAGACCACAGTTTTTGCTCGTCAGTGTCACAATTGTGATTATGTTCACTGTCAGGAAGGGAAATAAAGAATAAAATTAGACAGGATTCAGGGAAAGAAGTCATCATTTGGACTGAGGATGGGTTGAAATAAAAAAGAATGTACACACATAAAATCACTGAAATCTGTTTTTAAAAATCCAGCACGTCTTTTGCAGTGTGAGGGGAAAGTGGAGCATCCGGAGGAAACCCACACAGACACGGGGAGAAGGTCCAAACTCCACACAGACAGTGACCCAAGCCTGGAATTGAACCCAGGTCCCTGACGCTGTGAGACAGCAGTGCTAACCACTGTGTCACCGTGCTGCTCCATGGTAGCAACACAGTGGTATACATTTGGGAGAGAGCTTTCCGGAGAGTCCACAACATTGACCCTCACTCAGCTACAAGGATGAGGGAGTAAACCCTGACAGAAAATCCAGACTGGAGTCCTGTAGATGGTAATCTGTCGTCTCTCAGACAGTTTACTGACAACCCCTGCAACAGAGCTGGTACCAAGGAGGGCTGGTTTGACACTTGCCTCTGGACAATACTAACAATTGGCAGAGGGAGATCCTGATGCCTTGACAGCACAGAATCTCTATTATATTTACACAGAACTGTACCCTGGAGAGGAGATCACAGCATGTGGCCACTGTTAGCACAACACAGGAAAAAATAGTAATCTCACACTCGATTGGCACAGAACACAACTTCCAGTGTTTGCTTTCAAGAGCGGGAGAAAGCTTCAAGCTTTATAGAATCGCTATCGTCCATCATACTCAGTGCGATTACTGCTGTCCCACTATGGTCTACTGGACCAGTGCAGCTGCATGAGTCCTCTCTCGGCAGGAAGGGTGCCAATCTATGCACCAGGTAAAACTCAAACAAAGGCAGTACCAAAGGAAAAGCCAAGCAGGCTGCCTTAATGCCTTTCGTCCGGTGTTTCTGATATCCAATATTATGAAATGCATCAAAATGTTAGTCATGGCATGAATCAGTTCCGGCTTCCCAGATTGCCTGGATCCACGACAGTTCACCGACATCCCACAACAGGTCCACAATGCCATCTCCCTGGCCCGACAGTGAACCCTGGAACACAGACTCGTGTTTATCAACTACAGCTCAGCCTGCAACACCATTAGTCCTACGAAACTCATGTCCAAAGTCCGTGGCCCTGGGCTTGGCTCCTGCCTCTGCAATTGGATCCTCAACTTCCTAATCCATAGACAGCAAAATTAAGGACAATCAACAACATCTCCTTCACAATCATCCTGAACAGCGGTGCCACGTAAGGCTGCGTCCCCAGCCCCTTACTATACTCCTTATACACTGGTGACTGTGTGGCCAAATTCCCCTCCAACTCGATTTCCAAGTTTGCTGATGACATCTGCAGTGGGTCGGAGGAAGAGACAGAGAATCTGGTGAACTGGGGCGACAACAATAATCTCTTCCTAAATGTCAACAAAGCACATCGTCTTTTGGAAGCATAGTGGAGTACATGCCCCGATCTACATCAATGGGGTGAAGTTGAAATATTCGAGAGCTTCACGTTTTAGGGTCCACATCACGAAAAACCTTTCCTGGTTCCTCCATGACGTCCCTATAATTAAAAAAGTCTCCGAACGCCTCTATTTTCTCAGAGGTTTACAGACATTTGGCATGTCAGCTGTGACTCTCACCAACTTTTACAGATGCACCATAAATAACATTCTAGCTTGGTATGGCTCCTGCTCTGTCCAAGACTGCGAGAAACTTCAAAGCTTGGTGAATGCAGACCAGTCCATCACTCAAACCAACCTCCCACTCATTAACTCTGTCTAAACTTCCCGTTGCCTCACAAAAGCAACCAGCCTAATTCAGGAATAGCGCACCACGGACATCAACTCTTCCCACTTGCTCCATCAGAGAAAAAGATAAAGAATGTGTGAGGACATGGACCAACCGACTCATAGAATCACTACAGTGCAGAAGGGGCCCATTTGACCCATCGAGTCTACACCTACAACAATCCCACCCAGGCCCTATCCCCAAAGTCCCACATATGTACCCTGCTAATCCCCCAAACATACATATCCCAGGACGCTAATGGGCAGTTAACATGGCCAATCAACCGAACCTGCACATTTTGGACTGTGGGTTAAAACCGCAGCATCCGGAGCAAACCCATGTGCATACGGGTGGGATGTGCAAAATCCACACAGACAGTGATCCAAGCCAGGAATCGAACTCAGGTTCCTTTGAGACAGCAGCGCTAACCATTGTGCCACCATGCTGCCGACTCAGGAATCGCTTCTCTGCAGCCATCAGACGTTTTAATGCACCCACATTGCATTAAGATGATCTTTTACTACATCCGAGCTATGAATGCAACATTACATTCTGCCCTCTCTCCTTCTCTATGTACAGTATGCTTTGTCTGTATGGCACTCGAGCAACAACACTTTTTACTGTATATCCAATGTTATGAAATGCATCAAAAGGTAAGTCATGACATGAATCAATTCCGGCCTCCCAGATTGCCTGGATGCACTACAGTTCACCTCCCTCCCCAACAGGTCCACAGACACCATCTCCCTGGCCCAGCACTGAACTCTGTAACACTGTAACCCTGAACATAGAGAAGGAGAGAGTGCAGAATGTAATGTTGAACTCGGAGCTCGGGTTGAGAATAAGATCATCTGAATGCGATGTGGGTCTATTAAAACGCCAGATGGCAGCAGAGACGAAGCTGTTCTTGAGTCGGCAGCATGGTGGCACAATGGTGAGCACTGCTGTCTCACAGGGACCTGAGTTCGATTCCCGGCTTGGATCACATGTTTATTATATGTGAAAATAATAAACCAAATCAATTCAAATCAAATCAGTCTTTTGCATCTCAATCTGAAACATCAGCACGATGTGCCCTGACCTTACCAATGAACTTATGCAGGTTGATGATGGACACGGGACGGCTGTGATCGAGGCTGAATTTACAAGGCTGAATGTGGACATTGGGGAGCTGCGAGAAACTGGACTTGCTCACAGTGGATTCTTTCCAGAGGAACACCACACGTTCTTGTAATAGGAGAAATCCCAACAGGCGAGATGTGAGAATGGAACAAAGTTTTTTAAAAAAAGCTTCACTGGTGCTGATGGAATCCCAGGAATTGAAATGGGATCCCTGATGCTGTGAGGGAGCAGTGCTAACCACTGTGCCATACTGCCATCCTGCAAGGTGCCCTGGAGATATCCAAGACCACGGCCAGGACACCATCATCACCATATCCGTAGTAGGGAAATGATTGGAAAACAATCTGAGGGACAGAATTAATCTCCACTTCGAGAGGTAAGGAATTATGAACAATAGTCAGCATTCCTTTGACAGGGGGAGATCTTGTCTAACAATTTGCTGGAATATATTGAGGAGGTGACTGGATGAGGAGATGAGGGAAGTGCAGTCGATGTAGTCTACGTGTTCTTCAGAAAAGCTTTTGACAAATATGGGAGACTGAACAAGGAAGTGATTCCGATTGGAACCAGGTCAATTTGGTAAATTATATTCAAAATGGCTGAGTGGCAGAGGGCAGAGGGTGATGGTGGAAGGTTGTTTTTGTGACTGCAAGCCTGTGTTCAGTGGGGTTCCACAGGGATAGATGCTGGGTCCCTTGCTGTTTGGAGTGTACATTGATGGTCGAGACAAGAATGTGTGAGGTGTGATTAGTAAGTTTGCAGATGATACAAAAATTGGTGGTGTGGTAAATATTGAGGAGGAAAGCCTTAGATTCCAGGAATCATACAATCCTACAGTGCAGAAGGAGGCCATTCAGCCCATCGAGTCTGCACTGAGCACAATCCCATCCAGGCGATATCCCCTGAACCCCATGCATTTAACCAAGCAATTCTCCCTGATACTAAGTCCAGTATATCCTGGCCAATCCACCTAACCCACAAGTCTTTGGACTGTGGGCGGAAACTGGAGCACCCAGAGGAAACCCATGCAGACACGGGGAGAATGTGCAAACTCCACACAGATGTGGTCCAAGCCAGAAATTGAACACAGGTCCCTGGCGCTGTGGGGCAGCAGTGCTAACCACTGTGCCACCGTGCTGGGGAAACTGAAAGGCTGGTCAAATGGGCAAATGCAATTTACACCTGACGAATGTGAGGCCATGCATTTGGGACGACTATTCGGGCAAGGAAATGCACCATGTCCGGTCGAGTCTGAGGAAGTGCAGAGGACCAGAATGAATTTGGGGTGCATATATGTGGATCCCTAAAAGCAGCAAGACAGGTAGATGAGGTGGTTAAGACGACATGTAGGATACTTGCCTTTAGCAGCCGCAGCATAGAATACAAGAGCTGGGAGGTGATGATGGAAGTGTATAAAACGCTGGTTAGACAAGGGCAAGAGAGCTGTGTGCAGCTCTGGTCATCACACTACAGGAAGGATGTGATTACACTGGAGACGGTGGAGAGGAGATTCACCAGGATGCTGCCTGGGCTGGAGAGTTTCAGCTATGAGGAGAGGCTGGTTAGGCTGGGTTTTTTACCTTAGAGCAGACACGGCTGGAGGTGGAGCGGGTGTAGTGGGTGGTGGTGGGGAATGCTTTCAGGTGTGGGCGGCGGGGGAACTGAGTGATATGAACAAAATTATGTGGCACATAGATAGGAAGAAACTTTTTCCCTTTAGCAGAGGTGTCAATAACCAGAGGGGCGTGGATTTAAGGTTAAGGGCAGATTTTTGTGTGGATTTGAGGAAAAATGTTTCCATCCACAGGGTGCTGGGATCTGCAGCTCACGGCCTGAAAGGATGGTAGTAGTGGGAACAACCACAAAAGGCATTTAGATCAGCAACTCAAACGTCAGAGCATATAATTATTAAACTAGAAAGAGTGCAGAAAAGATTTACTAGGATGCTACTGGGACTTGATGGTTTGAGTTATAAGGAGAGGCTGAATAGACTGGGACTTTTTTCTCTGGAGCGTAGGAGGCTGAGGGGTGATCTTATAGAGGTCTATAAAATAATGAGGGGCACAGATCAGCGAGACAGTCAATATCGGGGCGGCACGGTAGCACACTGGTTAGCACTGCTGCTTCACAGCTCCAGGGACCTGGGTTCGATTCCCGGCTTGGGTCACTGTCTGTGTGGAGTTTGCACATTCTCCTCGTGTCTGCATGGGTTTCCTCCATGTGCTCCGGTTCCCTCCCACAGTCCAAAGATGTGCGGGTTAGGTGGATTGACCACGCTAAAAAAATTGCCCCTTCGTGTCCGGTGATGTGTAGGTTAGAGGCATTAGTGGGTAAAATATGTAGGGATATGGGGGTAGGGCCTGGGTGGGATTGTGGTCGGAGCAGACTCGATGGGCCGAATGGCCTTTTTCTGTACTGTAGGGTTTCTATGATCTATGATCTTTTCCCAAAGGTAGGGGAGTCTAAAACGAGACGGCATAGGTTTAAGGTGAGAGGGGAAAGATACAAAAGGGTCCAGAGGGGTAATTTTGTCACACAGACGGTGGTGAGTGTCTGGAACAAGGTGCCAGAGGCAGTAGTCGAGGCGGGTACAATTTTATTTTTTTAAAAGCGTTTAGACAGCTACTTGGGTACGATGGGTGTAGAGGGATATGTGGCAAATGTGGGCAATTGAGATTAGTTTAACGGTTTAAAAAAAATGCAGCATGCACAAGATGGGCCGAAGGGCCTGTTTCCATTCTGTAAACACTATGACAAGGCTGTGGATCGAGTGCTGGAAAATGGGATTGGATTGGATAGGTGTTTGATGACCAGTTCAGACATAATGGCCGAATGGCCTCATTTCGTGCTGTTAAAACTCGATGGCTGTTAGGCCACCCTCAGCAGTGGCCCCATCACCTGCAGCTCTCACAGCGCTGGCTGGGATACCGACCACCTCCCAAACCTATGTGGTTGCAAATGCGCAATTGCAGCCAGCAGTGAGCTGCCTGGTCTGAGGGAGACACCTGTCATCTCTCTGCTGCTGCAGCTCGCTTCAACACAACAGCTGCCCCCAGGTAGTCCGGGGGTCCGCAGCTCTTTCTCAGCAGCCCCCGACCAGATATAGACCCAGCCCCCTCCCCACCACCTGGACTAATCACCCCCCATTCCCCCACACCAATTGCATGCAGAGTGTCAGCAGGGCACGTCTCCCTACCCCACTGTGCATGCAGAGAGGCAGCGAGACCCCCTCCCTACCCCACTGTGCATGCAGAGAGGCAGCGAAACCCCCTCCCTACCCCACTGTGCATGCAGAGAGGCAGTGATGCCCCCCTTCCTACCAACACCAATCACGTGCAGAGTGGCAGCGGGGACCATCCCACCCCACAGACAGCGGGCAGAATGGTAACAGGACCCTCTCCGACCCAGCAACTACGTTCAGAGTCGGCCCCGCTACCTTCAGGCTCCGCCCCTGTTGACCCCGCCACCTCATGCCCCACTCCCTGGTACTGCCCGGTGGGCATTGCCCAAGGGGCACCTACCTTTGCCCTCGACCTTGCCCAGTGTCCTCAATGTCCTTCAGTTCTCCTGGCGAGGTCATCATGACCCGTCCTCATACATGTGGCCAGCTGTTTTCCTCACCGGACCCAACCTCTCCCGGTGAGGCTGCAAAGGCAAGTGTGGCGCACAATTCCGTCCCAGGCTCACTAATTTCATTTAAATTTGTTTTAAAATAAATTGAAATAACTAATTCAGCCTCTTGCCGGAAATGGGCAAGAGACTGAATCCGCTATTTATCCATTGCCGGTGAAGGTTGCAAGAAGCAAGAAATGGGACGTGGGCCTGAGTTCTTGGCTGTCACGCGGTTTTACTTGATCACCCAACCATCAATGGACAGGGAGTAGCTGTTATCCTGCCGCCCCCCCCCCCCCTACCGTGTGTGTGTTGCGTGTGTCTATATTGTCTGTACCATTATGCATGTGTGTGTGTGCCTGTTTGTGTGTGAGCAACAAAGGACCTGACGAGTGTTCCTAAGTGTGCGTTTTTCGGGAATGTTACAGCAATTTTGCTTCTTGAATTTGTGTTTGAGTGGGAGTGTCCCAATATGATTGCTTCTATCAACAAATGTGTGTATTAATGTATGTGTGTTTGGCTGTGTCTGTGTGTTTGTGTTCCTGTTGCTCTCGGAGAGCTTGTGGTGGCACAGGGGATAGCATTGCTGTCACACAGTACCGAGGTCCTGGTTCAATTGCAGGCTTGGCCACTGTCTGTGCAGATTCTGCATGTTCTCCCCATGTCTGCGTGGGTTTCCTCCGGGTGCTCCAGTTTCCTCCCACTATCTGAAAGTTGTGCTGGTTAGGTGCATTGGCCGTGCTAAATTCTCCCTCAGTGGACCTGAACAGGCGCTGGAGTGTGGTGACTTGGGGATTTTTTTAGTAACTTCATTGCAATGTTAATGTTCGCACACTTGTGACACTGATGAATAAATTTCAAATTTAATGAAATATGTTCTTTCTCTGTGAGATCCTGCTGTGCAGATATGACCAATAAAATTGATTCTGCGGCCTGGTGATTGGGTGGGTGAACTTGTGTTATATGCAGAGGGTGAAAAGGATTCTGTCTCAATATTTAACGCACGAAGGAATAGTGTTTGAAGTCCCATGTCTATGGAAAGTCACAGCACTCAGAACACATCCCAGCCCATAGACCCTGAGACAATTGTCAGTGGCTGAAAGAATTAATAACCGGATACAGAGATTCAACAAGAGCAGCAAACCCAGTACAGTAAATGACAAGAAAATCAATACAGTTAAACAGCCTTTCTAGAATTAGGAACTGGACACAGGGGACGGGACTTTCCAGCCTCACTCTTCCCCAAGCTGCAAAATCCCATCCGTGTTCAACAGACCTTCCCATTCTCCGCCCCTCGCCTGCTCCGATTTCTGCGGCGGTCGGGCCGGTACAATTCCAGCCAGGGACTTACCCGGAACACCAACAATTGCTAGGAGGGGATAGTAAAAGTGTTGAATCACGTACAGTAGATATTCAATCCGATCAGCTGATGCTATCCAACAACCATCTGCAGTAATCAGAGAAATCCAATAGAATAAACTCCTGTCCTTGGTTGGAACATTCCAGTTCATTGTTCCCAGATTCTGATCCATTGTTGGAAGACTCCAATCCATTGCGCCCAGATTCTGATCTCTCCTCTCCCTCCCTCTCTCTCCACAGCCGCTGATCTCTGTTAGTGTCGGAGTTGCCGCTCCCGCTGACTCGATGGGACAACACATTGACCGGAATCCCTTATTAAGAGAAGAGGGGAATCCCTCCAGGCACACTAATCGGATCCATGGAGACTCACATCAATTCCAATCACTAAACAAACAGCTTCACATAACCCCCTTCAATCCAACGAGGAGCGTCTGAGGACTGGGGGTCCATACTCGATGCAGTTTGGAAGTATGAGGAAGGGGATAACATTGAAACTTACAGAATAATGAAAGGCCTGGATAGAGTGCACTTGGGGAAGATGTTTCCATTAGTCGGGGAGACTTGGATCCGAGGGCACAGACTCAGAGGAAAGGCACGGCACTTTAGAAATGTGATGTGGAGATGGCGGTGTTGGACTGGGGTGTGCGCAGTAAGAAGTCTCACAACACCAGCTTCCCACTCACCTGATGAAGGAGCAGCATTCCGAAAGCTCGTGATTCGAAATAAACCTGCGGGACTTTAACCTGCTGTTGTGAGACTTATTTCTTCAGAACTGAGACGAGGAGGAATTTCTTCAGCCAGAGGGTGGTGAATCTGTGGAATTCATTGCCACACAAGGCTGTGGAGGCCAGATCATTGAATGCATTTAATAAAGAGATAAATAGGTTCTTGACTGGCACAGCGATCAAGGGTTATGGGGAGAAAGCAGGAGAATGGGTTTGAGAAGCTTATCAGCCAGAATTGAATGGTGGAGCCGGCTCGATGGGCCTAATGGCCTCATTCTGCTCTTATATCTTATTGTCTTCTGGGTATCATGGTCGTGGTTTTTAGATGAGGTTAACGTCAATCAGGGTTGATATAGTCTGCTTAATCCAGGTTGTAGCAGATCTTATGTACAGCTCATGGACAGAACAATCTTAGTATAGGGCATCACACGGATCAATCTCTCAGCATTACGTACAGTACAGTCTTAGCTCGAGTCATCAGATAGAACTATCTCTCTGTGTTATGTACAGTAGAATCTGAGGCTTCAGATAGAACTATCCCTCAGTGTTATGTACAGAAGAACCTGATCAAGAAGCTTCACATCAATCTTTCTACGCATTTTCTGTTGTGAGGTTGTAAGGAGGCAAGGGTGAGTTGAGGAGTGTGTGGGAGAAGGACACCGGAACACCTGAACAGGGTCAGCAGCATCTTGAGGAGAGTTTGAGAGGGGGACACTGGGACACCGGGACAGACAGTCAGCACCTTGAGGAGAGTGGGAGAGGGGGACACTGGGACACCAGTACAGACAGTCAGCACCTTGAGGAGAGTGGGAGAGGGGGACACTGGGACAGACAGTCAGCACCTTGAGGAGAGTGTGAGAGCGGGACACTGAGACACCGGGACAGACAGTCAGCACCTTGAGGAGAGTGGGAGAGGGTCACTGGGACAGACAGTCAGCACCTTCAGGAGAGTGCGAGAGGGGGACGCTGGGACACCGGGACAGACAGTCAGCACCTTGAGGAGAGTGGGAGATGGGGACATAGAGGATTGAAGCTACTGGCAGAGTTGTGCAGCACTGGGATCGAGACCGTTTGTTTATGTCCTGTGGTGCTGAGGATTCTCTTCAATATCGACTCCACTGTCAGGTGTCAGGGATACAACTGTTGATTCTGTCTGTTCACACAACACTCCAAATATTGACTGCCCAATCTGGGAGGATCCCAACAGCTCACCCCGCACCTGAGATCACATGGCCCGTTCACTGAAGGAAAGCCCCAACATATATAACACTCTCCCCTGTAAGTAACACCTCCCCCCCACTCCCCCCCCCCGCCCCCACCCCCACCCCCACCCCACCCCCCCTGCCCCCGCCCCCCCATCCCCACAACCCCCGGTACAGCAACAGCATTTGAAACCATTTGCGAATATTTTTCTCTATTCACTTCATCCAGGCTTGGTGCAGAATCCACAGCATATTTACAATATAATACAGCCCATAGTTCATTCCTGATCCTTATGACCATCTCACATAGACCTGATCAGGGGGAGTGACAACCACTTGGGGGTTGATGCATGGGGACTGGAGGCGGTTTAAAATCCTCTCTGGTGAGTGAGGCCTCGATGAACCCATCAACGTTTGATTGTCTTCCCGCCGGTCGTCAGTAACCAATGTCGAGTTCCCTGTCCCCTCCATGAGCGGAGGAGCTGTTGATACCAGGCCTCCCTGGCCTCCCACATAATAGAACAGAGAGTATAGAAGGTGGCAGGAATCTAACCTCAGGCAGAGCAAAAAAAATGTGACAGGAATGAGAAGGGAGGTGGTCAATGCGGGACTGAGTGTGTTGTACGTCAATGCACGCAATGCATGGATCAAGTTAAATGAGCTTGTTGCGCACATTGAAATTGGCCGGTACGATATTGTGGGCATCACAGAGACGTGGCTGCAAGGGGATCAGGGCTGGCATCTAAATATCCAAGGATAGGTGTCTTATTGGAAGGACAGGCAGATGGGCAAAGGAGGCGGAGTTGTATTGTTCGTAAGGAATGGCGTTAAATCAATAGCAAGAAGCGATACAGGATCAGAAGGCAGAGAAACTCTGTGGGGAGAGTTGAGGTGAAACAATGGTAAAAAGACCCTGATGGGAGTTATGTACAGGCCTCCAAGCAGTAGTCAGGATGAGGGGCAGAAAATAAATCTGGAGATAGAACAGGCACATAAAAATGCAATAATTATGGGGGACTTCAATATGCAGGTGGCCTGGGAAAATCCGGTAGGTAGTGGGTCCCAAGAAAAGGATTTGTGGAATGTCTAAGAGATGCTTTTTTGGAGCAGCTTGTGACAGAGCCTACTGGGGAACTGGGAATTCTGGAGTTGGTGATGTGTAATGAGGCAGATTTGATTAGGGAACTTAAGGTGAAGTGACCCTGAGAGAGCAGTGACCACAATATGATAGAATTTACCCTGCAGCTTGAGAGGGAGAAACTGGAATCAGATGCAAGAATATGACAATTAAATAAAGGTAACTGCAAAGACATGAGGGAGGAGCTGGCCAGAGTTGATTGGAAAGGGAGCCGAGCAGGGGAGACAGTGGAACGGCAAGTACAGGAGTTTTGGGGCGGGGGGGGGGGGGGGGGGTGGTGGGTTATTCGGGAGGCACAACAGAAATTCATCCCAAGGAGGAGGAAACCTGCTAAAGAGAGGACGAAGCTTCCATGGCTGACGAGGAAAGTAAAGGACAGCATAAAAGCAAAAGAATCACTGGAGGCAGGGAGGGTAGTCATGATGTGGAGATGCCGGCGTTGGACTGGGGTAAGCACAGGAAGAAGTCTCACAACACCAGGTTAAAGTCCAACAGGTTTATTTGGTAGCAAATAGCATAAGCTTTCGGAGCGCTGCCCCTTCGTCAGATGGAGTGAAAATCTGTTCTCCAACAGTGCACAGAGACACAACATCAAGTTACAGAATACTAATTAGAATGCAAATCTCTCCAGCCAGCCAGGTCTTAAAGGTACAGATGATGTGGGTGGAGGGAACATTAAACACAGGTTAAAGAGATGTGTATTGTCTCCATACAGAACAGCTCGGGAGGGTACCAGAGGACTGGAAATTAGCTGATGTAACGCCGCTGTTTAAGAAGGGAGGGAGGCAGCAGATGGGAAATTATAGGCCGGTTAGACTGACTTCGTTCATTGGCAAGATTTTAGAGTCCATTATTAAAGATGAGATCGCAGAGTACTTGGAAGTGCATGATAAAGTAGGACTGAGTCAGCACGGCTTTGTCAAGGGGAGCTCATGTCTGACAAATCTGTTAGAGTTCTTTGAGGAGGTAACAAGGAAGTTAGATAAAGGAGAACCAGTGGACCTGATTTATTTGGATTTCCAAAAGGCCTTTGACAAGGTGCCACATCGGAGACTTTTAAATAAGTTAAGTGCCCGTGGTGTTAAGGGTAAGAACCTGACATGGATAGAGGATTGGTTGACTGGCAGAAGGCAGAGATTGGGGATAAACGGGTCTTTTTCAGGATGGCAGCCAGTGACTAGTGGGGTGCCTCAAGGGTCGGTGCTGGGACCACAACTTTTCACAATGCACATTAACGATTTGGAAGAACGAAATGAAGCCACTGTTGCCAAGTTTGCAGATGATGGAAAGATATGCAGAGGGAGAGATAGTATTGAGGAAGCAGGGGGGCTGCACAAGGACTAGTATAGGCTAGGAGAGTGGGCAAAGAAGTGGCAGATGGAATATAACGTGGAAAAGTGTGAGATTATAAACATTGGAAGGAGAAATGGAGGCATAGACTATTTTCTAACTGGGGGAATGCTTAGGCAATGAGAAGCACAAAGGGACTAGGGAGTCCTTGTTCAAGATTCTCTTAAGGTTAACGTGTAGGTTCATAGAACCATAGAAAATTACAGCTCAGAAACAGGCCTTTTGGCCCTTCTTGTCTGTGCCGAACCATTTTTTGCCTTGTTGTCGGGAAAAATCCCTTGTACCAATGCATTCAAGGAAGTCGAGTCGCAAGGCAATGTTCAAAGCGTTTTTCTTGATTGTACAATTACTGGGAACCCAGGGAGACCCCCGTAGCCAGCTTAGAAACAGTGCTTGGCCACGTTGATCTCAATAGTTATACGTTTGCTCTGGATATTTATAGGAATCCAAATTCGAGCGGGAACATTTGCTCATACATTTTTACAATACTTATAAAGTGGCCTGTCTGGTCAGGAAGTTCCCTGAGAGACTTGTCAATTTGCATCTGTATGGTGTGTGTCCGTGTTAATGGGACTGCCTGTTCTTGCCCAGGTGTTTTAATGTGTTTCCCATTCTCCTCTCGATGTGTCCCCTTATCTAAATCGACCCCTACTGTTTTGTGTCTGTATTCTATGCTTGCGAGATTAGGTGTTAATGTCATTTTGTCCTGCTGTGTGTAGGGGGATTTAACCTAATCTTTTATTCTTTTTATCCTAGTTTATTAAGTTTCTCTGCCTGCCTTGGCCATTTTATTCCTGTAATATTTTATTGACAGTCCGGTTATGCCATATAACCCACTCCAGGTCTTGACTCGCAGATATCCCGATCTTCTGGCCAAGGGCCGGTTTAAAATGCAGCTTCGTGCTGTTGCTGGGCAGACTAAGGATCTATTGTCGGCTTTGAAATTAAAGGTCTCTCAGCTGTGCAGAGGGGGATTCAAACGAATGTCCATTCGGGTGTTCCCCTCTGCATTGTGGGCACGTTATGAATGGTGCCAATCAGTCCAATAAATGAATATGTTTAATGAGGTGAATATTGATGAGATAATAAAAATATGGCTTTTGGAAAATGACCTACTTCAGTCCCTCCTCTCGTCCAGGGGGTCCCATTCATGGCTGACCCCCCATGGACGATTTTCAGAGGTATAGTGCCTTGTACAGGTGTCGTCCTTGCCGTTCTTCCTCTTCCTCTGTGGTGTGGTTAAATTCTTGCATCTGGACACTGGCAGTGGGTAGCATTCTTGATGCAATATTTGCACATATCACTTTAATACAGGTTAGGCCCAGGCAGAGTGTGAACAGGATGGCTACTACTAAAATTCATCCCTTCATAATGTATGCTCCCCAAACTGTGTTAGACAGCCACCCTAACCACCCACCAGTCCCTGTAAATCACTGTTTAAAGCTATCCAATTGCTTTTGTATCCCGGACATGGCTGCTGTTATGTTTAATGTCTCGTCGTGAACATATGTGATGCATTTTCCTTTGATGATGGTGCATACCCCTCCTTGTCTGGCTAGCTGATAGTCTACTGCATATCTCGTTTGCTGTGTGTATAGTCTGAGTTCTGCGAGTTATTGGTCAATTGCACCCAGTGCTTGTAGGGTGTTGTTTCCTAAGATGGTAAGTCCACATATGAAGAAATTCTTATTACTGGCACTGATCACCCCTGCGGCGCCCCCTAGGGATAGTGTCCCCAGAAATCCATACCCCAAAGAAGATCCTAATGTGACAGGGGCCTGCCAGTCGGCGCAGAGTTCTGCGCTGATGGCCCTGGTCACTATGCGTTTCTGGACATGCCCTTCGCTTGGGTACGGAACCGTGAGAGGTCTGATTGTCCCTACGGAAAAGAACCTTGGAGGTCTGTCTGTGGCCGTCATGTATACATTTTTGAATAAAAACACATAACCTTCTTTAACCCGATAACATGCATTACCCCGGGGTCGTTTGACCACATGGTCCCATGTTGTGTAACCTTCCCTCCCCCGGGACTGTCCACTTGATTGTACCCCTTGGTGAGAATCAAAAGGGTATGTCCCCGAGGCTGAGCTGACGTGGGTGTCGTTGCACTTGCCACACATAAGCTGCATACCCGCGGTGACTGCAATGCATTTTTGTTGCTTGCAGTTAGAAGTGAAGTGTCCTTCCCGGACCCGGCACTCCTGGAGAGCACAATGTGCCTCAGCGCATGAATCATTTTTAGGGACAAAGGCATGCACACACCCCCATTCCTCTCCCTTGAAACATTGTGGGTAGTTCCCATGTGTCTCCTCCCGTTGGGGTCCCATCCCCCCTAGAATTCCCGGCTCAGTGAGCTCTACACACCTTCCTTGTATCCCTTGTTTAAAGTACCCAACATGTTCTTGCAGGGTGCCCCCGATGTGTCAATAGTGAATAACTCTTGTGGGAGCCACCCTGATGTTGCGATGAATAGGGAGTTTACTGATCGCGCTGAAGGGTAACAAGCGATCCTATTCCCATAGATCTGGATGTGTGTTTTCAGGAATAGGTTTTCTTCCATGATTGGTGGTTCTGCTCCCCTAACCCCCATGTGTTGGAGCGTATTTACAATGGTCATGGTTATTACCAAATATGTCCCTATTCCCATATTGTTTTTTTTTTACAACAGTATTTTTACAGTTATAGTATATACAGAAAATAAACAGGCAATCAAATTAAAAGAAGTTTGTTCCGACGTCTTGATAGTAGATCTGGTCCTGGTTCCTGGGGAATTTGAACGAACGAAAACGGTATCTTTAGTTTATTTGTCTTCATACAGCTTTAATTGGGTCCAATGTTTCCAGACCCCCTGTTCCCTTATATCTATACAGGCACAGGTATCTCCACTAATAATGACCTCGTAAGGTCCGTGCCATCTTGGGGCAAATCCTGGTTTTGCAGGAAGCACTTTTGTTAATACCCGGCTCCCGGCTTTTGGGACCTCTGGTAATATTTCTGAGTCCTCCTCTGTATCGACCTGTGCCTGATTAAAAATTACGGACCGGCGCATCCCCTTCAATTGGGTGCGAAGGTCTCGGATGTCTTGACGGATCTTATCCTTTATCGGACCCACATCTGTCCAGCCTGTAACAATGTTTTCGGGTAAGTGCATTGTTCGCCCGGTCATCAGCTCGTATGGAGTCAAGCCGGTAGTTTGATTTGTGGTCGCCCGAAGCCTCATCAGAACTGCAGGTAGGACTTCTGTCCAATTTCTACCTGAGGATTGCATCGCTTTTGCCATGGTTATTTTTAGAGTCCGATTCATCCCCTCCACCATCCCGGAACTTTGTGGGTGATAGGGGATGTGAAATTTCTGTTTTATTCCTAATAGTTGGCAAATGTTTTTCATAACCTTTCCTGTGAAATGTGTTCCCTGGTCCGAATCAACTTGAATTGGCATCCCCCATCGGGGAATGACTTCTGCTGCCAAAATCCTGGCTACCGTTAGGGCTGTACAATTGGTTGTGGGGAATGCTTCTACCCACCTGGTGAATTGATCTACTATTACCAGGCAGTATGTTTTCCCGTGAGAGGGGGGCAATGGTCCTCTGAAGTCCATTTGTATCTGTTCCCAGGGTACTTTGGTCTGGGTTGGTGTCCCATCTTTACCTTTATGGGCTTCCCGGGGTTGTGCTGTGCACATATAGTGCATCTGCGGCAGTATGTGACCACATCCCGTCCCAATCCTTTCCACCACCACTCTCTCCCCAGGCTCTGTATCATTGCATCCCTGCCTGTATGGGGAAGCCCGTGGTGTAGATCCAGTAATGTGTTCTGGATACATCCTGGTGCCAATACCCGGTCATCGTTTCTCCACACCCCGTCAGTCCCTTTAACTGCGCCCAGCTCCTCCCATCTATCTTGTTCTTGTTGGGGAATGTCCCCATGTAATTTCTGTATGTCAATTTCTTCCGGTTCTACCACTATCGCTGCAAGGGGCAGGCTTTTAATGTCGCTGTTTTCTAGTGCTTGCTGTGCCGCTGTGTCTGCGGCTTGATTCCCTTTGAAATGAATCCACCCCGGGGTGTCCCTTCCGGGTTCCCGCTGGTGGGCTTTTATTTTAATTACTGCAGCCTCTGTAGGCTGTTCACTAGCTGCTAGCAGCGCCTTTATCTGCTGTTGGTGTTTAATGGGGGTACCTCCTGTAGTAATGAACCCCCTTCTCCCCCATGCGGGCATGTAATCATGGATCACACCAAACGCGTATTGGCTGTCTGTATACACATTGACTGTTTTCCCTGCTGCTAATCTTAAGGCTTGGGTGAGGGCAACTAATTCTGCTACCTGAGCGGACTGACCCCCGTCGATCCGTCCTGATTCTAGGGTTTCCAGGTTCTGGTCTACTACTGCCCACCCTGTCCTTGGTGATCCGGATACATATTTGCGGGACCCATCCACATAGAAGGTCTTATTTGCTGTTGGAAGGGGTTCGTCTCTAATCTTTCCTTCCTTGTTATCTTCGTCAATTTCTCCACAGCTGTGCCCTTCCCCAATGTCTAAAATCCCTTCCACGGGGTTTTCTCCCGTGCCCCTAATGATGGTGACTGACTTGTTAGGTGGTAGGAGTGTGGCCTCCCACCTTGCCCTCCTTATATTTGAGACTGTTTTGAGTTTGCCCGTGTTTAGCGTGTCTACCAATGTATGTTTTGTGTGTAGCACAATATCTCCTGTCATGACAATGGGCTCACTTATCCTCACAGCCCATGCTGCACAATCTAGGGCGGCTATGCACCTGGGCATCCCGGTGACTACTGGTCCCTCAGCCGTTGAATAATACCCTACGGGTCTCTTTCTATCTCCATGAGTCTGTGCCACTACGGCAGAATAGAAGCCGTCCTGGTTGTCACAGAAGATGTGGAACTTCTTGCTTCCATCTGGCAGTCCCAGACCTGGGGCTGAAACTAACCTAGCTTTCAACTCTGCATATGCTGTCTCTTGCTCTTGTCCCCACTCTATACTTTCCAAGGCTGGCTTTCCTCCCTTCACTAGTCTCTGAATTGGCTCCGCGATTCTTGCGAAGTCAGGGATAAAACTCCTACTGTAATTGAATAGTCCTAAAACTGTTCGGACCCCTCTTACTGTAACTGATCGCGGCATTTCTTTAATGGCGGTTTTGCGATCTGCGGGCATTTCTTTAATTCCCTGGGAAATTAGGTGTCCGAAGTACAGGACCTGGGGTTTTGCAATTTGTGCCTTATGTGGGCTGACTTTCAGCCCGGCTTTTGCCAATCCTTCTAGTACTGCATACAGGGCTGCCTTGTGCCCTTCTTCTGTTTTGGACGCTATTAACACATCGTCCACATACTGGAGGACTGTATTGTCCTCATGCAATTTCACCCTACTCAGGATATCGCTCATTGTTCTGTGAAATATGGCAGGACTGTTATGAAATCCCTGTGGGAGGCGAGTCCATGTATACTGTTTCTCTCCCACAATGAAGGCGAATTTGTTTTGGGATTCTGTGTCCAGTGGAAGGGACCAGAATCCATTTGCTATATCTAGCACCGTGAAAATGTTGTGGTCTTGTGCCAATCCGTTTAAAATAGTCGAGGGGTTTGCCACAATGGGGTGTAATTTAGGTGTTACCTTGTTCAAACCTGTGGAATCGATGGTGAGCCTGTAGCTCAAGTCAGGTTTTATAACTGGCCATGTGGGGGAATTGGTGGTACTGGTGGTTTCCCTGAGGATTCCCTTTTCTATTAAACCCTTGACTATTTCTACCACTGCCCCTTGTGCTTCTCTCTTGATAGGGTATTGTCGGTGGGGCTTGTGTTCCGGTCCTGGGACTTTTATCGGTTCTGTGTCGGTTAGTCCGGTATCTAATTTCGTCCTAGCCCAGGCTTCGGGAATGGAAGCGCAGATGGCCCCGAACCTTCTTTTTCCTGATCCCAATCTCGGGCCACGATGGTGGCTACCCCAACCGTCCCCAGGTGGCTAGCTAATGTCCCTATTCCGGTCTTCCTACTGTCAGGTTGTGGCCAAATTAGTTTCCCTTTCCCACAATCTATCAGCACCTGGTATTCCCTCATTCAATCGTTCCCCATGATTGTGCCCTCATTATTCTGACAAACGTAAAATTGCATTGGAATATACTTGTGGTTGAGTTCTATTAGCGTGGTTTCACTAAGATAGGCGGGTATCCTCTCTCCCCCTACCCCGGTTATGTGTATTCTTTTATTGGTCAGTGGCAGGGGTAGGTTTGTAATTGATATAGCTGCCCCCGTATCTACTAACATGTGGCATTCCCTACCCCCTACCAAGGCTTCTACATATATTCTCTCCCCCTCTTTCCTGTTTTGGATGGGAGCTACGGGTTGTGAGATTTCGACCAGTGTTGGCCGATAAGTGGGGTGGACGGACACTGGCTTCTGTCAGAACAGATCCCTGGGGCACACCACTGGTGACCGACCTCCATTTAGAAAGAGACCCATCTATACCCACTCTCTGCCTCCTTTGGGCAAGCCAGTTCTGGGTCCACAGGGCAGCAGCACCTTGGATCCCATGCCCTCTCACTTTTCATGCACGCTTACTTTCAGTTACTGATGCACACGGACACCAAGGTCTCGCTGAGTATCCACCTCTCTCAATTTACACCCATTCAAATAATAATCTGCCTTCCTATTATTGCTGCGAAAGTGGATAACCTCACATTTACCCACATTATACTGCAACTGCTTTGCACATGCCCACACATTGAGCCTGTTCAAATCACACTGAAGCATGTCCACATGCTTCTCATAGCTCACCCTCACACACCTTTTATCATCTGTAAATTTGGAGATGATACATTTAGTTCCATTTTCAGAATAATTAATATATAATGTGAACAGTTGGGGTCCGTGCACAGATTCCTGCGGTACCCCACTAGACACTGACTGCGAATCAGAAAAAGGCCCATTTATTGCCAACTCTTTGCTTTCTATCTGTGAACCCGCTTTCTATCCGTCTCAAAACATTGCCTGCATTCCCATGTGCTTTCACTTCACTTGGCAGTCTGTTACGTGAGACCTTGTCGAAAGCCTTCTGAAAGTCTCAATAAACCACATCCACTGGTTCTCCTCAGTGAATTCGACTGATTGCATCCTCAAAAAATTCCAATAGATTCTTCAAACAAGATTTCCCTTCTGTAAATCCATGCTGACTTTGTCTGATTTTCCCACTGTCTTCCAAGTGCTGAGTTATGAAATCATTGATAAATCCTCCAGCTCCAACTTCCCCCTGCGCTGACGATAGGTTCACTGGGATCAGTATATCTTTATCACTGATCATGTGTCTGTAAAATGCTGACATGTAGATCAGTCACAGAGTAACAGCATAGAGCAGCTCACACACGGATTTAGACAACTACAAGGGTAATAGTCACTTACCAGGAACACCAATAGCTCCATGGATCAGGTGGTACATTTTCTTCACCATGTTTTTGAGGAAGAGAAGGTGTTACAGGCTAATAGGCTGGAGGAAGTAGATGTTCGGAGGGAGGATGTACTGGCAGTTATGAATAAACTGAAGGTCGATAAGTGCCCTGGGCCTGATGAAATATATCCGAGGATTCTTTGGGAGGCAAGGGTTGAGATTGCAGAGCCTTTGGCTTTGATCTTTGGGTCCTCACTGTCCACGGGGATGGTGCCAGAGGACTGGAGAGTGGCGAATGTTGTTCCTCTGTTTAAGAAAGGGAACAGAAATGACCCTGGTAATTATAGGCCGGTTAGTCTTACTTCGGTGGTTGGTAAGTTGATGGAAAAGGTCCTTCGGGATGGGATTTACGACCATTTAGAAAGATGCGGATTAATCCGGGATAGTCAGCACTGATTCTTGAAGGGCAAGTCGTGCCTCACAAATTTGATAGAATTTTATGAGTTAGGTAACTAAGTGTGTTGATGAAGGTAGGGCAGTTGATGTCATATACATGGATTTTAGTGAGGCGTTTGATAAGATCCCCCATGGTCGGCTGATGATGAAAGTAAGGAGGTGTGGGATAGAGGGAAAGTTGGCCGATTGGATAGGTAACTGGCTATCTGATCGAAGACAGAGGGTGGTGGTGGACGGAGAATTTTTGGACTGGAGGCAGGTTGCTTGCGGAGTGCCAAAGGGATCAGGCACTCAAAGGGTCCTCTGCGATTTGTGATTGTTATCAATGACTTGGAGGAGGGGGCTGAAGGGTGGATCAGTAAATTTGCTGATGACACCAAGATTGGTCGAGCAGTGGATGAGGTGGAGAGCTGTTGTAGACTGCAAAGAGACATAGGTAGGATGCAGAGCTGGGCTGAAAAATGGCAGATGGAGTTTAACCCTGATAAATGTGAGGTGATTCATTTTGGAAGCACAAATTTAAATGTGGATTACAGGGTCAAAGGTAGGATTCTGAAGACTGTGGAGGAACAGAGAGATCTTGGGGTCCATATCCACAGATCGCTGAAGGTTGCCGCTCAAGTGGCTAGAGCTGTGAAGAAGGCCTATGGTGTGTTAGCTTTTATTAACAGGGGGCTGGAGTTTAAGAGCCGTGGGGTTATGCTGCAACTGTACAGGACCTTGGTGAGACCACATTTGGAATATTGTGTGCAGTTCTGGTCACCTCACTATAAGAAGGATGTGGAAGCGCTGGAAAGAATGCAAAGGAGATTTACCAGGATGCTGCCTGGTTTGGAGGGTAGATCTTATGAGGAAAGGTTGAGGGAGCTCGGGCTGTTCTCTCTGGAGCGGAGGAGGCTGAGGGGAGACTTAATAGAGGATTATAAAATGATGAAGGGGATAGATGGAGTGAACGTTCAAAGACTATTTCCTCGGGTGGATGGAGCGATTACAAGGGGGCATAACTATAGGGTTCATGGTGGGAGATATAGGAAGGATATCAGAGGTATGTTCTTTACGCAGAGAGTGGTTGGGGTGTGGAATGGACTGCCTGCAGTGATAGTGGAGTCAGACACTTTCGGAACATTTAAGCGGTTATTGGATAGGCACATGGAGCACACCAGGATGATAGGGAGTGGGATAGCGTGATCTTGGTTTCAGATAAAGCTCGGCACAACATCGTGGGCCGAAGGGCCTGTTCTGTGCTGCACTGTTCTCAGTTCTATTTTAAATTTCTGATACATTTTCAGCGTGAAGTAATATGTCCCTTCGCTCTGCAGGTAATCTCTGTGTTAACGCCGTGATGATACATTCCCAGAGACATTCATATGTACCCTGTGGTATCCCCTCTGGGATACTGACATTGCAAAATCGCTCATCTTCGAGTTTCTTCAAATTAACAAACACGTGACGACATTGATTGAGGTTGTGGAATATATTTATTTCTGCGATTGAATTGCTGCCAATCAAAGAATGGACAATGTTGATCGCATTAATTAATTTGTAACATTAGAGGCTTTGTTACCCACCAAAGGTATTGTCACCTAAAACATAACTCTCAAGATCCCATGTTGCCTCAGCGTTATCTTTCACCTGTCTGTGACCTTTCAATGATTCAATTCCAAATGGTAGAGTGTCTCTCCGGGCTGTTCCACTCTCTCCTGGGATACAGTTAGCCTCTTTAACTCTGGGAATACACTTAATCCATTCAGGTCCTACAATTGTGACTCAAATTTCAGATTTAATCTGCAGTAAATTCAAAAACGTGGACCACAGCAACTGAATCTATCCCCTCCAGCTCCATGTTTCCCAGCAGCCCAGATGAGATGTCCCGAACCGGAGCACCGGTCAGGCAACACAGCCTTCGGGACTCTCAATCCTGGCCACAGAGAAAAGTGTCTATTCCCCTGACGAACTATCCCCATTTATAACTAGATTTCCCTTTTCTCCTCCCTCTTGAATGGCTCCCTGATCCCCCGTGCCATTGTTCAGTTGCTCAGCCTCCTTGCAGCTCCCGCCCACGTCCGCACAGGGAGCCAGTGTCACAAACCTGTTTGTTTAATCATTCGAAGGACATGGGCGTCCTTGGCTGACCAGCATTTACTGCCTGTCCCAAGTTGACCTTGGAGAGCAGTTGAGAGTTAAACACATTGCTGTGGCTCTGGAGCAGGTAAGGACGGCAGGTTTCCTTCCCTAAACGACGTTAGTGAACCAGGTGGGGTTTTCCGACAATAGAGAATGGTTTTATAGTCATCAGTAGATTTTTGACTCCAGATACATTTTAGTGAATTCAAATTCGACCAGCTGCTGTGACCGGATTCGAACGCGGGTCCCCAGAACATTAACAATATTGGGAGCCCTTCCTGAAGCTATCACGTCAGCAGGAGCTGCTCAGAAAATTCCCTGAGTGTTCCTTCCAAGGCCTTACTCACCTTACCGCTCCTTCCGTAGGTCCCACGTCACTTTCTGAACTGTAATGTCCTGTCGACACCTACCCGCACTGGACCTGGCCGTAAGGGACCGGGCAGTAAGGGACACAAGACACAGCAATACCTCTCCACCCACTTCCCTAAACTCCCACACTTACCCCAACTCTCAGTGCTTCACTCTCTGCAGCTTGCACTCTGTGGAGCTCCCTGAGTGGGCACATTTCACAGGCCTCAGTTTTGGTAGTTTATATTTGCCCGTGTCCAACTCATGAACCTGATTGAAGTCACTGCACCCCCTCGCCCTCTAGGTCTGAGTAACCGCCGAGGGCTGACCACTTTGGAAACCTTTTTTGGAGTTTAAATGCTGAGTCCGGTTCCTGCTGCTCAGCCTCGGAAGTGAGTGGGGTTCAGCAGACCGGAGCTCGCCTCTTCCACCATGTGCGTGTGGCCCGAGTTCCCTTTATCGGGTGACAATGTGATCGAGAGGCTAAACCCACTGTGTCCATTTCAGACTCCGAGGTTCCCACTGGCGGAGATGGAGAACAGGAGCCGGAGTGCCTGGAATTCTTTCCAAAGTTCCCGGTGTGCTGGGAATTGATTTTTCCTGCACGGCTTGGGGCTTCATGGCTTGCAGATGATTGAAGCATTCCCACAGGATGGTATCTCCCAAGCGGACTCGATAGGAAACTGGCCCTGTTCCAGACTCGACCGTGCCTCATAACCACGCGGATCCATTGCCATGATTCTTTACCAATAACCTATCACCTGCCTTTAGGTGCCTCTCCCGGCTGGTGGGATCAACACTGGGTGTCTTGATGCCTTGCGAACCTCCAACCCTTGGGAATATCAGACTCAACCGTGGGCGGGGTCATCTTCTCATGACCAACTCTGCTGGGGCTGTTCTGGTAGTTGAATGGGTGGCTGGGGGGAGTGGGGGGTGGGGGGGGGAGGGGGAGGGGGTGGTTTGGGGGTTGTTGTCCTGTAATTGAAGATGAATCTGGATGGTTTGGTGTCCAAGGATGCTGTGGGATGTTTTTTTGAACCTGCTTTTACTATTTGGGCCGCTCTTTCTGCCAGGCCGTTGAATGATGGGTAATATGACACTGTCCTAACGTGTTAATTTCTGTTCAACTTCATCGAATGCACAAATTCCTGGCTGATGAAGGGTGGTCCATTTTCAGAAACTAACATTTCCGGGATCCCGGGTGTCTAGAAAGAGGTGTGACGTTTCTTCACTCTTGTCCTTGTGTTTGAGTAACTCACCCTGTGTACGGCCATCCATTTTGAATCATCATCTACCATTACCAGGAACATAGACACCATGAACGGACCGGCACTGTCCATGTGCAGCCACGTCTATGGCTGTCCTGGCCATTCCCAAGTGTGAAGAGTAGTGACTGGTGATAGTTCTGCCCTTGTTGATATTGCCAACACTGACCCACGCGCAAATATCCGTCCCCATGCCTGGCCACCAACAGGGCAACTTAGAGAATCTTCAGTTTGCCACTCCTGGGTGGCCATGGTAAAGTTCACCATGGGATGGTGACCCTGGCTCAGGATGACACTCTTGAACCCCATAGACGTGTGCCATCTTCCACAGTCAGCTGCTCTCTGCCACTCCAATATGGGTGCAATTCAGGCTGTAATGGCCTTTTGGATTCCCCCATCAGCACTCGCTGCTTCAATTCATTCAGGAATGGGTAATTTTGCCTCCACAGCCGAATATTATTGGCAGCCACTGGGAGAGTTTTGAAAAAGTTCATGATTACCATCTCTTCCATTGTGGGTACGACAAGTGTCTGTTAATCGTAGCCAACTCAAGGCATGGGCGTCAGTGACTCAGCCTCCTGGATAATGGTAGGCGGACAGTAATAAAGCCCACAGCTGGATATGGGCCAATGTTATGGGCTGCCCCGCCATGCAGGTACTTCTGGAATTTCTTTCCCCGAACTGTCACCATTGACGAGGTGTCACAGTGGTTAGCGCTGCTGCCTCATAACACCAGAGACCTGGGTTCAGTTCCTGGCTTGGGTCACTGTGCGGAGTCTGCACATTCTCACCGTATCTGCATGGGTTTACTCTGGTTACTCCGGTTTTCTCCCGCAGTCTGAAAGACGTTGCTGGTTAGATGCGTTGGCCATGCTCAATTCTCCCTCAGTGTACCCGGGCAGGCACCTGTGTGTGGCGACTAGGTGATTTTCACATTAACTTCATTGCAGTGTTAATGTAAACCTGCATTTGACACTTTATAAATGTTAAACTTCCTCTGAGTATGAATGATTGAATTTCGCTGGGAAACCTCATCTCGCTGTCAGTGTAAGTGCACGTGAATAAGTTCATAATTGGAAACAAGAATCCTCCTGCCAGCTTTGAAGCTAAGTCCTCGATCAGAGGGATTGGGTATTTATCCAGCTGTGAGAAACAGTTTACCGTTTGTTTAAAATTTCCCAGTACAAAGTATTTGTATTCACTCTTGGGACTTGAGTGTCACTGGCCACCCAGCATTTATTGCCCATCCCTAGTTGCCCATGTTCAGAGGGCAATTAAGTGTCAACCACTTTGAGTCGCATTTAGTCCTGACCACATAAGGACGACAGATTTCCTTCCCTGGGACATTGGTGAACCAGATGTGTTTTTCCGAAAATCGACAATGCTTTTATGGTCACCGCTGATTCTGAATTCCAGATATATTTATTCAAATTCCACCATCTGCTGTGACGGGATTCGAACCCGGGTGCACAGAACTTTAGCTGAGTTTCTGTATTAATCGTGTAGTGATAAAACCACCAGTCCATCACATCCACACCCAGAGTGTACACGCCCTGAGTTCCGCTAACCGAGACACACCATATTATATACGTCTGCAGGGCTCCCGGATTGGACAGCATTAACTGACTCAATCAGGGAGCTCATATTCCAATAACTCCACCTGATGGTTACCGTTAAAGTCATTAAGTATGTCTCTCTCTCTGTCTCTTTCTTTCTTTCTGTTCATCCCTCTCTCTGTATCCCCCTGTCTCTCTGTCTCTCTCTCTCTGCCTGTTTCTCTGTGTCTCTTACTGTCTCTCTGCATCTCCCTCACTCACCTTCTCTCTCCACTCTTCTTCTGTGTCTCCTCCCCCCTCTCAGTCTCACTCTCCTCCTCCCTCTCCTTCTCTGTCCCCCTTTACTTATTTCTCTCCCTTTCTCTCTCTCTACCTCGCTCTGAATTTTGCTCTTGCTGTGTCCATTGTACTCATTCAGTCTCACTCTTTCAAATTCACTGACGCTCTCTGTCTCTGTCTCTGTTTCTCTCTGCCTCCCTTTCTGTCTCCCTTTCCGTCTTAGTCTCCCTCTCTCATTACATCTTCCTATCCAGCTCCCTCTGTCTCCCTTTCTCATTCCCTGTCCATCTCCCTCCCCATTTCCCCCAATCTCTGTCCCTGTTTTTCTCGCTCTGTGAGAGTCCCTATCTGTCTCTGTCCTTTCTGTCTATCTCTCTCTGTCTCTCCCTCTCTCTTTTTCTTTCACTGTATCTGTTAGAAACTCTTTCAAAATCTGTCACGCTCCATGTATTTATGCCCTTCCCTCTCTCTGTCAATCTCCGTCTCTCTATCATTCTCACTTTTGCTCGCGCTGCCCTCTCTCTCTCTTTATCTGGCACTCTCGGTCTCTGTGAGGCCGTTTGTTATTTATAGTTTGAAAGTCCAATAGGAAGTTTGAGGGGTCTTGTGGTTGTAGTTTCCTCTCAGGATCAAATAAGTTGAAGAATTGAAGTCAGGGGATATTTCAGCAGATTTATTAGCTGCTGCCTGAAGTGAGTCTGTGTCACAGCATAAATGGCAGTGTTTGTACAACAACTTGTGAGTTGCAGCATGAAGCCCAAATCCAGAACAAAATTATCTAACCATACCGACCGATAGCCCAAATCAACCATCCGAATCCATATAGAATAAACCATGAATGTCGACCATAAGAGGATGAAATTGGCTGAGATAACAAACAGTAAAATGATGGATTTCCTGCGACTCTCCATCTCTGGGTCTCTGGGATTCTCCCCACTGCTGTGAGCCCGGAGTCTCCTGCGGGCTCTGCTGCTCACGAAAATGTGTCTGACGATGAAGAAGTTGAGCAGCAGAATCAGGACGAACGGGACACACGGGGTTAGAATGTTGTGGAGGAACTCGATTGTTCCCCAGACCGGAGATTCCATAACATCCAATGTGTATTTACAAAACCAGGGGGTGTTCACCAGCCAATATTTATTTAATAACATAAAATACCAGAAAATGTTCTTTAAACAGCTCAGCACCGTCACTGTTCCCAGAACCACAGCCGCCGATTTCTCACTGCAATATTTACTCTTCAGCTTGGGGCAGCAAATGGCCACAAATCGATCAAAGGTGAAAGTGACGGTGAACCAGACAGAACAGTCAGTGGCTGCATAAAGCAGGACGGCGTGGATGTTACACACGGGGACCCAGTACAGGAAAACAAACTGTTCCCGATAAAGAATGGGAATGTGTCTGAATATGAGATCGAGGATAACGACCAGCAGATCCCCCGCTGACATGGCCACCAGGTAACGAGTCACACATTTGGACAGACCACAGTTTCTGCTCATCAGTGTCACAATTGTGATTATGTTCACTGTCAGGAAGGGAAATAAAGAATAAAATTAGACAGGATTCAGGGAAAGAAGTTACCATTTGGACTGAGGATGGGTTGAAATGAAAAAGAATGTACACATATAAAATCACTGAAATCTGTTTTTTCAAATCCAGCACGTCTTTTGCAGGGTAAGAGGAAAGTGGAGCATCCGGAGGAAACCCACACAGACACGGGGAGAAGGTCCAAACTCCACACAGACAATGACCCAAGCCTGGAATTGAACCCAGGTCCCTGACGCTGTGAGACAGCAGTGCTAACCACTGTGTCACCGTGCTGCTCCATGGTAGCAACACAGTGGTATACATTTGGGAGAGAGCTTTCCAGAAAGTCCACAACATTGACCCTCACTCAGCTACAAGGATGAGGGAGTAAACTCTGACAGAAAATCCAGACTGGAGTCCTGTAGATGGTAATCTGTCGTCTCTCAGACAGTTTACTGACAACCCCTGCAACACAGCTGGTACCAAAGAGGGCTGGTTTGACCCTTGCCTCTTGACAATACTAACAATTGGCAGAGGCAGATCCTGATGCCTTGACAGCACAGAATCTCTATTATATTTACACAGAACTGTACCCTGGAGAGGAGATCACAGCATTGTGGCCACTGTTAGGACAACACAGCAAAAAATAGTAATCTCACACTCGATTGGCACACATCACAACTTCCAATGTTTGCCTTCAAGAGTGGGAGAAAGCTTCAAGGTTCAGCGAATCGCTATCGTCCATCATACTCAGTGCGATTACTCTGTCCCACTTTGGACTACTGGACCAGTGCAGCTGCATGAGTCCTCTCTCGGCAGGAAGGTTGCCAATCTATGCACCAGGTAAAACTCAAACAAAGGCCAGTACCAAAGGAAAAGCCAAGCAGGCTGCCATAATGCCTATCGTCCGGTGACTCTGATATCCAATATTATGAAATGCCTCAAAAGGGTAGTCATGGCATGAATAAGTTCCGGCTTCCCAGATTGCCTGTATGCACGACAGTTCACCGACATCCCACAACAGGTCCACAATGCCATCTCACTGGCCCGACAGTGAACCCTGGAACACAGACCCGTGTTTATCAACTGCAGCTCAGCCTGCAACACCATTAGTCCTACGAAACTCATGTCCAAAGTCCGTGGCCCTGAGCTTGGCTCCTGCCTCTGCAATTGGATCCTTAACTTCCTAATCCATGGACAGCAAAATTAAGGACAATCAACAACATCTCCTTCACAATCATCCTGAACAGCGGTGCCCCGTAAGGCTGCGTCCTCAGCCCCTTACTGTACTCCTCATACACTGGTGACTGTGTGGCCCAATTCCCCTCCAACTCCATTTCCAAGTTTGCTGATGACACCTGCAGTGGGTCGGAGGAAGAGACAGAGAATCTGGTGAACTGGGGCGACAACAATAATCTCTTCCTCAATGTCAACAAAGCAAATCGACTTTTGGAAGCCTAGTGGAGTACATGCCCCGATCTACATCAATGGGGTGAAGTTGAAATAGTCGAGAGCTTCACGTTTCAGGGTCCACATCACGAAAAACCTTTCCTGGTTCCTCCATGACGTCCCTATAATTAAAAAAGTCTCCGAACGCCTCTATGTTCTCAGAGGTTTACAGACATTTGGCATGTCAGCTGTGACTCTCACCAACTTTTACAGATGCACCATAAACAACATTCTCGCTTGGTATGGCTCCTGCTCTGTCCAAGACTGCGAGAAACTTCAAAGCTTGGTGAATGCAGACCAGTCCATCACTCACACCAACCTCCCACTCATTAACTCTGTCCAAACTTCCCGTTGCCTCACAAAAGCAACCAGCCTAATTCAGGAATAGCGCACCACAGACATAAACTCTTCCCACTTGTTCCATCAGAGAAAAAGATAAAGAATGTGTGAGGACATGGGCCAACCGACTCTTAGAATCATAGAATCACTACAGTGCAGAAGGGGGCCATTTGACCCATCGAGTCTACACCTACAACAATCCCACCCAGGCCCTATCCCCAAAGTCCCACATATGTACCCTGCTCATCCCCCAAACATACATATCCCAGGACGCTAATGGGCAGTTAACATGGCCAATCAACCTAACCTGCACATTTTGGACTGTGGGTGAAAACTGGAGCATCCAGAGCAAACCCATGCCGACACGGGTAGAATGTGCAAATTCCACACAGACAGTGATCCAAGCCGGGAATCGAACTCAGGTTCCTGTGATACAGCAGCGCTAACCATTGTGCCACCATGCTGCCGACTCAGGAACAGCTTCTCTGCTGCCATCAGACGTTTGAATGGACCCACATTGCATTCAGATGATCTTTTACTACATCCCAGCTATGACTGCAACATTACATTCTGCACTCTCTCCTTCTCTATGTACAGTATGCTTTGTCTGTATGGCACTCAAGCAACAACACTTTTCACTGTATATCCAATGTTACGGAGCGAGACCCCCTCCCTACACCACTGTGCATGCAGAGAGGCAGCGAGACCCCTCCCTACCCCACTGTGCATGCAGAGAGGCAGCGAGGCCCCCCACCCTACCCCACTGTGCATGCAGAGAGGCAGCGAGAACCCCCACCCTACCCCACTGTGCATGCAGAGAGGCAGCAAGACCCCCCTCCCTACCCCACTGTGCATGCAGACAGGCAGGGAGACACCCTCCCTACCCAACTGTGCATGCAGAGAGGCAGCGAGACCCCCAACCTACCCCACTGTGCATGCAGAGAGGCAGCGAGACCCCCCACCCTACCCCACTGTGCATGCAGAGAGGCAGCGAGACCCCCTCCCTACCCCACTGTGCATGCAGACAGGCAGCGAGACCCCCTCCCTACCCCACTGTGCATGCAGAGAGGCAGCGAAACCCCCTCCCTACCCCACTGTACATGCAGAGAGGCAGTGATGCCCCCCCCCTTCCTACCAACACCAATCACGTGTAGAGTGGCAGCGGGGACCACCCCACCCCACAGACAGCGGGCAGAGTGGGAACGGGACACTGTTAGGAGTAGCTGTTATCCTGCCGCTCCCGCTACCGTGTGTGTGTTGCGTGTGTCTATATTGTCTGTACCAGTATGCATGTGTGTGTGTGCGTGTTTGTGTGTGAGCAAGAGTACATGACGAGTGTTCCTAAGTGTGTGTTATTCTGGAATGTTACACCAATTTTGGTTCTTGAATTTGTGTGTGAGTGGGAGTGTCTCAATCTGATTGCTTCTATCAACAAATGTGTGTATTAATGTATGTGTGTTTGGGTGTGTCTGTGTGTTTGTGTTCCTGTTGCTCTCAGAGAGCTTGTGGTGGCACAGGGGATAGCGTTGCTGCCTCACAGCACCAGAGGTCCTGGTTCAATTGCAGGCTTGGCCACTGTCTGTGCAGATTCTGCATGTTCTCCCCATGTCTGCGTGGGTTTCATCCGGGTGCTCCAGTTTCCTCCCACGAGTTGTGCTGGTTGGGTGCATTGGCCGTGCTAAATTCTCCCTCAGTGTACCTGAACAGGCGCTGGAGTGAGGTGACTGGGCGATTTTTACAGTAACTTCATTGCAATGTTAATGTTCGCATACTTGTGACACTGATGAATAAATTTCAAATTTAATGAACTATGTTTTCTCTCTGTGAGATCCTGCTGTGCAGATATGACCAATAAAATTGATTCTGCGGCCTGGTGATTGGTTGGGTGAACTGGTGTTATATGCAGGGGGTGAAAAGGATTCTGTTACACACGAAGGAATAGTGTTTGAGGTCACATGTCTATGGAAAGTCACAGCACTCAGAAGACATCCCAGCCCATAGACCCTGAGACAATTGTCAGTGGCTGAAAGAATTAATAACCGGACACAGAGATTCAACAAGAGCAGCAAATCCAGTACAGGAAATGACAAGAAAATCAATACAGTTAAACAGCCTTTCTAGAATTAGGAACTGGACACAGGGGACGGGACTTTCCAGCCTCACTCTTCCTGAAGCTGCAAAATCCCACCCGTGTTCAACAGACCTTCCCATTCTCCGCCCCTCGCCTGCTCCGATTCCCGTGGCGGTCGGGCCGGTACAATTCCAGCCAGGGACTTACCCGGAACACCAACAATCGCCAGGAGGGGATAGTAAATACATTCAATCACGTACAGTAGATATTGAATCCGCTCAGCTGATGTCCACCCATCATCAGTATACTGAGAAATCCAATAGAATAAACTCCTGTCCTTGGTTGGAACATTCCGGTTCATTGTTCCCAGATTCTGATCCATTGTTGGAAGATTCCAATCCATTGTTCCCAGATTCTGATTCATTGTTGGAAGATTCCAATCCATTGTTCCCAGATTCTGATCTCTCCTCTCCCTCCCTCTCTCTCCACAGCCGCTGATCTCTGTTGGTGTCGGAGTTCCCGCTCCCGCTGACTCAATGGGACAACACATTGAACGGAATCCCTTATTAATAGAAGAGGGGAATCCCTCCAGGCACACTAATCGGATCCATGGAGACTCACATCAATTCCAGTCACTAAACCAACAGCTTCACTTAACCCCCTTCAATCCAACACTTTTTATACCCAAAGTAGAACAGTTGCAGCCTGGATGGGGTGTTGAGGGTCAGGGAGGTATGGAAAGTTGGAAATAATGTAGGGTCAATATTAATTCGATTTAGCAGAGATCACTCTGCTAGTGTTAATTTCAAGACGACGAGAATACAAAAGCAGGGGTGTACTGCTGAGGGTTTATAAGACACTGGTCTGACCGCATTCAGAATATTGTTCGCAATTTTGGTCCCCGTATCTAAGGAAGGATGTGCTGGCCTTGGAGAGGGCCCAGAGCAGGTTCACAAGAATGATCTGGGGAATGAAAGACTTGACGCATGAGGAGCGTCTGAGGACTGGGGGTCCATACTCGATGCAGTTCGGAAGTATGAGGAAGGGGATAACATTGAAACTTACAGAATAATGAAAGGCCTGGATAGAGTGCACTTGGGGAAGATGTTTCCATGAGTCGGGGAGACTTGGACCCGAGGGCACAGACTCAGAGGAAAGGGACAGCCCTTTAGAAATGTGATGTGGAGATGGCGGTGTTGGACTGGGGTGTGCGCAGTAAGAAGTCTCACAACACCAGTTTCCCACTCACCTGATGAAGGAGCAGCGTTCCGAAAGCTCGTGATTCGAAATAAACCTGTGGGACTTTAACCTGCTGTTGTGAGACTTCTTACTTCAGAACTGAGACGAGGAGGAATTTCTTCAGCCAGAGGGTGGTGAATCTGTGGAATTCATTGCCACACAAGGCTGTGGAGGGCGGATCATTGAATGTATTTAATAAAGAGATAAATAGGTTCTTGACTGGTACAGCGATCAAGGGTTACGGGGAGAAAGCAGGAGAATGGGTTTGAGAAACTTATCAGCCAGAATTGAATGGTGGAGCCGGCTTGCCGGGCCCAATGGCCTCATTCTGCTCTTATATCTTATTGTCTTCTGGGTATCATGGTCGTGGTTTTTAGATGAAGTTAACGTCAATCAGGGTTGATATAGTCTGCTTAATCCAGGTTGTAGCAGATCTTATGCACAGCTCATGGACAGAACAATCTTAGTATAGGACTTCACACGGATCAAACTCTCAGCATTACGTACAGTACAGTCTTAGCTCGAGTCATCAGATAGAACTATCTCTCAGTGTTATGTACAGTACAATCTGAGGCTTCAGATAGAACTAACTCTCAGTGTTATGTACAGTACAATCTGAGGCTTCAGATCGAACTATCTCTCAGTGTTATGTACAGTACAATCTGAGGCTTCAGATAGAACTATCTCTGTGTTATGTACAGAACAATCTGAGGCTCTAGAAGAACTTTCTCTCAGTGCTTTGTGCAGTACAATCTTTGGCTTCAGATAGAACTATCTCTCAGTGTTATGTACAGTACAATCTGAGTCTTCAGAAGAACTTTCTCTCAGTGTTACGTACAGTACAATCTGAGGCTTCAGATGGAACTATATCTGTGTTATGTGCAGTACAATCTGAGGCTTCAGATAGAACTATCTCTCAGTGTTATGTGCAGTACAATCTGAGTCTTCAGAAGAACTTTCTCTCAGTGTTACGTACAGTACAATCTGAGGCTTCAGATGGAACTATCTCTGTGTTATGTGCAGTACAATCTGAGGCTTCAGATCGAACTATCTCTGTGTTATGTACAGTACAATCTGAGGCTTCAGATGGAACTATCTCTGTGTTATGTGCAGTACAATCTGAGGCTTCAGATTAAACTATCTCTCAGTGTTATGTACAGTACAATCTGAGGCTTCAAAAGAACTATCTCTCAGTGTTATGTACAGTACAATCTGAGGCTTCAGATACAACTATCTCTCTGTGTTATGTACAGTACAATCTGCGGCTTCAGAAGAACTATCTCTCAGTGTTATGTACAGTACAATCTGCGGCTTCAGAAGAACTTTCTCTCAGTGTTACGTACAGTACAATCTGAGGCTTCAGATGGAACTATCTCTGTGTTATGTGCAGTACAATCTGAGGCTTCAGATTAAACTATCTCTCAGTGTTATGTACAGTACAATCTGAGGCTTCAGAAGAACTATCTCTCAGTGTTATGTACAGTACAATCTGCGGCTTCAGATAGAACTATCTCTCAGTGTTATGTACAGTACAATCTGCGGCTTCAGATACAACTATTTCTCTGTGTTATGTACAGTACAATCTGCGGCTTCAGAAGAACTATCTCTCAGTGTTATGTACAGTACAATCTGCGGCTTCAGAAGAACTATCTCTCAGTGTTATGTACAGTACAATCTGAGGCTTCAGATCTGAAGTAGGCCATTCTCCAAAAGCCATATTTTTATTGTCTCATCAATATTCACCTCATTAAACATATTCATTTATTGGACTGATTGGCACCATTCATAACGTGCCCACAATGCAGAGGGGAACACCCGAATGGACATTTGTTTAAATCCCCCTCTGCACAGCTGAGAGACCTTTAATTTCAAAGCCGACAAAAGATCCTTATTCTGCCCAGCAACAGCACGAAGCTGCATTTTAAACCGGCCCTTGGCCAGAAGATCGGGATATCTGCGAGTCAAGATCTGGAGTGGGTTATATGGCATAACCCGACTGTCAATAAAATATTACAGGAATAAAATGGCCAAGGCAGGCAGAGAAACTTAATAAACTAGGATAAAAAGAATAAAAGATTAGATTAAATCCCCCTACACACAGCTGGACAAAATGACATTAACACCTAATCTCGCAAGCCTAGAATACAGACACAAAACAGTCGAGATCGATTTAGATAAGGGGACACGTCGAGAGGATAATGGGAAACACATTAAAACACCGGGGCAAGAACAGGCAATCCCATTAACACGGACACACACCATACAGATGCAAATTGACAAGTCTCTCAGGGAACTTCCTGACCAGACAGGCCACTTTATAAGTATTGTAAAAATGTATGAGCAAATGTTCCCGCTCGAATTTGGATTCCTATAAATATCCAGAGCAAATGTATAACTATTGAGATCAACGTGGCCAAGCACTGTTTCTAAGCTGGCTACGGGGGTCTCCCTGGGTTCCAAGTAATTGTACAATAAAGAAAAACGCTTTGAACATTGCCTTGCGACTCGACTTCCTTGAATGCACTGGTGCAAGGGATTTTTCCCGACAACAAATGGCGTAGTCGGCAGGATTTGATATCTGACTTCTGAATGGTGGCCACGGTCTGGAAGCCGGGATCAAATTTAAACGAATTTGGTAAAAATCCAGAGCAGTCAAGGGCGAGTACAAGTCTCCGTTCGAAGTGAGGTACCTTTAAGGGTTAGGGTTTGTCTGTTTTAAATATTGTTGTCTTGTAGAACTGTATAATCTTGCCTCAGTTTTTAAAATTGAAACAGAATTCTGCACTAAAGAGGTATAGGTCAGAACGACCGCGTGGAAGAAGGTAAGTAACTTTACCAGAGGTAAAGATAACAGGTTTTGGGCTATTTGATAATGGGAATAAGGAATTAAGACTAATATAAAGATAAGAACCGCATGCAGAACTAATTGGTGTAACCAACCCAGGATTGTAAACGAAACCGCTGTCTGTGCCAAGGAAATAGGAGAAGGGAGTGCTTGACTCAAGGTGCCCTACCCTAAACTGGACGTTAAGAGGAGAAATCTCCCACGCTAAGGTTGGGTTATGAAGGTGGGCGCTAAGAGGCACAGGCACTCAGGGTGCAAGGCACGGACAGTGTAAATCGGGTAACAACACAGACTCTGAAGGGACGAACAACCTCAGAGTCGATACAGTTACTAATTATAACAGGGGCTTTGATAACAGATACATATGTGGGAGTGTTGAGGAAGAGGGGACCCGATCCATCCTGACCAAGAGACACGGCGACGGAGGATCCATTAGGGACCCGGGCGGAGTTTGATAACCTTGTTCGTCTGTAGGGAACACCACAGTCCATAGCAGGGTACCAGGGAGCTGAGGCTCCCTTTTTGGGGTAACAGATCAACCTTGCTAGTGGAGGTGGTGGCCAAGCGGGAGGCGTTGTACTTAAAGGGGCTGGGGACAGGGGCCGACAAACCCACTAAAAGACCAGCACGCATCCCAATAAGACAACACAAAATAGACCAAGCGTGAGGTGTCAGGAATAGTTGGGGGAGCACAGGGGAAGAGACCCACTGGGACGGCACTACGAGACCCTACAGCAATACAGACGGTGCTGGAGCAGTATCAGTGACAGGAGATAAGAGAGAGAGAGAGTTGGGGCACTTTTACTGTTGGAACCAGCATACGGGGGTTGCAGGACTGCGAGACAGAAAAATGGCAGACCACGTTATTGAGGGAGAAACTGCAGTAGCTCTCATTTTTAAGCATCTGTTCGCCAAAGAAGCGATTGTTGCAAAGATGAAACGGAACGGGTGGAACGCATCACAAACTTTAGAAGATCAGGGAAAGTGGGTAGACGGAGTTAAACGGGACAAAACAAAAGTAATGGGAGTAATGTTAGTGACCCAGTTAGCTGGACTAATTGAGAAGGTAAATGCCTCCATGGAGGAGAGACACAAAGAGACAGAACAAATTAAGGTATTGCAGGAGAGAGTGAGGGAATTAGAACACAGAAGCCACACTGTGGAGATAACGCAGAGATCAGAGGAAACGGACCCTCGGCCCTCATACGAGTCAGTGCAGAAACATACAACCGCTCCAGTATCAGAAGGAGACATAAAAAATTATAATCTAGCGCCAGTAACCTGAGGAGGGACGTTAGCACAACCAAAAGCAACCTATAAGCCTTTTACCCCAGGGGAAAGGCAGCAGATTATGGCATCCCTGGGGAAGTTAAAACCCAGAAGCGCAAACCTGGGATTTTGGGGCGAATTAGATTCACTCTAGGTAGGACACCAGTTACATTTAAGGGACATACACCAGCTGGTCATGGCAGCCTGTCCAGCGGATAAATGGAGGTTGGTGGCAGGAGGGCCAGCGGCCCAAGCAGCACAGGACTATAATGGAGGAAGGTGGACACATGCCATTGCTCCAACGGCTGAGATAGACGACCAGCAGGCACCCTTCATATTATTTAAGACCGAAATCCAACGGGTCTTGGGGAACTCCCCCACTAATTGGAGTAGGATCACAAATACTAAACAAGGACAGGGGGAAAGTGCATCGGAATTTGGAGAGAGATTATTCCAGGTATATAGGGAATGTTCAGGACAGGACAATGTGGATAGGAGAGACAGGGCTTTTATCCAGGCATTCAAGGACGGGCTATCAGAGGTACACCAAGAAATCCTTAAGATGGGGGTGATAGCATCCCAAGACTATGACGAGCTAGTCGAGTGGGCTAGCGGGATAAACGAAGGGAAGGTTGCCCAGGCAAAGCCCAGACGAGAGAGAACTGGAACCCCCGATGACGAAGATAAGGGGAGAACCGGGCTCAGCTGCTACACATGTGGCCAGGCAGGGCATACGGCTAGATTCTGCAGGGAAGCACCATTCAAAGGGAAACCCGAGAATGGCGGGCCCCGCTGTGACCACTGCCACAGGGCAGGGCACACAGAGGCAACATGTTGGGGGAAACATGGGAGACCCCAAGACAACTATAGACCAACCCCGGGGGCACCACATTTCCGGAATCCACTCGGGTGACTAGAAGAGACCCCAAACCAGGGAGATGGGAGACAAAAGAGGATTAGTGTAGCCACGCCCACAGAAGACAGTGAATCCCGACAAAAGCCGGTGTCCGTCCACCCCACTTATCGACCAACACTGGTCGAAATCTCACAACCCGTAGCTCCCATCCAAAACAGGAAAGAGGGGACGAGAATATATGTAGAAGCCTTGGTAGGGGGTAGGGAATGCCACTTGTTAGTAGATACGGGGGCAGCCATATCAATTACAAACCTACCCCTGCCACTGACCAACAAAAGAATACACATAACCGGGGTAGGGGGAGAGAGAATACCCGCCTGTCTTAGCGAAACCACACTAGTAGAAATCAACCACAAGTATATTCCAATGCAATTTTACATTTGTCAGAATAATGAGGGCACAATCATGGGGAACGATTTAATGAGGGAATACCAGGTGCTGATAGATTGTGGGAAAGGGAAACTAATTTGGCCACAACCTGACAGTAGGAAGACCGGAATAGGGACATTAGCTAGCCACCTGAGGACGGTTGGGGTAGCCACCATCGTGGCCCGAGATTGGGATCAGGAAAAATAAGTGTTTGGAGCCATCTGCGCTTCCATTCCCGAAGCCTGGGCTAGGACGAAATTAGATACCGGACTAACCGACACAGAACCGATAAAAGTCCCAGGACCGGAACACATGCCCCACCGACAATACCCTATCAAGAGAGAAGCGCAAGGGGCAGTGGTAGAAATAGTCAAGGGTTTAATAGAAAAGGGAATCCTCAGGGAAACCACCAATTCCCCCACATGGCCAGTTATAAAACCTGACGGGAGCTACAGGCTCACCATCGATTACACAGGTTTGAACAAGGTAACACCTAAATTATACCCCATTGTGGCAAACCCCTCGACTATTTTAAACGGATTGGCACAAGACCACAAAATTTTCACGGTGCTAGATATAGCAAATGGGTTCTGGTCCCTTCCACTGGACACAGAATCCCAAAACAAATTCGCCTTTACTGTGGGAGAGAAACAGTATACATGGACTCGCCTCCCACAGGGATTTCATAACAGTCCTGCCATATTTCGCAGAACAATGAGCGATATCCTGAGTAGGGTGAAATTGCATGAGGACAATACGGTCCTCCAGTATGTGGACGATGTGTTAATAGCGTCCAAAACAGAAGAAGGGCACAAGGCAGCCCTGTATGCAGTACTAGAAGGATTGGCAAAAGCCGGGCTGAAAGTCAGCCCACATAAGGCACAAATTGCAAAACCCCAGGTCCTGTACTTAGGACACCTAATTTCCCAGGGAATTAAAGAAATGCCCGCAGATCGCAAAACCGCCATTAAAGAAATGCCGCGATCAGTTACAGTAAGAGGGGTCCGAACAGTTTTAGGACTATTCAATTACAGTAGGAGTTTTATCCCTGACTTCGCAAGAATCGCGGAGCCAATTCAGAGACTAGTGAAGGGAGGAAAGCCAGCCTTGGAAAGTATAGAGTGGGGACAAGAGCAAGAGACAGCATATGCAGAGTTGAAAGCTAGGTTAGTTTCAGCCCCAGGTCTGGGACTGCCAGATGGAAGCAAGAAGTTCCACATCTTCTGTGACAACCAGGACGGCTTCTATTCTGCCGTAGTGGCACAGACTCATGGAGATAGAAAGAGACCCGTAGGGTATTATTCAACGGCTGAGGGACCAGTAGTCACCGGGATGCCCAGGTGCATAGCCGCCCTAGATTGTGCAGCATGGGCTGTGAGGATAAGTGAGCCCATTGTCATGACAGGAGATATTGTGCTACACACAAAACATACATTGGTAGAAATGCTAAACACGGGCAAACTCAAAACAGTCTCAAATATAAGGAGGGCCAGGTGGGAGGCCACACTCCTACCACCTAACAAGTCAGTCACCATCATTAGGGACACGGGAGAAAATCCCGCGGAAGGGATTTTAGATATTGGGGAAGCGCACAGCTGTGGAGAAATTGACGAAGATAGCAAGGAAGGAAAGATTAGAGACGAACCCCTTCCAACAGCAAATAGGACCTTCTATGTGGATGGGTCCCGCAAATATGTAACCGGATCACCAAGGACAGGGTGGGCAGTAGTAGAACAGAACCTGGAAACCCTAGAATCAGGACGGATCGACGTGGGTCAGTCCGCTCAGGTAGCAGAATTAGTTGCCCTCACCCAAGCCTTAAGATTAGCAGCAGGGAAAACAGTCAATGTGTATACAGACAGCCAATACGCGTTTGGTGTGATCCATGAGAACATGTCCGCATGGGGGAGAAGGGGGTTCATTACTACAGGAGGTACCCCCATTAAACACCAACAGCAGATAAAGGCGCTGCTAGCAGCTAGTGAACAGCCTACAGAGGCTGCAGTAATTAAAATAAAAGCCAACCAGCGGGAACTCGGAAGGGGCACCACGGGGTGGATTCATTTCAAAGGGAATCAAGCCGCAGACACAGCGGCATAGCAAGCACTAGAAAACAGCGACATTAAAAGCCTGCCCCTTGCAGCGATAGTGGGAGAACCGGAAGAAATTGACATACAGAAATTACATGGGGACATTCCCCAACAAGAACGAGATAGATGGGAGGAGCTGGGCGCAGTTAAAGGGGCTGACGGGGTGTGGAGAAAGGATGACCGGGTATTGGCACCAGGATGTATCCAGAACACATTACTGGAACTACACCACGGACTTCCCCATACAGGCAGGGATGCAATGATACAGAGCCTGGGGAGAGAGTGGTGGTGGAAAGTATTGGGACGGGATGTGGCCGCATACTGCCGCTGATGCACTATATGTGCACAGCACAACCCCGGGAAGCCCATAAAGGTAAAGATGGGACACCAACCCAGACCAAAGTACCCTGGGAACAGATACAAATGGACTTCAGAGGACCATTGCCCCCCTCTCACGGGAAAACATACTGCCTGGTAATAGTAGATCAATTCACCAGGTGGGTAGAAGCATTCCCCACAACCAATTGTACAGCCCTAACGGTAGCCAGGATATTGGCAGCAGAAGTCATTCCCCGATGGGGGATGCCAATTCAAGTTGATTCGGACCAGGGAACACATTTCACAGGAAAGGTTATGAAAAACATTTGCCAACTATTATGAATAAAACAGAAATTTCACATCCCCCATCACCCACAAAGTTCCGGGATGGTGGAGAGGATGAATCGGACTCTAAAAATAACCATGGCAAAAGCAATGCAATCCTCTGGTAGAAATTGGACAGAAGTCCTACCTGCAGTTCTGATGAGGCTTAGGGCGACCACAGATCGAACTACCGGCTTGACTCCATACGAGCTGATGACCGGGCGAGCAATGCACTTACCCGAAAACATTATTACAGGCTGGACAGATGTGGGCCGATAAAGGATAAGATCCGTCAATACATCCGAGACCTTAGCACCCAATTGAAGGGGATGCGCCGGTCCGTAATTTCTATTCAGGCACAGGTCGATACAGAGGAGGACTCAGAAATATTACCAGAAGTCCCAAAAGCCGGGAGCCGGGTATTAACAAAAGTGCTTCCTGCAAAACCAGGATTTGCCCCAAGATGGCACGGACCTTACGAGGTCATTATTAGTGGAGATACCTGTGCCTGTATAGATATAAGGGGACAGGGGGTCTGGAAACATTGGACCCAATTAAAGCTGTATGAAGACAAATAAACTAAAGATACCCTTTTCGTTCGTTCAAATTCCCCAGGAACCAGGACCAGATCTACTATCAAGACGTCGGAACAAACTACTTTTAATTTGATTGCCTGTTTATTTTCTGCATATACTATAACTGTAAAAATACTGCTGTAAAAAAAAACAATATGGGAATAGGGACAGATTTGATAATAACCATGACCATTGTAAATACGTTCCAACACATGGGGGTTAGGGGAGCAGAACCACCAATCATGGAAGAAAACCTATTCCTGAAAACACACATCCAGATCTATGGGAATAGGACCGCTTGTTACCCTTCAGTGCGATCAGTAAACTCCCTATTCATCGCAACACCAGGGTGGCTCCCACAAGAGTTATTCACTATTGACACATCGGGGGCACCCTGCAAGGAACATGTTGGGTACTTTAAACAAGGGATACAAGGAAGGTGTGTAGAGCTCACTGAGCCGGGAATTCTAGGGGGGATGGGGCCCCAACGCGAGGAGACACATGGGAACTACCCACAATGTTTTAAGGGAGAGGGATGGGGGTACGTGCATGCCTTTCTCCCTAAAAATGATTAGTGCGCTGAGGCACATTGTACTCTCCAGGAGTGCCGGATCCGGGAAGGACACTTCACTTGTGACTGCAAGCAACAAAAATGCATTGCAGTCACCGCGGGTAGGCAGCTTATGTGTGGCAAGTGCAACGGCACCCACGTAAGCTCAGCCTCGGGGACATACCCATTTGATTCTCACCAAGGGGTACACTCAAGTGGACAGTCCCGGGGGAGGGAAGGTTCCACAACATGGGACCATGTGGTCAAACGACCCCGGGGTAATGCATGTTATCGGGTTAAAGAAGGTTATGTGTTTTTATTCAAAAATGTATACATGACGGCCACAGACAGGCCTCCAAGGTTCTTTTCCGTAGGGACAATCAGACCTCTCACGGTTCCATGCCCAAGCGAGGGACATGTCCAGAAACGCAGAGTGACCAGGGCCATCAGCGCAGAACTCTGCGCCGACAGGCAGGCCCCTGTCACATTCGGATCTTCTTTGGGGTATGGATTTCTGGGGACACTATCCCTAGGTGGCGCCGCAGGGGTGATCAGTGCCAGTAATAGGAATCTCTTCATATGTGGACTTACCATCTTAGGAAACAACACCCTACAAGCACTGGGTGCAATTGACCAAGAACTATCAGCTAGCCAGACAAGGAGGGGTATGCACCATCATCAAAGGAAAATGCATCACATATGTACACGACGAGACATTAAACATAACAGCAGCCATGTCCGGGATACAAAAGCAATTGGTTAGCTTTAAACAGGGATTTACAGGGACTGATGGGTGGTTAGGCTGGCTGTTTATCACAGTTTGGGGAGCATACATTATGAAGGGATTAATTTTAGTAGTAGCCATCCTGGTCACACTCTGCCTGGGCCTAACCTGTATTAAGGTGATATGTGGAAATATTGCATCAAGAATGCTACCCACTGCCAGTGTCCAGATGCAAGAATTTAACCACACCACAGAGGAAGAGGAACCATGGCAAGGACGACATCTGTACAAGTCACTGTACCTCTGAAGATCGTCCATGGGGGTCAGCCATGAATGGGACCCCCTGGACGAGAGGAGGGACTGAAGTAGGCCATTTTCCAAAAGCCATATTTTTATTATCTCATCAATATTCACCTCATTAAACATATTCATTTATTGGACTGATTGGCACCATTCATAACGTGCCCACAATGCAGTGGGGAACACCCGAATGGACATTCGTTTAAATCCCCCTCTGCACAGCTGAGAGACCTTTAATTTCAAAGCCGACAAAAGATCCTTATTCTGCCCAGCAACAGCACGAAGCTGCATTTTAAACCGGCCTTTGGCCAGAAGATCGGGATATCTGCGAGTCAAGACCTGGAGTGGGTTATATGGCATAACCGGACTGTCAATAAAATATTACAGGAATAAAATGGCCAAGGCAGGCAGAGAAACTTAATAAACTAGGATAAAAAGAATTAAAGATTAGGTTAAATCCCCCTACACACAGCAGGACAAAATGACATTAACACCTAATCTCGCAAGCCTAGAATACAGACACAAAACAGTAGAGATCGATTTAGATAAGGGGACACATCGAGAGGACAATGGGAAACACATTGAAACACCGGGGCAAGAACAGGCAGTCCCATTAACACGGACACACACCATACAGATGCAAATTGACAAGTCTCTCAGGGAACTTCCTGACCAGACAGGCCACTTTATAAGTATTGTAAAAATGAATGAGCTCGAATTTGGATTCCTATAAATATCCAGAGCAAATGTATAACTATTGAGATCAACGTGGCCAAGCACTGTTTCTAAGCTGGCTACGGGGGTCTCCCTGGGTTCCCAGTAATTGTACAATAAAGAAAAACGCTTTGAACATTGCCTTGCGACTCGACTTCCTTGAATGCATTGTACAAGGGATTTTTCCCTACAACAAGGCAAAAACTGGTTCGGCACAGACAAGAAGGGCCAAAAGGCCTGTTTCTGAGCTGTAATTTTCTATGGTTCTATGAACCTACACGTTAACCTTAAGAGAATTTTGAACAAGGACTCCTTCGTCCCTTTGTGCTTCTGATTGCCTAAGCATTTCCCCAGTTAGAAAATAGTCTATGCCTCTATTTCTCCTTCCAATGTTTATAATCTCACACTTTTCCACGTTGTTTTCCATCTGCCACTTCTTTGCCCACTCTCCTAGCCTATCCAAGTCCTTGTGCAGTCCCCCTGCTTCCTCAATACTATATCTCCCTCTGCATATCTTTCCATCATCTGCAAACTTGGCAACAGTGGCTTCATTTCGTTCTTCCAAATCGTTAATGTGTATTGTGAAAAGTTGTGGTCCCAGCACCGACCCCTGAGGCACACCACTAGTCACCGGCCGCCATCCTGAAAAAGACCCGTTTATCCCCACTCTCTGCCTTCTGCCAGTCAACCAATCCTCTATCCATGTCAGCTTCTTCCCCTTAACACCACGGGCACTTAACTTATTTAAAAGTCTCCGATGTGGCACCTTGTCAAAGGCCTTTTGGAAATCCAAATAAATCAGGTCCACTGGTTCTCCTTTATCTAACTTCCTTGTTACCTCCTCAAAGAACTCTAACAGATTTGTCAGACATGAGCTCCCCTTGACAAAGCCGTGCTGACTCCGTCCTACTTTATCATGCACTTCCAAGTACTCTGCGATCTCATCTTTAATAATGGACTCTAAAATCTTGCCAATGAACGAAGTCAGTCTAACCGGCCTATAATTTCCCGTCTGCTGCCTCCCTCCCTTCTTAAACAGCGGCGTTACATCAGCTAATTTCCAGTCCTCTGGTACCCTCCCTAGCTGTTCTGTCTGGAGACAATACACATCTCTTTAACCTGTGTTTAATGTTCCCTCCACCCACATTATCTGTACCTTTAAGACCTGGCTGGCTGGAGAGATTTGCATTCTAATTAGTATTCTGTAACTTGATGTTGTGTCTCTGTGCACTGTTGGAGAACAGATTTTCACTCCATCTGATGAAGGGGCAGCGCTCCGAAAGCTTATGGTATTTGCTACCAAATAAACCTGTTGGACTTTAACCTGGTGTTGTGAGACTTCTTCCTGTGCTTACCCCAGTCCAACGTCGGCATCTCCACATCATGACTACCCTCCCTGCCTCCAGTGATTCTTTTGCTTTTATGCTGTCCTTTACTTTCCTCGTCAGCCATGGAAGCTTCGTCCTCTCTTTAGCAGTTTTCCTCCTCCTTGGGATGAATTTCTGTTGTGCCTCCCGAATAACCACCCCCCCCCCCCCGCAAAACTCCTGTACTTGCCGTTCCACTGTCTCCCCTGCTCGGCTCCCTTTCCAATCAACTCTGGCCAGCTCCTCCCTCATGTCTTTGCAGTTACCTTTATTTAATTGTCATATTCTTGCATCTGATTCCAGTTTCTCCCTCTCAAACTGCAGGGTAAATTCTATCATATTGTGGTCACTGCTCTCTCAGGGTCACTTCACCTTAAGTTCCCTAATCAAATCTGCCTCATTACACATCACCAACTCCAGAATTCCCAGTTCCCTAGCAGACTCTGTCACAAGCTGCTCCAAAAAAGCATCTCTTAGACATTCCACAAATTCCTTTTCTTGGGACCCATCACTACCTACCGGATTTTCCCAGGCCACCTGCAGATTGAAGTCCCCCATAATTATTGCCTTTTTATGTGCCTGTTCTATCTCCAGATTTATTTTCTGCCCCTCATCCTGACGACTGCTTGGAGGCCTGTACATAACTCCCATCAGGGTCTTTTTACCATTGTTTCACCTCAACTCTACCCACAGAGTTTCTCTGCCTTCTGATCCTGTATCGCTTCTTGCTATTGATTTAACGCCATTCCTTACGAACAATACAACTCCGCCTCCTTTGCCCATCTGCCTGTCCTTCCAATAAGACACCTATCCTTGGATATTTAGATCCCAGCCCTGATCCCCTTGCAGCCACGTCTCTGTGATGCCCACAATATCGTACCGGCCAATTTCAATGTGCGCAACACGCTCATTTACCTTGATCCATGCATTGCGTGCATTGAGGTACAACACCCTCAGTCCCGCATTGACCACCTCCCTTCTCATTCCTGTCACATTTTTTTGCTCTGCCTGAGGTTAGATTCCTGCCACCTTCTATACTCTCTGTTCTATTATGTGGGAGGCCAGGGAGGCCTCGTATCAACAGCTCCTCCGCTCATGGAGGGGACAGGGAACTCGACATTGGTTACTGACGACCGTCGGGAAGACAATCAAACGTTGATGGGTTCATCGAGGCCTCACTCACCAGAGGGAATCTTAAAACTGCCTCCAGTCCCCAAGCATCAACCCCCAAGGGGTTGTCACTCCCCCTGATCAGGTCTATGTGAGATGGTCATAAGGATCAGGAATGAACTATGGGCTGTATTATATTGTAAATATGCTGTGGATTCTGCACCAAGCCTGGATGAAGTGAATGGAGAAAAATGTTCACAAATGGTTTCAAATGCTGTTGCTGTACCGGGGGTGTGGCGGTGGGGGACCGGGGGGGGGGGAGTGGGGGGGAGGTTTTACTTACAGGGGAGAGTGTTATATATGTTGGGGCTTTCTTTAAGTGAGCGGGCCATGTGATCTCAAGTGCGGGGTGAGCTGTTGGGATCCTCCCAGATTGGGCAGTCAATATTTGGGGTCTTGTGTGAACAGACGGAATAAAGAGTTGTGTCCCTGACACCTGACTGTGGAGTCGATATTGAAGAGAATCCTCAGAACCACAGGACATAAACAAACGGTCTCGATCCCAGTGCTGCACAACTCTCCCAGTCGCTTCAATTCTCTATGTCCCCATCTCCCACTCTCCTCAAGGTGCTGACTGTCTGTCCCGGTGTCCCAGTGTCCCCCTCTCACACTCTCTTCAAGGTGATGACTGCCTGCCCCAGTGTCCCCCTCTCCCACTCTCCTCAAGGTGCTGACTGTCTGTCCCGGTGTCCCAGTGTCCCCCTCTCCCACTCTCCTCAAGGTGCTGACTGTCTGTCCTGGTGTCCCAGTATCCCCCTCTCACACTCTCCTCAAGATGCTGCTGACTCTGTTTAGGTGTCCCCGTGTCCCCCTCTCACACTCTCCTCAAGATGCTGCTGACCCTGTTCAGGTGTCCCGGTGTCCTTCTCCCACACACTCCTCAACTCACCCTTGCCTCCTTACAACCTCACAACAGAAAATGCTTAGAAAGATTGATGTGAAGCTTCTTGATCAGGTTCTTCTGTACATAACACTGAGAGATAATTCTATCTGAAGCCTCAGATTGTACTGTACGTAACACTGAGGGATAGTTGTATCTGAAGCCTCAGATTGTACTATACGTAACACTGAGAGATAGTTCTATCTGATGCCAAAGATTGTACTGTACATAACACTGAGAGATAGTTCTATCTGAGGCCTCAGATTGTACTGTACGTAACACAAAGATTGTTCTATCTGACGCCTCAGATTGTGCTGTACATAACACTGAGAGATAGTTCTATCTGAAGCCTCAGATTGTACTGTACGTAACACTGAGAGATAGTTCTATCTGAAGCCTCAGGTTGTACTGAACATAACACTGAGAGAGAGTTCTATCGGTTGATGAAGGAAGGGCCGTGGATGTCATCTATATGGATTTCAGTAAGGCATTTGACAAAGTCCCACATGGCAGGTTGGTTAAGAAGGTCAAGGCTCATGGGATACAAGGAGAAGTGGCTAGATGGGTGGAGAACTGGCTTGGCCATAGGAGACAGAGGGTCGTGGTCGAAGGGTCTTTTTCCGGCTGGAGGTCTGTGACCAATGGTGTTCCGCAGGGCTCTGTACTGGGGCCTCTGCTATTTGTGATATATATATAAATGATTTGGAAGAAGGTGTAACTGGTGTAATCAGCAAGTTTGCGGATGACACGAAAATGGCTGGACTTGCGGATAGCGAAGAGCATTGTCGGGCAATACAGCAGGATATTGATAGGCTGGAAAATTGGGCGGAGAGGTGGCAGATGGAGTTTAATCCGGATGAATGCGAAGTGATCCATTTTGGAAGAAATAATGTCGGGAGGAGTTATACAATAAATGGCAGAGTCATCAGGAGTATAGAAACACAGAGGGACCGAGGTGTGGAAGTCCACAAATCCTTGAAGGTGGCAACACAGGTGGAGAACGTGGTGAAGAAGGCATATGGTATGCTTGCCTTTATAGGACGGGGTATAGAGTATAAAAGCTGGAGTCTGATGATGCAGCTGTATAGAACGCTGGTTAGGCCACATTTGGAGTACTGCGTCCAGTTCTGGTCGCCGCACTACCAGAAGGACGTGGAGGCGTTAGAGAGAGTGCAGAGAAGGTTTACCAGGATGTTGCCTGGTATGGAGGGTCTAAGCTAAGAGGAGAGATTGGGTAAACTGGGGTTGTTCTCCCTGGAAAGACGGAGAATGAGGGGAGATCTAATAGAGGTGTACAAGATTATGAAGGGGATAGATAGGGTGAACGGTGGGAAGCTTTTTCCCAGATCGGAGGAGACGATCACGAGGGGTCACGGGCTCAAGGTGAGAGGGGCGAAGTATAACTCAGATATCAGAGGGATGTTTTTTACACAGAGGGTGGTGGGGGCCTGGAAAGCGCTGCCAAGTAGTTTGGTGGAGGCAGGAACGCTGACATCGTTTAAGACTTACCTGGATAGTCACATAAGCAGCCTGGGAAAGGAGGGATACAAACGATTGGTCGAGTTGGACCAAGGAGCGGCAGAGGCTTGGAGGGCCGATGGGCCTGTTTCCTGTGCTGTACTGTTCTTTGTTCTTTGAAGACTCAGATTGCACTGTACATAGCACTGAGAGATAGTTCTATCTGATGACTCGAGCTAAGACTGTACTGTACGTAATGCTGAGAGATTGATCCATGTGAAGTCCTATACTAAGATTGTTCTGTCCATGAGCTGTACATAAGATCTGCTGCAACCTGGATTAAGCAGACTATATCAGCCCTGATTGACGTTAACTTCATCTAAAAACCACGACCATGATATCCATCAGACAGTAAGATATAAGAGCAGAATGAGGCCATTCGGCCCGTCGAGCCGGCTCCACCATTCAATTCTGGCTGATAAGTTTCTCCAACCCATTCTCCTGCTTTCTCCCCGTAACCCTTGATCGCTGTACCAGTCAAGAACCTATTTATCTCTTTATTAAATACATTCAATGATCTGCCCTCCACAGCCTTGCGTGGCAATGAATTCCACAGATTCACCACTCTCTGGCTAAAGAAATTCCTCCTCGTCTCAGTTCTGAAGCAAGAAGTCTCACAACAGCAGGTTAAAGTCCCACAGGTGTATTTGGAATCACGAGCTTTCGGAATGCTGCTCCTTCATCAGGTGAGTGGGAAACTGGTGTTGTGAGACTTCTTACTGCGCACACCCCAGTCCAACACCGCCACCTCCACATCACATTTCTAAAGGGCCGTCCCTTTCCTCTGAGTCTGTGCCCTCGGATCCAAGTCTCCCCGACTAATGGAAACATCTTCCCCAAGTGCACTCGATCCAGGCCTTTCATTATTCTGTAAGTTTCAATGTTATCCCCTTCCTCATACTTCCAAACTGCATCGAGTATGGACCCCCAGTCCTCAGACGCTCCTCATGCGTCAAGTCTTTCATTTCCCGGATCATTCTTGTGAACCTGCTCTGGACCCTCTCCAAGGCCAGCCCATCCTTCCTTAGATACGGGGACCAAAATTGCTGACAATATTCTGAATGCGGTCAGACCAGTGTCTTATAAACCCTCAGCTGGCCACCCTTGCTTTTGTATTCTCGTCGTTTCGAAAATAACACTAGCAGAGTGATCTCTGCAATATCGAATTAATATTGACCCTACATTATTTCTAACTTTCCATACCTCCCTGACCCTCAACACCCCATCGAGGCTGTAACTGTTCTACGTTGGGGATAAAAAGTGCTGGATTGAAGGGGGTTAAGTGAAGCTGTTTGTTTAGTGACTGTAATTGATGTGAGTCTCCATGGATCCGAAAAGTGTGCCTGGAGGGATTTCCCTCTTCTATTAATAAGGGATTCCGTTCAATGTGTTGTCCCATTGAGTCAGCGGGAGCGGCAACTCCGACACCAACAGAGATCAGCGGCTGTTGAGAGAGAGGGAGGGAGAGGAGAGATTAGAATCTGGGAGCAATGGATTGGAGTCTTCCAACAATGGATCAGGACGGAGTCATAGAGTCACAGAGGTTTACAGCATGGAAACAGGCCATTCGGCTCAACTTGTCCATGCCACCCTTTTTTTTAAACTCATAAACTAACCCCAATTGCCTGCATTTGGCCCATATCCTTCTATACCCATGTAATTATCTAAATGTTCCAACAATGGATCAGAATCTGGGAACAATGAAGCGGAATGTTCCAGCAATGGATCAGAATTTGGGAACAATGGATTGGAATGTTCCAACAATGGATCAGAATCTGGGAACAATGAACTGGAATGTTCCAACCCAGGACAGGAGTTTATTCTATTTGATTTCTGAGTTTACTGCTGATTATCGGGGGATAACAACAGCTGACCGGATTGAATATCTACTGAAGGCGATTCAATGTATTTACTATCCCCTCCTGGTGATTGCTGGTGTTCCGGGTAAGTCCCTGGCTGGAATTGTGCCGGCCCGACCACCAGGGGAATCGGAGCAGGCAAGGGGCGGAGAATGGGAAGGTCTGTTGAACACGGGTGGGATTTTGCAGCTTCAGGAAGAGTGAGGCTGGAAAGTCCCGTCCCCTGTGTCCAGTTCCCAATTCTAGAAAGTCTGTTTAACTGTATTGATTTTCTTGTCATTTACTGTACTGGGTTTGCTGCTCTTGTTGAATCTCTGTATCCGGTGATTAATTCTTTCAGCCACTGACAATTGTCTCAGGGTCAATGGGCTGGCATGTGTTCTGAGTTCTGTGAATTTCCATAGACATGTGACTTCAAACGCTATTCCTTCGTGCGTAAAAGATTGAGACAGAATGCTTTTCACCCTCTGCATATAACACCAGTCCACCCACCCAATCACAAGGCCTCAGAATCAATTTTATTGGTCATATCTGCACAGCAGGATCTCACAGAGAAAGAACATATTTCATTAAATTTGAAATTTATTCATCAGTGTCGCAAGTATGCGAACATTAACATTGCAATGAAGTTACTATAAAAATCTATTAAAATCCCCAAGTCACCACACTCCAGCGCCTGTTCAGGTACACTGAGGGAGAATTTAGCACGGCCAATGCACCCAACCAGCACAACTTTCAGATAGTGGGAGGAAACTGGAGCACCCGGAGGAAACCCACGCAGACATGGGGAGTACATGCAGAATCTGCACAGACAGTGGCCAAGCCTGCAATTGAACCAGGACCTCTGGTTCTGTGAGGCAGCAACGCTATCCCCTGTACCACCACAAGCTCTCCGAGAGCAACAGGAACATAAACACACAGACATTAATACACACATTTGTTGATAGAAGCAATCAGATTTTAGATACTCCCACTCACGCACAAATTCAACAACCAAAATTGCTGTAACACTCCTGAATAACGCACACTTAGGAACACTCGTCAGGTACTCTGTTGCTCACACACAAACACGTACACACACAATTGCATACTGGTACAGACAATATAGACACACGCAACACACACACGGTAGGGGGGGGGGGCAGGATAACAGCTACTCCCTGTCCATTGATGGTGGGGTGATCAAGTAAAACCGCGTGACAGCCAAGAACTCAGGTCCACGTCCCATTTCTCACGTCTTGCAAATCAGAGTGGATAAATCCCCAGGACCGGACAGGGTATTCCCACGGACCATGAGGGAAGCTGGTGTTGAACTTGTAGGGGCCCTGGCAGACAAATTTAAAATGTCAGTATTCACGGGGGAGGTGCCGGATGATTGGAGGGTGGCTCATGTTGTTCCGTTGTTTCAAAAAGGTTCCCAAAGAAATCCGGGAAATTATAGGCCAGTCAGTTTGACGTCGGTGGTGGGCAAGTTATTGGAAGGTGTGATAAGGGATAGGATCTACAAATATTTGGATAGACAGGGACTTATTAGGGAGAGAGAACATGGCTTTGTGCGTGCTAGGTCATGTTTGACCAATCTATTAGAGTTTTTCGAGGAGGTTACCAGGAAAGTGGATGAAGGGAAGGCGGTCGATGTTGTCTACCTGGATTTCAGCAAGGCCTTTGACAAGGTCCCTCATGGGAGGTTAGTTAGGAAGGTTCAGTCGCTAGGTATACATGGGGAGGTAGTAAATTGTATTAGACACTGGCTCAATGGAAGAAGCCAGAGAGTGGTTGTGGAGGATTGCTTCTCTGAGTGGAGGCCTGTGACTAGTGGTGTGCCGCAGGGATCGGTGCTGGGTCCATTGTTGTTTGTCATCTATATCAATGATCTGGATGATAATGTGGTAAATTGGATCAGCAAATTTGCTGATGATACAAAGATTGGAGGTGTAGTGGACAGTGAGGAAGGTTTTCAAAGCTTGCAGAGGGATTTGGACCAACTAGAAAAATGGGCTGAAAAGTGGAAAATGAAATTTAAAGCAGACAAGTGTGAGATATTGCACTTTGGAAGGACAAATCAAAGTAGAACGTACCGGGTAAATGGTAGGACTCTGAAGAGTGCAGTTGAACAGAGGGATCTGGGAATACAGGTACAGAATTCCCTAAAAGTGACGTCATAGGTGGATAGGGTCGTAAAGAGTGCCTTTGGTACATTGGCATTTATAAATCGGAGTATCGAGTATAAAAGTTGGAGTGTTATGGTAAGGTTATATAAGGCATTGGTGAGGCCGAATTTGGAGTATTGTGTACAGCTTTGGTCACCTAGTTACAGGAAGGATGTGAATAAGGTTGAAAGAGTGCAGAGAAGGTTCACAAGGATGTTGCCGGGACTTGAGAAGCTGAGTTACAGAGAGAGATTAAATAGGTTGGGACTTTATTCCCTGGAGCGTAGAAGATTGAGGGGAGATTTGATAGAGGTGTATAAGATTTTGATGGGTATAGATAGAGTGAATGCAAGCAGGCTTTTTCCGCTGAGGCTCGGGGAGAAAAAAACCAGAGGGCATGGGTTAAGGGTGAAAGGAGAAAAGTTTAAAGGGAATATTAGTGGGGGGGCTCCTTCACGCAGAGAGTGGTGGGAGTGTGGAATGAGCTGCCGGATAAAGTGGTAAATGCGGGGTCACTTTTAACATTCAAGAAAAACGTGGACGGGTTCATGGATGAGAGGGGTGTGGAGGGATATGGTCCAAGTGCAGGTCAGTGGGACTCGGCAAAAAATGGTTCGGCACAGGCAAGAAGGGGCAAAAGGCCTGTTTCTGAGCTGTAGTTTTCTATGGTTCTATGGTTCACCAGCAATGCATAAACAGCAGATTCAGTCTCCTGTCCATTTCCGGCAAGAGGCTGAATAAATTATTTCAATTTATTTTAAAACAAATTTAAATGAAATTAGCGAGCCTGGGATGGAATTGTGCGGCACACTTGCCTTTGCAGCCTCACCGGGAGAGGTTGGGTCCGGTGAGGAAAACCGCTGGCCACATGTATGAGGACGAGTCATGATGACCTCGTCGGGAGAACTGAAGGCCATTGAGGACACCGGGCAAGGTCGAGGGCAAAGGTAGGTGCCACTTGGGCAATGCCCACCGTGCAGTACCAGGGAGTGGGGCATGAGGTGGCGGGGTCTACAGGGGCGGAGCCTGAAGGTAGCGGGGCCGACACTGAACATAGTTGCTAGGTGGGAGAGAGTCCCGTTACCACTCTGCCCGCTGTCTGTGGGGTGGGGTGGTCCCCGCTGCCACTCTGCACGTGATTGGTGTTGGTAGGAAGGGGGGCATCACTGCCTCTCTGCATGCACAATGGGGTAGGGAGGGGGTCTCGCTGCCTCTCTGCATGCACTTTGGATAGGGAGGGGTCTCGTTGCCTCTCTGCATGCACAGTGGGGTAGGGAGGGGAAGGGAGGGGTCTCGCTGCCTCTATGCATGCAAAGTGGGGTAGGGAGGGGGTCTCGTTGCCTCTCTGCATGCACAGTGGGCCTGGGAGGGGTGTCTCGCTGCCTCTCTGCATGGACAGTGAGGTAGGGTGGGGGGTCTCGCTGCCTCTCTGCATGGACAGAACACGTAGACTACATCGACTGCACTTCCCTCATCTCCTCATCCAGTCACCTCCTCAATATATTCCAGCGAATTGTTAGACATGATCTCCCCCTGTCAAAGGAATGCTGACTATTGTTCATAAATCCTTACCTCTCGAAGTGGAGATTAATTCTGTCCTTCAAATTGTTTTCCAATCATTTCCCTACTACGGATATGGTGCTGATGCTATCCTAGGCGTGATCTTGGATATCTCCAGGGCACCTTGCAGGATGGCAGTATGGCACAGTGGTTAGCACTGCTCCCTCACAGCATCAGGGATCCCATTTCAATTCCTGGGATTCCATCAGCACCAGTGAAGATTTTTTTTTACTTTGATCCATTCTCACATCTCGCCTGTTGGGATTTCTCCTATTACAAGAACGTGTGGTGTTCCTCTGGAAAGAATCCACTGTGAGCAAGTCCAGTTTCTCGCAGCTCCCCAATGTCCACATTCAGCCTTGTAAATTCAGTCTCGATCACAGCCGTCCAGTGTACATCATCAACCTGCATAAGTTCATTGGTAAGGTCAGGGCACATCGTGCTGATGTTTCAGCTTGAGATGCAAAAAACTGATTTGATTTGAATTGATTTGGTTTATTATTTTCACATATAATAAATATGTGATCCAAGCCGGGAATCGAACTCAGGTTCCTGTGAGACAGCAGTGCTAACCATTGTGCCACCATGCTGCCGACTCAAGAACAGCTTCTTCTCTGCTGCCATCTGACGTTTTAATGGACCCACATCGCATTCAGATGATCTTATTCTACACCCTCGCTCTGAGTCCAACATTACATTCTGCACCCTCTCCTTCTCGATGTTCAGGGTTACAGTGTTACAGAGTTCAGTGTTGGGCCAGGGAGATGGTGTCTGTGGACCTGTTGGGGAGGTAGGTGAACTGTAGTGTATCCAGGCAATCTGGAGGCCGGAATTGATTCATGTCATGACTAACCTTTTGATGCATTTCGTAACATTGGATATACAGTGAAAAGTGTTGTTGCTCGACTGCCATACAGACAAAGCATACTGTACATAGAGAAGGAGAGGGGGCAGAATGTAATGTTGCAGTCATAGCTGGGATGTATTAAATGATCATCTTAATGCAATGTGGGTCCATTCAAACGTCTGGTGGCAGCAGAGAAGCTGTTCCTGAGTTGGCAGCATGGTGGCACAATGGTTAGCGCTGCTGTCTCATAGGAACCTGAGTTCGATTCCTGGCTTGGATCACTGTCTGTGTGGAATTTGCACATTCTACCCCTGTCTGCATGGGTTTGCTCTGGATGCTCCAGTTTTCACCCACAGTCCAAAATGTGCAGGTTAGGTTGATTGGCCATGTTAACTGCCCATTAGCGTCCTGGGATATGTATGTTTGGGGGATGAGCAGGGTCCATATGTGGGACTTTGGGCATAGGGCCTGGGTGGGATTGTTGTCGGTGTCGACTCGATGGGTCAAATGGCCCCCTTCTGCACTGTAGTGATTCTATGATTCTATGAGTCGGTTGGTCCATGTCCTCACACATTCTTTATCTTTTTCTCTGATGGAACAAGTGGGAAGAGTTGATGTCCGTGGTGCGCTATTCCTGAATTAGGCTGGTTGCTTTTGTGAGGCAACGGGAACTTTAGACAGAGTTAATGAGTGGGAGGTTGGTTTGAGTGATGGACTGGTCTGCATTCATCAAGCATTGAAGTTTCTTGCAGTCTTGGACAGAGCAGGAGCCATACCAAGCTGGAATGTTATTTATGGTGCACCTGTAAAAGTTGGTGAGAATCGCAGCTGACATGCCAAATGTCCCTAAACCTCTGAGAAAATAGAGGCGTTCGAAGACTTTTTTAATTATAGGGACGTCATGGAGGAACCAGGAAAGATTTTTCGTGATGTGGACCCTAAAACTTGAAGCTCTCGACTATTTCAACTTCACCCCATTGATGTAGATAGGGGCATGTACTCCACTATGCTTCCAAACGTCGATTTGCTTTGTTGACATTGAGGAAGAGATTATTGTTGTCCCCCAGTTCACCAGATTCTCTGTCTCTTCCTCCGACCCACTGCAGGTGTCATCAGCAAACGTGGAAATCGATTTGGAGGGGAATTTGGCCACACAGTCACCAGTGTATAAGGAGTATAGTAAGGGGCTGAGGACGCAGCCTTACGGGGCACCGCTGTTCAGGATGATTGTGAAGGAGATGTTGTTGATTGTCCTTAATTTTGCTGTCTATGGATTAGGAAGTTGAGGATCCAATTGCAGAGGCAGGAGCCAAGCCCAGGGCCACGGACTTTGGACATGCGTTTCGTAGGACTAATGGTGTTGCAGGCTGAGCTGTAGTCGATAAACACGAGTCTGTGTTCCAGGGTTCACTGTCGGGCCAGGGAGATGGCATTGTGGACCTGTTGTGGATGTCGGTGAACTGTCGTGGATCCAGGCAATCTGGGAAGCTGGAACTGATTCATGCCATGACGAACCTTTTGATGCATTTCATAATATTGGATATCAGAGTCACCGGACGATAGGCATTAAGGCAGCCTGCTTGGCTTTTCCTTTGGTATTGGCCTCTGTTTGAGTTTTACCTGGTGCATAGATTGGCAACCTTCCTGCCGAGAGAGGACTCATGCAGCTGCACTGGTCCAGTAGAGCAACGTGGGACAGCAGAAATCGCACTGAGTATTATGGACGATAGCTATTCGCTGAACCTTGAAGCTTTCTCCCGCTCTTGAAAGCAAACACTGGAAGTTGTGATGTGTGCCAATCGAGTGTGAGATTACTATTTTTTCCTGTGTTGTGCTAACAGTGGCCACAATGCTGTGATCTCCTCTCCAGGGTACAGTTCTGTGTAAATATAATAGAGATCTGTGCTGTCAAGGCATCAGGATCTCCCTCTGCCAATTGTTAGTATTGTCCAGAGGCAAGGGTCAAACCAGCCCTCTTTGGTACCAGCTGTGTTGCAGGGGTTGTCAGTAAACTGTCTGAGAGACGACAGATTACCATCTACAGGACTCCAGGCTGGATTTTCTGTCAGAGTTTACTCCCTCATCCTTGTAGCTGAGTGAGGGTCAATGTTGTGGACTCTCCGGAAAGCTCTCTCCCAAATGTATACCACTGTGTTGCTACCATGGAGCAGCACGGTGACACAGTGGTTAGCACTGCTGATTCACAGCGTCAGGGACCTGGGTTCAATTCCAGGCTTGGGTCACTGTCTGTGTGGAATTTGGACCTTCTCCCCGTGTCTGTGTGGGTTTCCTCCGGATGCTCCACTTTCCTCTCACACTGCAAAAGACGTGCTGGATATTTAAAAACAGATTTCAGTGATTTTATGTGTGTACATTCTTTTTTATTTCAACCCATCCTCAGTCCAAATGGTAACTTCTTTCCCTGAATCCTGTCTAATTTTATTCTTTATTTCCCTTCCTGACAGTTAACATAATCACAATTGTGACACTGACGAGCAGAAACTGTGGTCTGTCCAAATGTGTCACTCGTTACCTGGTGGCCATGTCAGCGGGGGATCTGCTGGTCGTTATCCTCGACCTGATATTCAGACACATTCCCATTGTTTATTGGGAACAGTTTTATTTCCTGCGCTGGGTCCCCGTGTGTAACATCCACGCCGTCCTGCTTTATGCAGCCACTGACTGTTCTGTCTGGTTCACCGTCACTTTCACCTTTGATCGATTTGTGGCCATTTGCTGCCCCAAGCTGAAGAGTAAATATTGCAGTGAGAAATCGGCGGCTGTGGTTCTGGGAACAGTGACGGTGCTGAGCTGTTTAAAGAACATTTTCTGGTATTTTATGTTGTTAAATAGATATTCGCTCTGGAACGACCCCTGGTTTTGTGAGGCCACATTGGATGTTGTGGGATCTCCGGTCTGGACAACAATCGAGTTCCTCCACAACATTCTAACCCCGACTGTCCCGTTCGTCCTGATTCTGCTGCTCAACGCTTTCACCGTCAGACACATTTTAATGAGCAGCAGAGCCCGCAGGAGACTCCGGGCTCACAGCAGTGGGGAGATTCCCAGAGACCCAGAGATGGAGAGTCGCAGGAAATCCATCATTTTACTGTTTGTTATCTCAGCCAATTTCATCCTCTTATGGTCGACATTAATGGTTTATTCAATATGGACTCGGATGGAAGATTTGGGCTATGGGTCGTTATGGTTAGATAATTTTGTTCTGGAATTGGGCTTGATGCTGCAACTCACAAGTTGTTGTACAAACACTGCCATTTATGCTGTGACACAGACTCACTTCAGGCAGCAGCTAACAAATCTGCTGAAATATCCCCTTACTTCAATTCTTCAACTCATTAGGCACTGAGAGGAAACTACAACTACAAGACCCCGCAATCTTCCTATTGGACTTTCAAACTATAAATAACAAACAGCCTCACAGAGACAGAGAGAGTGACAGATAAAGGGAGAGAGAGGGCAGCGAGAGAAAAAGTGAGAATGATCGAGAGACGGAGATTGACAGAGAGAGGGAAGGGCATAAATACGTGGAGCGTGACAGATTTTGAAAGAGTTTCTAACACATACAGTGAAAGAAACAGAGAGAGAGAGAGAGACAGAGAGACAGAGAGAAAGGACAGAGACAAATAGGGACTCTCACAGAGCGAGAAAAACAGGGATAGAGATTGGGGGAAATGGGGAGGGAGATGGACAGGGAATGAGAATGGGAGACAGAGGGAGACAGATGGGAGGATGCCATGAGAGAGGGAGACTAAGATGGAAAGTGAGACAGAAAGGGAGGCAGATAGAGACAGAGACAGAGAGCGTCAGCGAATTTGAAACAGTGAGACTGAATGAGTACAATGGACACAGCAAGAGGAAAATACAGAGCGAGGTAGAGAGACAGGAAGACAGAGAAATAAGAAAAGGGGGACAGAGAAGGAGAGGGAGAAGGAGAGGGAGACTGAGAGGGAGGAGGAGACACAGAGGAAGAGTGGAGAGAGAAGGTGAATGAGGGTGATGCAGAGAGACAATAAGAGACACAGAGAAACAGGCAGAGAAATAGAGAGAGAGAGAGAGATATACAGAGAGAGATGCACAGAAAGACAGAAAGAGACAGAGAGAGAGACAGAGAGAGACATGGGGGATACAGACAGAGGGATGCACAGAGAGACAGAGAGAGAGACAGAGAGAGAGACATACTTGATGACTTTAACGATAACCATCAGGTGGAGTTATTGGAATATGAGTTCCCTGATTGAGACAGTTAATGCTGTCCAATCCGGGAGCCCTGCAGACGTATATAATATGGTGTGTTTAGGTTACCGGAAGTCAGGGTGTGTACACTCTGGGTGTGGATGTGATGGACTGGTGGTTTTATCACTACACTATTAATACAGAAACTCAGCTAAAGTTCTGTGCACCCGGGTTCGAATCCCGTCACAGCAGATGGTGGAATTTGAATAAATATATCTGGAATTCAGAATCAGCTGATGACCATAAAAGCAATGTCGATTTTCGGAAAAACACATCTGGTTCACCAATGTCCCAGGGAAGAAAATCTGTCGTCCTTATGTGGTCAGGACTAAATGCGACTCAAAGTGGTTGACACTAAATTGCCCTCTGAACATGGGCAACTAGGGATGGGCAATAAATGCTGGGTGGCCAGTGACACCCAAGTCCCAAGAGTGAATACAAATGCTTTGTACTGGGAAATTTTAAACAAACGGTAAACTGTTTCTCACAGCTGGATAAATACCCAATCCCTCTGATTGAGGACTTAGCTTCAAAGCTGGCAGGAGGATTCTTGTTTCCAATTATGAACTGATTCACGTGCACTTATACTGACAGCGAGATGAGGTTTCCCAGCGATATTCAACCATTCATACTCAGAGGAAGTTTAACATTTATAATGTGCCAAATGTAGGCTTACATTAACACTGCAATGATGTTAATGTGAAAATCGCCGAGTCGCCACACACTGGTGCCTGTCCGGGTACACTGAGGGAGAATTGAGCATGGCCAACGCACCTAACCAGCACGTCTTTCAGACTGCGGGAGAAAACCGGAGAAACCAGATGAAACCCATGCAGATACGGTGAGAATGTGCAGAAATTCCAGAAGTACCTGCATGGCGGTGCAGCCCATAACATTGGCCCATATCCAGCTGTGGGCTTCATTACTGTCCGCCTACCATTATCCAGGAGGCCGAGTCACGAACGCAGATGCCTTGAGTTGGCTACGATTAACAGACACTTGTCGTACCCACAATGGAAGAGATGGTAATCATGAACTTTTTCAAAACTCTCCCAGTGGCTGCCAATAATATTCGGCTGTGGAGGCAAAATTACCCATTCCTCAATGAATTGAAGCAGCGAGTGTTGATGGGGGAATCCAAAAGGCCGTTACAGCCTGAATTGCACCCATATTGGAATGGCAGAGAGCAGCTGACTGTGGAAGATGGCACACGTCTATGGGGTTCAAGAGTGTCATCCTGAGCCAGTGTCACCATCCCATGGTGAACTTTACCATGGCCACCCAGGAGTGGCAAACTGAAGATCCTCTAAGTTGCCTTGTTGGTGGCCAGGTATGGGGACGGATATTTGCGCGTGGGTCAGTGTTGGCAATATCAACAAGGGCAGAACTATCACCAGTCACTACTCTTCACACTTGGGAATGGCCAGGACGGCCATAGACGTGGCTGCACATGGACAGTGCCGGTCCGTTCATGGGGTCTTTGTTTCTGGTAATGGTAGATGCTGATTCAAAATGGATGGCCGTACACAGGGTGAGTTACTCAAACACAAGGACAAGAGTGGAGAAACTTCACACCTCTTTCTTGACACCCGGGATCCCGGAAATGTTAGTTTCTGAAAATGGACCACCCTTCATCAGCCAGGAATTTGTGCATTAGATGAAGTTGAACAGAAATTAACACGTTAGGACAGTGTCATATTACCCATCATCCAACGGCCTGGCAGAAAGAGCGGCCCAAATAGTAAAAGCAGGTTCAAAAAAACAGCCCACAGCCTCCTTGGACACCAAACCATCCAGATTCATCTTCAATTACAGGACAACACCCCCCAAACCACCCCCCCCCTCCCCCCAACCACCCATTCAACTACCAGAATAGCCCCAGCAGAGTTGTTCATGAGAAGATGACTCCGCCCAGGGTTGAGTCTGATATTCCCAAGGGTGGGAGGTTCGCAAGGCATCTAGACACCCAGTGTTGATCCCACCAGCCGGGAGAGGCACCTAAAGGCAGGTGATAGGTTATTGGGAAAGAATCATGGCAATGGATCCGCGTGGGTATGAGGCACGGTCGAGTCTGGAACAAGGCCAGTTTCCTATCAAGTCCGCTTGGGAGATACCATTCTATGGGAATGCTTCAATCATCTACAAGCCATGAAGCCCCAAGCCGTGCAGGAAAAATCAATTCCCAGCACACCGGGAACCTTGGAAAGAATTCCAGGCTCTCCGGCTCCTGTTCTCCATCTTCGCCAGTGGGCACCTCGGAGTCTGAAATGGACACAGCGGGTTTAGCCTCTCGATCACATTGTCACCCGATAAAGGGAACTCGGGCCACACGCTCATGGTGGAAGAGGCGAGCTCCGGTCTGCTGAACCCCATTCACTTCCGAGGCTGAGCAGCAGGAACCGGACCCAGCATTGAAACTCCAAAAAAGGCCTCCAAGGTGGTCAGCCCTCGGCGGTTACTCAGACCTAGAGGGGGAGGAGGTGCAATGACTTCAATCAGGTTCATGAGTTGGACACGGGCAAATACAAACTACCAAACTGAGGCCTGTGAAATGTGCCCACTCAGGGAGCTCCACAGAGTGCAAGCTGCAGAGAGTGAAGCACTGAGAGTTGGGGTAAGTGTGGGAGTCTAGGGAAGTGGGTGGAGAGGTATTGCTGTGTCTTGTGTCCCTTACTGCCCGGTCCCTTACGACCAGGTCCAGTGCGGGTAGGTGTCCCCCAGACATTACAGTTCAGAAAGTGACGTGGGACCAATGGAAGCAGCGGTAAGATGAGTAAGGCCTTGGAAGGAACACTCAGGGAATTTTCTGAGCAGCTCCTGCTGACGTGATAGCTTCAGGAAGGGCTCCCAATATTGTTAATGTTCTGGGGACCCGTGTTCGAATCCGGTCACAGCAGCTGGTCGAATTTGCATTCACGAAAAATATCTGGAGTCAAAAATCTACTGATGACTATAAAACCATTCTCCATTGTCGGAAAACCCCATCTGGTTCACTCACGTCGTTTAGGGAACGAAACCTGCCGTCCTTATCAGGTCTGGCCTACATGTGGCTCCAGAGCCACAGCAATGTGTTTAACTCTCAACTGCTCTCCAAGGTCAACTAGGGACAGGCAGTAAATGCTGGTCAGCCAGGGACGCCCATGTCCTTCGAATGATTAAACAAACAGGTTTGTGACACTGGCTCCCTGTGCGGACGTGGGCGGGAGCTGCAAGGAGGCTGAGGAACTGAACAATAGCACGGGGGATCAGGGAGTCATTCAAGAGGGAGGAGAAAAGGGAAATACAGTTATAAATAGGGATAGTTCGTCAGGGGAATAGACACTTTTCTCTGTGGCCAGGATTGAGCGTCTCAAAGGCTGTGTTGCCTGACCGGTGCTCCGGTTCGGGACATCTCATCTGGGCTGCTGGGAAACATGGAGCTGGAGGGGATAGATTCAGTTGCTGTGGTCCACGTTTTTGAATTTACTGCAGATTATATCTGAAATTGGAGTCACAATTACAGGACCCAAATGGATTCAGTGTATTCCCAGAGATAAAGAGGGTAACTATATCCCAGGAGAGAGTGGAACAGCCCGGAGAGACACTCTAACATTTGGAATTGAATCATTGAAAGGTCACAGACAGGTGAAAGATAAAACTGAGGCAACATGGGATCTTGAGAGTTGTGTTTTAGATGACAATACCTTTGGTGGGTAGCATAGCCTCTAATGTTACAAATTAATTAATGTGATCAGCATTGTCCATACTTTGATTGGCAGCAATTCAATCTCAGAAATAAATATATTCCACAACCTCAATCAATGTCGTCACGTGTTTGTTAATTTGAAGAAACTCAAAGATGAGCGATTTTGCAATGTCAGTATCCCAGAGGGGATACCACAGGGTACATATGAATGTCTTTGCGAATGTATCATCACGGAGTTAACACAGAGATTACCTGCAGAGCGAAGGGACACATTACTTCACACTGAAAATGTATCAGGAATTTCAAATAGAACATAGAACAGTACAGCACAGAACAGGCCCTTCGGCCCACGATGTTGTGCCGAGCTTTATCTGAAACCAAGATCAAGCTATCCCACTCCCTATCATCCTGGTGTGCTCCATGTGCCTATCCAATATCCGCTTAAATGTTCCTAAAGTGTCTGACTCCACTATCACTGCAGGCAGTCCATTCCACACTCCAACCACTCGATGCGTAAAGAACCGACCTCGGACATCCTTCCTATATCTCCCACCATGAACCCTATAGTTATGTCCCCTTGTAATAGCTCCAACCAGCCGAGGAAATAGTCTTTGAACGTTCACTGCATCTATCCCCTTCATCATTTTATAATCGTCTATTAAGTCTCCCCTCAACCTCCTCTGCTCCAGAGAGTACAGCACTAGCTCCCTCAACCTTTCCTCATAAGACCTACCCTCCAAACCAGGCAGCATCCTGGTAAATCTCCTCTGCACTCTTTCCAGCGCTTCCACATCCTTCTTATAGTGAGGTGACCAGAATTGCACACAATATTCCAAATGTGGTCTCACCAAGGTCCTGCACAGTTGCAGCATAACCCCACGGCTCTTAAACTCCAACCCCCTGTTCATAAAAGCTAACACACTATAGGCCTTCTTCACAGCTCTATCAACTTGAGTGGCAACCTTCAGAGATCTGTGGATATGGACCCCAAGATCTCTCTGTTCCTCCACAGTCTTCAGAATCCTACCTTTGACCCTGTAATCCACATTTAAATTTGTCCTACCAAAATGAATCACCTCACATTCATCAGGGTTAAACTCCATCTGCCATTTTTCAGCCCAGCTCTGCATCCTACCTCTGTCTCTTTGCAGCCTACAACAGCCCTCCACCTCATCCACTACTCCACCAATCTTGGTGTCATCAGCAAATTTACTGATCCACCCTTCAGCCCCCTCCTCGAAGTTATTGATAAAAATCACAAATCGCAGAGGACCAAGCATTGATCCCTTTGGCACTCCGCTAGCAACCTGCCTCCAGTCCAAAGATTCTCCGTCCACCACCATCCTCTGTCTTCGATCAAACAGCCAGTTACCTATCCAATCGGCCAACTTTCCCTCTATTCCACACCTCCTTCCTTTCATCATAGGCCGACCGTGGGGGATCTTATCAAACGCCTTACTAAAATCCATGTATATGACATCAACTGCCCTACCTTCATCAACACACTTAGTTACCTCCTCAAAAAATTCTATCAAATTTGTGAGGCACGACTTGCCCTTCACGAATCCGTGCTGACTATCCTGGATTAATCCGCATCTTTCTAAATGTTCGTAAATGCCATCAATTTACCAACCACTGAAGTAAGACTAACCGGCCTATAATTACCAGGGTCATTTCTGTTCCCTTTCTTAAACAGAGGAACAACATTCGCCACTCTCCAGTCCTCGTAAGCGTAGGGACATACGCTTTCGGAGCGCTGCTCCTGGGATGAAGGAGCAGCGTTCCGAAAGCTTCTGGTATTTGCTACCAAATAAACCTGTTGGACTTTAACCTGGTGTTGTGAGACTTCTTACTGTGTTCACCCCAGTCCATCGCCGGCATCTCCACATCATGATTGCCCAAAGGAGGCAGAGTGTGGGTACAGATGGGTCTTTTTCGAAATGGAGGTCGCTCACCAGTGGTGCGCCCCAGGGATCTGTTCTGGGACCCTTGCTGTTTGTCATTTTCATGAATGACCTGGATGAGGAAGTGGAGGGATGGGTTGGTAAGTTTGTCGACGACACGAAGGTTGGTAGTGTTGTGGATAGTCTGGAGGGATGTCAGAAGTTACAGAGGGACATAGATAGGATGCAAGACTGGGCGGAGAAGTGGCAGATGGACTTCAACCCAGATAAATGCATAGTCGTCCATTTTGGCAGGTCGAATGGGATGAAGGAGTACAATATAAAGGGAAAGACTTTTAGTACTGTAGAGGATCAGGAGGAACTTGGGGTCCGGGACCATAGGACTCTAAAATCGGCCCCGCAGGTGGAGGAGGTGGTGAAGAAGGCGTATGGTGTGCTGGCCTTTATCAATCGAGGGATTGAGTATAGGAGTCCGGGGATAATGTTGCAACTATATAAGACCCTCGTCAGACCCCACTTGGAGTACTGTGCTCAGTTCTGGTCGCCTCATTACAAGAAGAATGTGGAAAAGATTGAAAGGGTGCAGAGGCGATTTACAAGGATGTTGCCTGGATTGAGTGGCATGCCTTATGAGGATAGGCTGAGGGAGCTTGGTCTTTTCTCCTTGGAGAGACGTAGGATGACAGGAGACCTAATAGAGGTATATAAGATGTTGAGAGGCATAGATCGGGTGGACTCTCAGAGGCTTTTTCCCAGGGTGGAAATGGCTGCTACGAGAGGACACAGGTTTAAGGTGCTGGGGGGTAGGTACAGGGGAAATGTTCGGGGTAAGCTTTTCACACAGAGGATGGTGGGCGAGGGGAATCGGCTGCCGTCAGTGGTGGTGGAGGCAAACTCAATAGGGTCTTTTAAGAGACTGTTGGATGAGCACATGGCACTTAATAGGATGGAGGGTTATAGGTAGGCCTAGAAGGTAGGGATATGTTCGGCACAACTTGTGGGGCCGAAGGGCCTGTTTTGTGATGTAGTTTTCTATGTTTCTATGTTTCTATGTACAACAGGCAGTAAAGAAGACAACTGTAATGCTGGCCTTCATAGGGATAAGATTTGAGTCCAGGAATAGAGATGTGTTACTGCAGTTGTACAGGGCATTGCTGAGGCCACACTTCGAGTATTGTGTGCAGTTTTAGTGTCCTTATCTGAGGAAGGATGTCCTTGCTATAGAGGGAGTACAGCAAATGTTTACCAGGCTGATTCCTGGGATGGCAAGTCTGTGATATGAAGAGAGACTGAGTCGATTAGGGCTTTATTCATTGCAGTTCATTAGAGTGAAACATATAAAATTGGAACAGGTTTAGATAGGGTAGATTCAGAAAGAATTTTCCTGATGCTCAGGGAGTTGAGGACTAGGGTTCATGGTTTGAGGATAAGCATCAACCTTTTAGAACAGAGGTGAGGAGCAATTTCTCCACTCTGATGATCTATGGACTTCACTACCACAGAAAGTAGCTGAGGCCAAAACCTTTCGTGATTTCAGGAAGAAATTATATATTGCTCCTGGGGCTAAAGTGATCACGGGATACAGGAGCAAGGGATGATCAGGATACTGAAGTTGATGATGATCCATGATCAAACTGAATGTCGGAGCTGGCTCCAAGGGCCGAATGGCCTGCTCCTGCTGTTTCTATATTTCAATGTTTCTCTGATTGTGAACCTGGCGTGTGTCTGAACCTGCAGTGTGTCTGAACCTGGAGTGTGTCTGAACCTGGAGTGTGTCTGAACCTGGAGTGTGTCTGAACCTGGAGTGTGTCTGAACCTGGAGTGTGTCTGAACCTGGCGCGGGCCTGAACCTGGAGTGTGTCTGTACCTGGAGTGTGTCTGAACCTGGAGTGTGTCTGAACCTGGAGTGTGTCTGAACCTGGAGTGTGTCTGAACCTGGAGTGTATCTGAACCTGCAGTGTGTCTGAACCTGGAGTGTGTCTGAACCTGGAGTGTGTCTGAACCTGGAGTGTGTCTGAACCTGGAGTGTGTCTGAACCTGGAGCGTGTCTGAACCTGGCGCGGGCCTGAACCTGGAGTGTGTCTGAACCTGGAGTGTGTCTGAACCTGGAGTGTGTCTGAACCTGGAGTGTGTCTGAACCTGGCATGGACCTGAACCTGGAGTGTGTCTGAACATGGAGTGTGTCTGAACCTGGCATGGACCTGAACCTGGAGTGTGTCTGAACCTGGAGTGTGTCTGAACCTGGAATGTGTCTGAACCTGGCATGGACCTGAACCTGGAGTGTGTCTGAAGCTGGAGTGTGTCTGAACCTGGAGTGTGTCTGAACCTGGCATGGACCTGAACCTGGAGTGTGTCTGAACCTGGAGTGTGTCTGAACCTGGAATGTGTCTGAACCTGGCATGGACCTGAACCTGGAGTGTGCCTGAACCTGGAGTGTGCCTGAACCTGGAGTGTGTCTGAACCTGGCGCGAGCCTGAACCTGGAGTGTGTCTAAACCTGGCGCGAGCCTGAACCTGGAGTGTGTCTGAACCTGGAGTGTGTCTGAACCTGGAGTGTGTCTGAACCTGGAGTGTGTCTGAACCTGGTGCGGGCCTGATCCTGGAGTGTGTCTGAACCTGGAGTGTGTCTGAACCTGGAGTGTGTCTGAACCTGGTGCGGGCCTGAGCCTGGAGTGTGTCTGAACCTGGAGTGTGTCTGAACCTGGAGTGTGTCTGAACCCGGTATGCGCCTGAACCTGGTGCGGACCTGAACCTGGTGATTGGTTGGACAGGTTGATTGAGTGATTTTGGTGTGGGATATGAACCTGGAGATGTTCTGAACCGGATGTGGCTCCACAACTGATGATAATTTGAAGACAGGTGGGGTGGAAACCCGGGGAGGATTTGAAACCGGGGAGATCACTCCCACATCCCTCACACAAACAGCCTAACCTGTCCTCACCACCCAAACCTGCCCCCAAAACACTACCCCAAAATCCCCAAAAACTCTGAACATATTCCAAATGCTCCTTATGACCGCCTGTATCCTTTATTCCCCGTAACATAAGACATAGGAGCAGAATGAGGCCACTCGGCCCATCGAGTCTGCACCGCCATTCAATCATGGCTGATATTTTTCTCATCCCCATTCTCCTGCCTTTTCCCCATAACCCCTGATCCCCTTATTAATCAAGAACCTATCTATCTCTGTCTTAAAGACACTCAATGACCAGGCGTCCACAGCCTTCTGCAGGCAAGGAGGTCCATGGATACACCACTCTCTGGCTGAAGAAATTCCTCCTCATCTCTGTTTTAAAGGATCGTCCCTTTAGTCTGTGGTTGTGCCCTCTAGTTCTAGCTTTTCCTACTCGTGGAAACATCCTCTCCACGTTCACTCTATCCAGGCCTCACAGCATTCTGTAAGTTTCAATAAGATCCCCCCTCATCTTTCTAAACTCCAACGAGTACAGACCCAGAGTCCTCAATGGCAAGCTCTTCATTCCAGGGATCATTGTTGTAAATCTCCACTGGACCCTTTCCAAGGCCAGCACATCTATCCCTTAGATACAGGGCCCAAAACTGCTCACAATACTCCAAATGGGGTCTGACCAGAGTCTTCTCCAGCCTCAGAAGTACATCCCTGCTCTTGTATTATAGCCCTCTCGACATAAATGCCAGCATTCCATTTGCCTTCCTAACTGCCAACTGAACCTGCACGTTAAGCTTTAGAGAATCTTGAACAAGGACTCCCAAATTCCTTTGAGCATCTGATTTTCTGAGCATTTCCCCATTTAGAAAATAGTCTATGCCTCCATTCCACCTTCCAAAGTGCATAACCTCACACTTTTCCTCATTGTATTCCATCTGCCACCTCTTTGCCCACTCTCCTAACCTGTCCAAGTCCATCTGCAGCATTCCCCCCCCCCCCCCCGCCCCATCCCCCTCCCTCAATACTACCTTTCCGTCTGCATATCTTTGTATCATTTGCAAACTTAGCAACAGTGCCTTCATTTCGTTCTTCCAAATCGTGGCTGCAGGGATGGTGTAGGAGGGAGGGTTTCAGTCATGTGGGTAATTGGAGCATATTCTGGGGCAGGTGGGACCGGTACAAACAGGATGGTTTGCACCTGAACCAGAGGGACACCAATATCCTGGGAGGGAAATTTGCTACGGCTCTTCGGGGGTTTTAAACTAATTTGTCAGGGGGATGGGAAAAGGAGCTGTAGTCCAGAAGCCAGTGTTGAGTGTAGTGAGGTATTGAGGAGGGTAGCAAGGTCGCAAGAGTGTACCGACAGACAGGAAGGTGGGTTGAAGTGTGTCTACTTCAATGCAAGGAGCATTCGGAATAAGGTAGGTGAACTTGGAGCGTGGATTGGTGCTTGGGACGACGATGTTGTGGCCATTCCGGAGACATGGTTAGAACAGGGACAGGAATGGTTGTTGGAAGGTCCAGGGTATAGATGTTTCAGTAAGAGTAGGGAAGGTGGTAAAAGAGGTGGAGGAGAAGCATTGTTAATCAAGGATAATTTAACAGTTGCAGAAAGGCACTTCGAGGGGGATCTGCACACTGAGGAAATATGGGCTGAATTTAGAAATAGGAAAGGAGCGGTCACGTTGTTAGGAGTTTACTATAGACCCCCAAATAGTAATAGAGATGTGGAGGAAGAAATTGCAAAGCAGATTATGGATAGGTGTGGAGGTCACAGGGTAGTTGTCATGGGTGACTTTAACTTTCCAAATATTGATTGGAACATTTATAGGTCGAATGATTCGGATGGGGCAGTTTTTGTACAATGTGTGCAGGAGGGTTTCCTGACACAATATGTGGATAGGCCGACAAGAGGTGGTACCACATTGGATTTGGTACTGGGAAATGAACCGGGACAAGTGTTAGATTTGTTTGTGGGAGAGCACTTTGAAGATAGTGACCACAATTCGGTGTCTTTCATTTTTGCAATGGAGAGGGATAGGGCCGTACGGCAGGGCAAGGTTGATCATTGGGGGAGGGGTAATTATGATGCGATGAGGCAAGAATTAGGGGGCATAAGATGGGATCAGAAACTGTCAGGGAAAGGCACAAATGAAAAGTGGAGCTTGTTCAAGGAACAAATACTGCGTGTCCTTGATAGGTATGTCCCTGTCAGGCAGGGAGGAAATGGCCGAGTGAGGGAACCATGGTTCACAAAAGAGGTTGAATGTCTTGTCAAGAGGAAAAAGGAAGCGTATGTAAGGATGAGAAAACAAGGTTCAGTTGGGTCGCTTGAGGGTTACAAGGTAGGAAGGAATGAGCTAAAAAAAAGGGCTTAGGAGAGCTAGGAGGGGACACGAGAAGTCCTTGGCGGGTTGGATCAAGGAAAACCCCAAGGCTTTTTACTCTTATATGAGGAATAAAAGAATGACCAGGGTGAGGTTAGGGCCGGTCAAGGACAGTAGTGGGAACTTGTGCATGGAGTCAGAAGAGATAGGAGAGGCGATGAATGAATACTTATCTTCAGTGTTCACCAAGGAGAAGGGCCATGTTTTTGAGGATGAGAGTGTGATCCAGGCTGATCGGCTGGAAGAGGTAGATGTTCTGAGGGAAGATGTATTCGCAGTTTGGGTTGAAGTCCATCTGCCAATTCTCCGCCCAGTCTTGCATCCTATCTATGTCCCTCTGTAACTTCTGACATCCCTCCTGACTATCCACAACCCCACCAACCTTCGTGTCGTCGGGAAACTCACCAATCCATCCCTCCACTTCCTCATCCAGATCATTTATGAAAATGACAAACAGCAAGGGTCCCAGAACAGATCCCTGGGGCACTCCACTGGTGACCGACCTCCATTTAGAAAAAGACCCATCTATACCCACTCTCTGCCTCCTTTGGGCAAACACAGTAAGAGGTTTAAGAACACCAGGTTAAAGTCCAACAGGTTTATTTGGTAGCAAAAGCCACACAAGCTTTCGGAGCTCCAAGCCGGGTTGGACCTTAACCTGGTGTTGTTAAACTTCTTACTGTGTTTACCCCAGTCCAACGCCGGCATCTCCACATCATGACTTCCTTTGGGCAAGCCAGTTCTGGATCTACAGGGCAGCAGCCCCTTGGATCCCATGCCCTCTCACTTTTTCTAGAAGCCTTGCATGGGGGACCTTATTGAATGCCTTGCTAAAATCCATATAAACCACATCTACTGCCTTCCCTTCGTCAATGTGTTTAGTCACATTTTCGAAGAACTCCACCAGGCTCGTAAGGCACGATCTGCCCTTGACAAAGCCATGTTGAGTATTCTTGAGCATACTAAACCTCTCTAAATGCTCATATATCCTGTCCCTCAGGATCTTCTCCATCAGGTTACCAACAACTGAGGTTAGACTCACCGGTCGGTAATTACCTGGGCTATCCCTATTCCCCTTCTTGAAAATAGGAACCACATCCGCAATCCTCCAATCCTCCGGCACCTCTCCTGTCTCCATTGACGACACAAAGATCATCCCCAGAGGTTCTGCAATCTCTTCCCTCGCCTCCCACAGTAACCTGGGTTACATCCCATCCGGACCCGGCGACGTATCTATAGGTAATCTATAGGATGGTGATTCTATAGGTAGGATCAAGGAAAACCCTGAAGCTTTCTATAGGTATGTCAGAAATAAAAGAATGACTAGGGTAAGATTAGGGCCAGTCAAGGACAGTCGTGGGAAGTTGTGCGTGGAGCCTGAAGAGATAGGAGACGTGTTAAATGAATATTTTTCATCAGTATTCACACAGGAAAAAGACAATGTTGTCGAGGGGACTACTGAGATGCAGGCTATTGGACGAGAAGGGATTGAGGTTCATAAGGAGGAGGTGTTAGCAATTCTGGAAAGTGTGAAAATAGATAACTTCCCTGGGCCGGGTGGGATAGCAAATGTTGGCCCCTTGTTCAAGAAGGGGAGTAGAGACAACCCTGGTAATTATAGACCGGTGAGCATTACTTCTGTTGTGGGCAAAGTTTTGGAAAGGATTATCAGAAATAGGATTTATAATCATCAAGAAAGGAATAATTTGATTAGGGATAGTCAACACTGTTTTGTGAAGGGTAGAACAAGAACAAAGAACAATACAGCACAGGAACAGGTCCTTCGGCCCTCCAAGCCCGTGCCGCTCCCTGGTCCAAACTAGACCATTCTTTTGTATCCCTCCATTCCCACTCCGTTCATATGGCTGTCTAGATAAGTCCTAAACGTTCCCAGTGTGTCCGCCTCTACCACCTAGCCTGGCAGCGCATTCCAGGCCCCCACCACCCTCTGTGTAAAATATGTCCTTCTGATATCTGTGTTAAACCTCCCCCCCTCACCTTGAACTTATGACCCCTCGTGAACGTAACCACCGACCTGGGGAAAAGCTTTCCACTGTTCACCCTATCTATGCCTTTCATAATTTTATACACCTCTATTAAGTCTCCCCTCATCCTCCGTCTTTCCAGGGAGAACAACCCCAGTTTACCCAATCTCTCCTCATAACCAATCCCCTCCATACCAGGCAACATCCTGGGAAACCTCCTCTGCACTCTCTCTAAAGCCTCCACGTCCTTCTGGTAGTGTGGCGACCAGAACTGGGTGCAGTATTCCAAATGCGGGCGAACCAACGTTCTATACATCTGCAACATCAGACCCCAACTTTTATATGTAAGGGACTGAGGAAAATTTGTGGGGAAGACGTTTACCAGTGTTCTTTGTCCCTTGTAGGTTTCAGTGTCCTGTTTGCCGGGCGGGTGCTGTGAACAGGATGCTGTTGGTTTCGTGATATGGGCTGGGCCAATGGGATTGCTCTGGGGGCGGGAGGAAAAAAAGGCGCCAGGAAGTGAAGCAGCTGTGGAGTAAGACAGAGCTGAAGAGGGAGAAAAGCAGAGAGAGAGCTTTTCCCAGGCAATGAGAATTCGGTTTGGAGTGAGAGGCAGCCAGGCGTTCCCCTGCCTGTTCTTTTCATTACTGCCGAGGAGGACAGCCTTCAGCACACTCGACCTACGTTGCTGCACGGATAGCTCGTGGCACCTCTGCCTCCTGCGGCATCATCTTCCACACGTGTGTCTCTTCTGGACTGTGTGTGTGTGTGTGTGTGTGTCGTGAGTAACTGGTGGGGACTATACAATCCAACTGGAACAGTATCTACAAATGTGTTACTGAGGATGAGTTTCCCCATGTGTGCACCAACGGATGGGCCCCAACGGTTATAGATCAGAGCTCACTGTTTTATGTCTGTTAATTCTATTTGTTATTAAATTTATTTTTGATATTCCGATTACAGTCCTGACATTTATGGGTAAACAGGGAATTAGCCAAATCAACATCAACCGCTCGGAATTCGGGATCCTGTTGATTGAATATTTAAATAGTAGCCCCATATAGTGGTCAGCAGGGGGTTACATTTTTGGAGGCACCGCTGGGATCATTCCTGTTTACCAGACAGGTCAAATAATTTTTTTTTCTTTCCTCTTTTCGTCAGTCAGTAACAGTTAACCCTGTAATTACAACAGGAAAACTTTTACAGTGTTAGTAGCTCATTTAAGACAATGGATTTTTCTCAGGCTGCTGACTGGAGCCGCCAAAAGAATATCAGTCTTTCTCGTGGCATATTACTGAACAATGTGTCAATAGATACTAGTGAGGAGACCATTGCTAGGGTCTTAAACACAGTGAAAGTCTTTGGTCGCACCAAGATTTGTGGTTGCTGTGGGGATTCTACTGGCACACAGTTGTTCATACTCGTGGAGACGAGCATTGATTTAACCCCTGACACTGTGCCTCCAGATGTAGGTATTGAAGGAGAAGCTGGGCCATGGGCTGTGCATACGCTAGAAAGCTTGGACACACAGGATGCTGTTCCTGAAGAGGATGCTTTCCATACAAAGCTGTTGTTACTACTACAACAGGAAGGCAAGTCAATGGAGGATTTTCAGGCCATAGTATCAGAAAATCAAGCTCCCAAAGTGGATGTGAACATGGATTTAGTGACTGCTATTGGCAAACTGGTGGACAAGTGCAACCAAGTGTCAACCGATGGGCCTAGCTACAGAAAGCTGAGACTGTTTAAGGACTGAAACCTGTACCCCCAGGTGAGGAAGAATACGATGCCTGGATGGAGCAGGCTACCCAGATGATCAATGAGTGGCAATGCACTGACGCCGGCAAGAGCCAGCGTATAGTGGAGAGTTTAAAAGGGCCTGCTGCTGACATCGTTCGATTTTTGAAAGTTAGCACTTCCACTGCTACGGCCACCGATAATTTATCCGCTCTGGACACAGCTTATGGCACCACAGAGAGTGGAGCCGACATCTTGGCCAAGCTCAGACACACATACCAGGATGAAGGAGAAAAACTCTCTGCTTTTCTGTATCGCCTTGACAAACTTCTCCATCGTGCTCTACTTAAGGGAGGAATTGCGGCTGCAGACATGAATCGAGCTCGGGTAGAACAGCTGGTCAAGTGTGCACTCACTCGAGACATGGTTGCTCTGCGTGTAAGGATGAGCCACACCCTGGACAAACGCCCTTCCTTCTTCCAGCTGATGCGGGAGGTAAGAGAGGAAGAAAATTGGATTAGCGCCAGAGAAGGGGTGAAAGCTACTGCCACCGCAGCCACCGCCAGTGTACCGCAGTCCTCAGTTACGTCTGAGTTGAACAGCCAACGAAATGAGGTAAGGGAACTGACTTCTCAGGTGGCCAGACTGTTGAGCGCCGTTCCAGTTACCCCTACATCTGAAAGTACGACAGCAAGGACTGGGTCTGTACAGCAAGCGCCAGAAGCTGCTGTTGGGGACGCGTCGCCCCGAGTGAAAATGTCCAACCCACTGCCGGCAGGAATCTTTTGCTACAGGTGTGGGCAAGATGGGCATACAAGGAGAGAGTGCAAAGAACTCGAAGATCTGACGAGAGTGAATCAGAAGCTGATCAAAGCAAGCAGACAGCAGGGAAACTTCTCAGGAGCCATGTGAAGGAACGGTGCTTGGTTCCGTGTGAAATGCGTTCCACCCACTGTCCACCCCCAGCGAAACAAGGCTCAAAACAGTTACCTGCATGATTAGTGGGGCCCATCTCTGGTGTACCTGTGCAAATAGAAGGAGTTTATGCAAGAGCTTTGCTTGACAGTGGCTCCCAAGTAACCATTTTGTATCGCAACTTCTACGACACCTACGTGAAACACTTACATCTCCAGCCACTTGAAGACCTGGAAATATGGGTTTAAGCTCTCACCAATACCCATATGATGGCTACCTGTCCATACAACTCGAGTTCACTGCCGCTGTAACCGGAGTGCCGCAGACAGTTGACACTTTGGCCTTAGTATGTCCTGACCCTGTGAAAGATAACAAAATTGCCGTGCTGGTGGGGACAAATACCCGGCTGGTGAGAGAGTTGGTGGAGTCCTGTAAAGAACAGGCGGGAGAACGCTTCTTGGGTACTTTGACCATACACCCCGTCCTCCGAGAAGCTTATGAGACACTCACCCATTCTGAAACAACAGAAGGGGTAGACAAGCATGGTACTGTGTGGTTTACCCAGCACAAGCCAATCACCTTGCAACCAGGACAAGTGTTTAAAGTCGCTGGCCTCCCAAAGTTTCCTGGTGATTTCACAGACCAGCGAGCACTGATAGATCAGCCTATTGACACTTCTTCCCCTGAAGAGTTGTGGGTGAGGCCTGAGGTTCATCTTGCATCAGTTGTTTCCAGCAGATGCATCACTGTGACTGTGAAGAACCTGTCATCCAGAGAAATCTCCTTGAAACGTGGGACTCCAGTAGCCCATATTTTTCCAGTAGCCCCTGTTCCTCTGCCGAGGGCACAGGGTGCGGATAAAGCTGCTATCGAACTGACCCCTTCCTCTTTTGATTTTGGAGCTTCTCCTATGCCAGAAGAGGCAAGGAGGCGTCTCTGTGAGAGAATGATGGAGAGGAAAGAGGTTTTCTCTCAGCACGAGTGGGATGTAGGTTGTTCTAAAAGCACCAGACATGAAATAAGACTGAAGGATGCAAGGCCCTTCCGAGAGAGGTCACGTCGCTTGTCGCCTGCTGACTTTGAGGATGTGCGCCAGCACCTACAGGAACTACAAAGCCATGGCATCATCTCTGAATCGCGTAGTCCCTACGCATCGCCAATAGTAGTCATACGCAAGAAGTCAGGGAAGGTACGAATGTGCGTGGACTACCGAACCCTTAACCTTCGAACAATACCGGACCAGTACACTGTCCCAAGGATAGAAGACGCTCTTTACTGCTTGTCTGGGAGTAAATGGTTCACAGTCCTCGACCTGAGGAGCGGGTACTATCAAATACCCATGAGTGAGGCTGACAAGGAGAAGGCCGCTTTTATCTGCCCGTTGGGTTTTTATCAGTTCGAATGCATGCCTCAGGGAATTTCCGGAGCACCGGCCACTTTTCAGAGATTCATGGAACATACTGTCGGTGACATGAACTTTCTGGAGGTGTTGGTGTCCCTGGATAATCTCATTGTGTTTGGACGAACCCTCGAAGAACACGAGGAGCGGTTGCTCAAAGTGCTTGACCGGCTCCAAGAAGAAGGTCTGAAGCTGTCGCTTGACAAGTGCCAGTTTGGCAGGACTTCTGTCACCTACGTTTGACATGTAGTGTTGCAGGACGGAATAGCGACGGACCCATCCAAGGTAGAGGCTGTTGTCTCCTGGCCAAGACCCCAAACGGTGACAGAGCTCAGATCCTTCCTTGGATTTTGTGGCTAATATGGCCGCTTTGTCAAGGACTTCTCCAAACTCTGCCGTCCCCTCAATGGACTCCTTCAAGGATACCCTCCCCGTCCCCGCTCCAAGGGGAGTCAGACTGCAAACTCACCTGACAAGACTTACTTCAAGCCTTCTGAACCCTTTGGCTCTCGGTGGAGTGAGCAATGCGAACATGCTTTCCAAGGACTCAAGACCCGGCTCACCAAAGCCCCTGTATTGGTGTTCGCAGATCCACAGAAGCCTTACATTCTGCACGTGGATGCTAGCCTGGACGGACTAGGTGGTGTCTGATACCAAGAGCATGATGATGGTCTACGCCCAGTTGCATTCATCAGCAGAAGTCTCTCGCCATCTGAGAAAAACTATCCAGCACACAAACTGGAGTTTTTAGCTCTCAAGTGGGCTATTGTGGATAAGCTACATGACTATCTTTACGGAGCTACTGTACAAGTCAGAACGGACAACAATCCCCTGACATACGTCACAACGTCAGCTAAACTGGATGCCACTGGTCATCGCTGGCTCTCAGCACTGTCCACCTACAACTTTAGCCTTAAGCATAGACCAAGTCGGCATAACCTTGACGCAGACTCGTTGTCTCGACGTCCACATAACAGCATGACACCAGATGATGAATGGCAAGAAATCCCTGTTCCAGGAGTGCGGGCTCTCTGTCAGACTGTGTCGAGTAGCACACGAGCAGGACACTCCTATCCATGTGAGATCGAACAAATAGGGGCTCATGTGTCTGCAGTTCCCAAGGCTTTCTGTCATACCGTTGCAGTAGTAGCTGATCAGCTGCCCACTTTCAGTCCAGCAGACCTTCAAGCTGCTCAGAAAAGCGACCCGTGTATAGGAGAAATATGGCTAGCTGTCAATCAGAAGGCACCTGCAAGTCAAATACAGACAAACCATCCTGATCTTACACTTCTGAAACGACAGTGGGGGAAGTGGTCAATCGAGCAGGGTCTGCTTTACAGGACAGTCAAACAGTCTGACCTACGCTTACGGCGACAGCTTGTGCTCCCCAAGCAGTTCCACCGTATGATTCTGAAGTCACTGCATGACAACAATGGACATCTGGGATTTGACAAGACCTATGCACTCGTCTGTGACAGATTCTTCTGGCCCCGCATGAAGCTAGACGTAGAGACATACTGCAAGACATGTGAACGCTGCATTAAAAGAAAGACTCTGCCACAGAGTGCAGCACCACTTTCCCACATCCAAAGTTCAGGCCCTATGGATCTTGTATGCATTGACTTTCTCTCCATAGAACCTGATTCCCGCAATGTGTGCAATGTGTTATTAGTCACTGACCACTTCACTCGGTATGCACAAGCACTCCCAACCAAGGATCAGAGAGCCATAACGGTTGCCGGAACTCTTTGGGAGAAATACTTCATTCACTACGGCCTACCAACTCGCATACATTCAGACCAGGGTCGGGATTTTGAAAGCCAGTTGGTGAGAGAGATGTTGACCATGTTGGGTGTGAGGAAATCAAGAACTTCACCATACCACCCAAAAGGTGACCCTCAACCAGAGAGGTTCAATAGAACCCTGTTGAACATGCTAGGAACTCTTGAGCCCAGTCAAAAGTCCAAATGGAGTCAGCACATTGCACATCTGGTCCACACGTACAACTGTACCCCAAATGAAGCTACCGGGTATTCACCCTACTTTTTAATGTTCGGGAGGGAAGCCAGACTTCCTGTGGACGTTTGCTTTGGCGTGTCAGCGGATGGGACCTCAACAACTTCCCACTTGCAGTATGTGTCTAAGATGAAGAAAGAGCTGCAAGCAGCCTATCAGTTGGCCCAAGCCACTTCCGCTAAAATGAACCAAAGTAACAAGGAGAGATATGACCAGAGAGTGCGCTACCATTGCTTGAAGCCTGGGGATAGAGTCCTCATTCGAAACCTTGGCCTGAAAGGGAAACAGAAGCTTGCTGATCGGTGGAGTGCAAATCCTTATGTGGTTGGGAGTCAAATGTCTGATCTTCCTGTTTATCGTCTAAAGCCTGCAGATGGTTCGGGACCCATTAAGGTCATGCACCGAAATCATATTTTGCCCCTGGGACAAGAGGTCCAATTGAGCACTGAGGTTGACTCAAAGCCTACTCCCTCTCCAAGAGCCCTCAGGCGCAGAAAAGCAAAAGAAAGGAATCAAACTCCTGAGGTTCACAAAGATGACTCCGCAGCTGATGTGCCCCTGGGAGATCAAAACTCTTCAGGCTCAGAGTATGGACATTACCCAGAGGACTTGATCATTGGCAATCCGGAGGGAATCTGTGAACAACCGGAACAGGATGTCATGCCTACAGAGTCCAATCCCCCCACAAATGCTACAGAAGTGACAGAAGTCGCAGCAAGCTCAGAATCTTCAGAAGGGCTACCTGTTGTGATAGAAGAGGTAGTAACTGAGCAAAGGGAAGTAGAATCAGACAGTTCTGTTGAGGGCACTTCCAACACAGACACATCTAACATAGCCAATCCAGAACCAGAGATAAGGAGATCACAGAGAGTGAGCAAGCCAGCAGACCGTTTCCATTATACAAAGCTGGGAGAGCCATGTGCAAAGTCTGTAGTAGTAGGACATACAAGTGTTCACTCAGCTACGCCACCCACTATGCATTTTCCTGAACACTGCAATAGTTGTCATGCATGGTGGTGTAACTCCTTTGCTCAGTGGTCGTCATGTATAAATAAGGTACCACTCTTTTCACCCACTATTATACCAGTCATCACACTATAAGGTACATGGTGTAATTGGTTAACTGGGTCCTATGTCATGTACTTCAGCATGGGGGCACGCTGTATTTTTGGTGGGGGGAGAATGTAAGGGACTGAGGAAAATTTGTGGGGAAGACAGTTACCAGTGTTCTTTGTCCCTGGTGGGCTTCAGTGTCCTGTTTGCTGGGCGGGTGCTGTGAACAGGATGCTATTGGTTGAGTGATGTGGGCTGGGCCAATGGGATTGCTCTGGGGGCGGGGGGAGGAAAAAAAAAAGGTGCCAGGAAGTGAAGATGCAGAGAGCTGGAGAGGCAGAGAGCTGAAGAGGCAGAGAGCTTTTTCCAGGCAGGGAGAATTCGGTTTGGAGGGAGAGGCAGCCAGGCGTTCCCCTGCCTGTTCTTTTCATTACTGCCGAGGAGGACAGCCTTCAGCGCACTCGACCTACATTGCTGCACGGTTGGCCCGCGGCACCTCTGCCTCCTGCGGCATCATCTTCCACACGTGTGTCTCTCCTGGACTATGTGTGGGTGTCGTGAGTAACTGTTGGGGACTATACATTCCAACTGGATCAGTATCTACGAATGTGTAACGGAGGATGAGTTTCCCCATATGTGCACCAACGGATGGGCCCCAACGGTTATAGATCAGAGCTCACTGTTTTATGTCTGTTAATTATATGTGTTATTAAATTTATTTTTGATATCCCGATTACAGTACTGACATTTATGGGTAAACAGGGAATTAGCCAAATCAACATCAACCGCTAGGAATTCGGGATCCTGTTGATTGAATATTTAAATAGCAGCCCCCATATCGTGGTCAGCAGGGGGTTACATTTGTACACTGTGCCCCGTACAGTCAGGGCCGCCACGCAGTACCCGAGGACATCCACCGAGTGGGACTTTGAAGCCATGGAGATCTTTTGCTTCACTGGCAGTACTGAAAGGGCGTAGCGACTCACTGTGTTGGGGTGAATAAAGCTCTCCGTACTCCCACAGTCAAATAAACAGTTTGTAATGCGACCATTGTGGTGAACCAGAGATGGTTACCACTATGGGTACTTGTACATATGTTACTCTTGTTACTGTTGGGGTTAGGGTTGGGGTGTTCCACCTGCTAGCATTGTTCTGTGGTACACACCGGTTGGCTCCGCCTTCTTATAGGAGAATAAAGGTCACTGCTACTTCCTAGTGACCCTTAGCCTGGGATGGTATTGTTAAGCAGTATGCTCTATTCTTGTTGGGAATAAAAGCCTTTTTTCCCGGGTACGATCGAGCCTCCCGAGTGGATTAATCGCGCATCAACCATTTACCTCGATGTCCGTCATGGACCTGGCGAGTTGGTGAGGCCTGGATTGATCCAGCGTAACCGAAGCCACCGTTGATTTTGCGACACGGCTGATGGCGCCCAAGATGGTGGCACGCACGGCTCACACGCGGCTGATGGCATCCAAGATGGCGGCCCGCATGGCCCCCCACGCGGTTGATGGCGTCTAAGATGGCGGCCCCCGCGGGTCGCACGCAGCGCTACTGGGCTTGGAGATCGATTTTGCGCTGCATACCTTCACGTAATGGCCCTTCTTTCCACACTCGGAGTAGATCGCATCCTTCGTCGGGCAGCATTGTCGGGGGTGCTTCCCCAGGCCGCAGAAGTAGCCCTTTGGGCCTCCGGAGACTGCCGCAGCGGTCGGGTCATTGGTGGGACGTGGCGTGGCGTAGGCCTGCGGCCCTCCCGAGCACAGAGGTGGCGGCGACCGCGGTGTCCACGATGTGCCCCCGTGGTCGGGGGTGTCGGCCTCGAGATTATGGAAGGCCACCTCTAACGAGTGGGCAAGCGCCACAGTCCTTTGTAGGTCCAGCCCACCCTGTTCCAGCAGTCGTTGTCGGATATAGTTTGACCTGATACCCGTGACATCGGCATCTCTGATTCAGTCCTCAGTGTTTTGGGTGGCTGTTACGGCCTTGCAGTTGCAGTCCCTGCCAAGTGCTCGCAACGCACACAGGAATTGATTGCCTGAATCTCCTGGCTGTTGTCTGCGAGTAGCCAGAATATGTCTGGCGTTGATTTCATTAGACTGTTTGTTGTACTGGCCTTTTAAAAGTTCGTTCGCATCGTTGTATGTTTCAGCGTCTCTAATCATCAAGAATACTTGATCGCTTACCCGGGCGTGGAGCATAAGACCATAAGACCATAAGACCATAAGACATAGGAGCGGAAGTAAGGCCATTCGGCCCATCGAGTCCACTCCACCATTCAATCATGGTTGATTTCAACTCCATTTACCCGCTCTCTCCCCATAGCCCTTAATTCCTCGAGAAATCAAGAATTTATCAATTTCTGTCTTGAAGACGCTCAACGTCTCGGCCTCCACAGCCCTCTGTGGCAATGAATTCCACAGACCCACCACTCTCTGGCTGAAGAAATTTCTCCTCATCTCTGTTCTAAAGTGACTCCCTTTTATTCTAAGGCTGTGCCCCCGCGTCCTAGTCTCCCCTGTTAATGGAAACAACTTCCCTACGTCCATCCTATCTAAGCCGTTCATTATCTTGTAAGTTTCTATCAGATCTCCCCTCAACCTCCTAAACTCCAATGAATATAATCCCACGATCCTCAGACGTTCATCGTATGTCAGGCCTACGTGGAGCTTGTCGGTTTCGGTCCGGACGACGGAGGCAGAGGCGGTGAGGAACGTTTCGAAACAGTGCAGCCAGTGATCGAAGCTGTTAGAGGCTCCTCCAGCTTGAGGATCCAATTCGAGTCTGTCGGGTTTTAGTATCTGCTCCATCCCAAAACTTTTGCTCATAAAATTGATGCACTATCAATCGAGCAAAGACTAGTTTGTATTCAAGAACAAATAGGCTTTTATTCGCAAAAGACTTGGAGCGCACCCATGCTGATGAACTGGTCCAGAGACTGAGGCAGGGGGTGGGGTGCAGTCACCTTGAAACCTGGACCAGGGGGGGAGGAGTCCCAGGCAGGGTCGGCCGGGGCATGCCCAGGCATGTCACACACACACAGGCAATAAGCTAACAGTGGTTTACCACAGTACTCTGTACTCTGGCCCTTTACTGAAGGCATTCACTGAGTTCACCACAGTCTTTGTACTCTGTACTCTGGCCCTTTACTGGACCCATTCACTGAGTTCTCCACAGTCTCTGTACTCTGTACTCTGGCCCTTTACTGGACCCATTCACTGAGTTCTCCACAGTCTCTGTACTCTGTACTCTGGCCCTTTTTGATTTTTGTCTTCGGTTTTTCTGTCTTCCACTTTTCCTTTTGCTGCCTTTAGTTTCTGTCCCCACTTTACTTCCCTCTGACTTCCTGCATCGGTCCCAATCCCCCTGCCACATTAATTTAAACCCTCCCCAACAGCACTCGCAAACACTCCCCTCAGGACATTTGTTCCACTCCTGCCCAGGTACAGACCGTCTGTTTTCTACTGGTCCCATCTCCTTCAGAACCGGTTCCAATGTCCCAGGAATTTGAATCCCTCCATCTTGCACCATTTCTCAAGCCACGTATTCACCTTGGCTATCCTGACATTCCTACTCTGACTAACACGTGGCACTGGCAGTAATCCTGAGATTACTACCTTTGAGGTCCAACATTTTAGTTTAACTCCTAGCTCCTTAAATTCAGCTTGGAGGACTTCATCCCATTTTTTACCTATAGTGTTGGTGCCTATATGCCCCACGACAGCTGGTTGTTCACCCTCCCCCCTCCAGAATGCCCTGCAGCTGCTCCGAGACACCCTTGACCCTTGCACCAGGGAGGCAACATACCATCCTGGAGTCTTGTTTGCATCCACAGAATCACCTGTCTATTCCCCTTACAATTGAGTCCCCTATCACTATAGCTCTGCCACTCTTTTTCCTGCTCTCCTGTCCAGCAGAGCCAGCCATGGTGCCATGAACGTGGCTGCTGCCACCTTCCCCCGGTGAGTCATCTCCCCCAACAGTATCCAAAATGGTATATCTGTTTTGGAGGGAGATGATTGCAGGGGACCCCTACACTGCCTTCCTACTCTTCCTCTGTCTGGTGGTCACCCATTCTCTATCTCCCTCAGTAACTGTTACCTGCGTTGTGACCAACTCACTGAGCATGATATCCACGGCTTCCTCAGCATCGTGGATGCTCCAAAGTGAATTCATCCGCCGCTCCAGAGCCGATAAGCGGTCTAACATGTGCGTCAGTTGGACACACATGATGTGACTGACCGTGGCACTGTGGTATAGGAAGCTGTTCAGTGGGCCGTGGGGGGAGGTGAGGGGTTGGGATGGGAGAGACACAGAGTAAATTAGTGGGAGTAAGTGACAGTATAGTGAGAGGGATTGATGATGTGAAGATGCCGGCGTTGGACTGGGCTCGGCAACGTAAGAAGTCTCACAACATCAGGTTCAAGTCCAACAGGTTTATTTGGTAGCACGAGCTTTCGGAGTGCTGCTCCTTCATCAGAGGGATTGACAATTTTCTCTGTAAAAAGGAGTCAGAGTGCAGTTGACTTTGTTGCCTGCCCCATGCCAGAGTTCAGGACATCTGGCTGGAGATGACCGTGGTTGTGAGGAGGATCCCATTGTTGTGGACCATGTCGGTACCAATGACATAGGTAGAATGAAGAAGCAACTTCTGCACAGACATTATCAGGAAATAGACACTGAATTAAACAACAGAACACACAAGGTTATAATCTGGAGATGATTACCTCAGCCACGTGCAAATTGGCATAGCGCACATCACATTAGAGGAATGAATACATGGTTTGAAAGACTGGTGGAAGAGGTAAGTTTCAGCTTGTGGGACATTAAAATCAGTTCTGGAGAAAGTGGGGGCTGTACCGTTGGGATGATCTACATCTGAACCTGCTGCCAGCAACGTTCTTGCAAACGACATAACTAGGGAAGGAGAGAGGGCTTTAAACTCAAAAGAGGAAGGGATGGTTCTGGAGCGGAGGATATGATCACCATACCAACCTAACACATCTTTTAATGAATTAGTTATCCTTTAACTGTTCCACAATTAAGGCTGTCTGTTGAACGAATCTGTCTGCTTCCCAATATGGCAGGCGTCGTTTTTTTTTTGAAAATGGCTTTTGTTAATTCAGCTACAATATGTAATACCATTAATTCAAACTACATAAAGATAGTCACACTAAAACAACTGATTTTGAAACTACCAACAATGGTGAAATATGCTTCAAGCATAAAAACTTCTTAAGGTCAATAGTCGGAGGTGAGGAATCCCATTGCTGTCCATTGTCCGCACTCCCTGTTCTCTGGGACGTGACCACATGGACACCAGTTCTTGCACTGCAGCACGGGGAAGTCATTGTCATTTAAATGCAGCCCAAGGATTTGCCAAACAAAATGTCATCACACACTTCATTAATCCCCATCTGGAGTTTTGATTTAAGCCTGAACATCACAACTCAGGATATATTGGCCCTGGAGGGGGGTGCAGAAGGATATCAGAGAACTAACAGGTCAAATTATCACAACATGTGTTGCATAGATGATTAGTCTCGTGTTTAAAATGTTTTTTTCAAGATGATAGATTGGAGAGGGAGAATTTATTCCCTCTGGAAGGGGGGTGGGGGGTTGGTGGGGGGGTTGGGGGTAGGGGGAGGGGTTGGGGGTGGGGCGGGGGGGTTGGGGGGGTGGGGGGGAGAGGGGGGGTGGGGGTGGGGGGCTGGGGGGGTTAAGGCGGGGATGGGGGGCGGGGGTGGGGGGGCGTGGGTGGGGTGGGGGAGGGTGGGGGGGGGGTGTTGGGGGAGGTGACGTCCTGTAATGGAAGATGAATCTGGATGGTTTGGTGTCCAAGGAGGCTGTGGGATGATTTTTTGAACCTGCTTTTACTGTTTGGGCCGCTCTTTCTGTCAGGCCGTTGGATGATGGTTAATATGACACTGTCCTAACGTGTTAATTTCTGATCAACTTCATCTAATGCACAAATTCCTGGCTGATGAAGGGTGGTCCATTTTCAGAAACTAACATTTACGGGATCCCGGATGTCAAGAAAGAGGCGTGTAGTTTCTCCACTCTTGTCCTTGTGTTTGAGTCACTCACCCTGTGTACGGCCATACATTTTGAATCAGCATCTACCATCACCAGGAACATAGACCCCATGAACGGACCGGCACTGTCCATGTGCAGCCACGTCTATGGCCGTCCTGGCCATTCCCAAGTGTGAAGAGTAGTGACTGGTGATAGTTCTGCCCTTGTTGATATTGTCAACACTGACCCACGAGCAAATATCCGTCCCCATACCTGGCCACCAACAGGGCAACTTAGAGGATCTTCAGTTTGCCACTCCTGGGTGGCCATGGTAAAGTTCACCATGGGATGGTGACCCTGGCTCAGGATGACACTCTTGAACCCCATAGGCGTGTGCCATCTTCCACAGTCAGCTTCTCTCTGCCAATCCAATATGGGTGCAATTCAGGCTGTAATGGCCTTTTGGATTCCCCCATCAACACTCGCTGCTTCAATTCATTCAGGAATGGGTAATTTTGCCTCCACAGCCGAATATTATTGGCAGCCACTGGGAGAGTTTTGAAAAAGTTCATGATTACCATCTCTTCCATTGTGGGTACGACAAGTGTCTGTTAATCGTAGCCAACTCAAGGCATTGGCGTCAGTGACTCAGCCTCCTGGATAATGGGAGGCGGACAGTAATAAAGCCCACAGCTGGATATGGGCCAATGTTATGGGCTGCCCCGCCATGCAGGTACTTCTGGAATTTCTTTCCCCGAACTGTCACCATTGACGGGGTGTCACAGTGGTTAGCGCTGCTGCCTCATAACACCAGAGACCTGGGTTCAGTTCCTGGCTTGGGTCACTGTGCGGAGTCTGCACATTCTCACCGTATCTGCATGGGTTTACTCTGGTTACTCCGGTTTTCTCCCGCAGTCTGAAAGACGTTGCTGGTTAGATGCGTTGGCCATGCTCAATTCTCCCTCAGTGTACCCGGGCAGGCACCAGTGTGTGGCGACTAGGTGATTTTCACATTAACTTCATTGCAGTGTTAATGTAAGCCTGCATTTGACACTTTATAAGTGTTAAACTTCCTCTGAGTATGAATGGTTGAATATCGCTGGGAATCCTACCACGCTGTCAGTGTAAGTGCACGTGAATAAGTTCATAATTGGAAACAAGAATCCTCCTGCCAGCTTTGAAGCTAAGTCCTCGATCAGAGGGATTGGGTATTTATCCAGCTGTGAGAAACAGTTTACCGTTTGTTTAAAATTTCCCAGTACAAAGTATTTGTATTCACTCTTGGGACTTGAGTGTCACTGGCCACGCAACATTTATTGCCCATCCCTAGTTGCCCATGTTCAGAGCGCAATTAAGTGTCAACCACTTTGAGTCGCATTTAGTCCTGACCACATAAGGACGACAGATTTCCTTCCCTGGGACATTGGTGAACCAGATGTGTTTTTCCGAAAATCGACAATGCTTTTCTGGTCACCAGCTGATTCTGAATTCCAGATATATTTATTCAAATTCCACCATCTGCTGTGACGGGATTCGAACCCGGGTGCACAGAACTTTAGCTGAGTTTCTGTATTAATAGTGTAGTGATAAAACCACCAGTCCATCACATCCACACCCAGAGTGTACACACCCTGAGTTCCGCTAACCGAGACACACCATATTATATACATCTGCAGGGCTCCCGGATTGGACAGCATTAACTGCCTCAATCAGGGAGCTCATATTCCAATAACTCCACCTGATGGTTACCGTTAAAATCATTAAGTATGTCTCTCTCTCTGTCTCTTTCTGTCTTTCTGTTCATCCCTCTCTCTGTATCCCCCTGTCTCTCTGTCTCTCTCTCTCTGCCTGTTTCTCTGTGTCTCTTACTGTCTCTCTGCATCTCCCTCACTCACCTTCTCTCTCCACTCTTCTTCTGTGTCTCCTCCCCCTCTCAGTCTCACTCACCTCCTCCCTCTCCTTCTCTGTCCCCCTTTACTTATTTCTCTGTCTTTCTCTCTCTCTACCTCGCTCTGTATTTTGCTCTTGCTGTGTCCATTGTACTCATTCAGTCTCACTCTTTCAAATTCACTGACGCTCTCTGTCTCTGTCTCTGTTTCTCTCTGCCTCCCTTTCTGTCTCCCTTTCCGTCTTAGTCTCCCTCTCTCATTACATCTTCCTATCCAGCTCCCTCTGTCTCCCTTTCTTATTCCCTGTTCATCTCCCTCCCCATTTCCCCCAATCTCTGTCCCTGTTTTTCTCGCTCTGTGAGAGTCCCTATCTGTCTCTGTCCTTTCTGTCTATCTCTCTCTGTCTCTCCCTCTCTCTTTTTCTTTCACTGTATCTGTTAGAAAGTCTTTCAAAATCTGTCACGTTCCATGTATTTATGCCCTTCCCTCTCTCTGTCAATCTCCGTCTCTCGATCATTCTCACTTTTTCTCTCGCTGCCCTCTCTCTCTCTTTATCTGGCACTCTCTGTCTCTGTGAGGCCGTTTGTTATTTATAGTTTGAAAGTCCAATAGGAAGATTGAGGGGTCTTGTGGTTGTAGTTTCCTCTCAGGATCTAATGAGTTGAAGAATTGAAGTAAGGGGATATTTCAGCAGATTTATTAGCTGCTGCCTGAAGTGAGTCTGTGTCACAGCATAAATGGCAGTGTTTGTACAACAACTTGTGAGTTGCAGCATGAAGCCCAATTCCAGAACAAAATTATCTAACCATACCGACCGATAGCCCAAATTATGCATCCGAGTCCATATAGAATAAACCATTAATGTCGACCATAAGAAGATGAAATTGGCTGAGATTACAAACAGTAAAATGATGGATTTCCTGCGACTCTCCATCTCTGGGTCTCTGGGATTCTCCCCACTGCTGTGAGTCCGGAGTCTCCTACGGGCTCTGCTGCTCATTAAAATGTGTCTGACGGTGAAAACGTTGAGCAGCAGAATCAGGACGAACGGGACAGTCGGGGTTAGAATGTTGTGGAGGAACTCGATTGTTCCCCAGACCGGAGATTCCACAACATCCAATGTGTAATTACAAAACCAGGGGATGTTCACCAGCCAATATGTATTTAATAACATAAAATACCAGAAAATGTTCTTTAAACAGCTCAGCACCGTCACTGTTCCCAGAACCACAGCCGCCGATTTCTCACTGCAATATTTACTCTTCAGCTTGGGGCAGCAAATGGCCACAAATCGATCAAAGGTGAAAGTGACGGTGAACCAGACAGAACAGTCAGTGGCTGCATAAAGCAGGACGGCGTGGATGTTACACACGGGGACCCAGTACAGGAAAACAAACTGTTCCCGATAAAGAATGGGAATGTGTCTGAATATCAGGTCGAGGATAACGACCAGCAGATCCCCCGCTGACATGGCCACCAGGTAACGAGTCACACATTTGGACAGACCACAGTTTCTGCTCGTCAGTGTCACAATTGTGATTATGTTCACTGTCAGGAAGGGAAATAAAGAATAAAATTAGACAGGATTCAGGGAAAGAAGTTACCATTTGGACTGAGGATGGGTTGAAATGAAAAAGATTGTACACACATAAAATCACTGAAATCTGTTTTTAAATATCCAGCACGTCTTTTGCAGTGTGAGAGGAAAGTGGAGCATCCGGAGGAAACCCACACAGACACGGGGAGAAGGGCCAAACTCCACACAGACAGTGACCCAAGCCTGGAATTGAACCCAGGTCCCTGACGCTGTGAATCAGCAGTGCTAACCACTGTGTCACCGTGCTGCTCCATGGTAGCAACACAGTGCTATACATTTGGGAGAGAGCTTTACGGAGAGTCCACAACATTGACCCTCACTCAGCTACAAGGATGAGGGAGTAAACCCTGACAGAAAATCCAGACTGGAGTCCTGTAGATGGTAATCTGTCGCCTCTCAGACAGTTTACTGACAACGCCTGCAACACAGCTGGTACCAAAGAGGGCTGGTTTGACCCTTGCCTCTGGACAATACTAACAATTGGCAGAGGGAGATCCTGATGCCTTGACAGCACAGAATCTCTATTATATTTACACAGAACTGTACCCTGGAGAGGAGATCACAGCATTGTGGCCACTGTTAGCACAACACAGCAAAAAATAGTAATCTCACACTCGATTGGCACACATCACAACTTCCAGTGTTTGCTTTCAAGAGTGGGAGAAAGCTTCAAGGTTCAGCGAATCGCTATCGTCCATAATACTCAGTGCGATTACTGCTGTCCCACTATGGTCTACTGGACCAGTGCAGCTGCATGAGTCCTCTCTCGGCAGGAAGGTTGCCAATCTATGCACCAGGTAAAACTCAATCAAAGGCCAGTACCAAAGGAAAAGCCAAGCAGGCTGCCATAATGCCTATCGTCCGGTGACTCTGATATCCAATATTATGAAATGCATCAAAAGGTTAGTCATGGTATGAATCAGTTCCGGCTTCCCAGATTGCCTGGATCCACGACAGTTCACCGACATCCCACAACAGGTCCACAATGCCATCTCACTGGCCCCACAGTGAACCCTGGAACACAGACTCGTGTTTATCAACTACAGCTCAGCCTGCAACACCATTCGTCCTCCGAAACTCATGTCCAAAGTCCGTGGCCCTGAGCTTGGCTCCTGCCTCTGCAATTGGATCCTCAACTTCCTAATCTGCAGACAGCAAAATTAAGGACAATCAACAACATCTCCTTCACAATCATCCTGAACAGCGGTGCTCCGTAAGGCTGCGTCCTCAGCCCCTTACTGTACTCCTTATACACTGGTGACTGTGTGGCCAAATTCCCCTCCAACTCGATTTCCAAGTTTGCTGATGACACCTGCAGTGGGCCGGAGGAAGAGACAGGGAATCTAGTGAACTGGGGCGACAACAATAATCTCTTCCTCAAAGTCAACAAAGCAAATCGACTTTTGGAAGCATAGTGGAGTACATGCCCCGATCTCCATCAATGGGGTGAAGTTGAAATAGTCGAGAGCTTCACGTTTTAGGGTCCACATCACGAAAAACCTTTCCTGGTTCCTCCATGACGTCCCTATAATTAAAAAAAGTCTCCGAACGCCTCTATTTTCTCAGAGGTTCAGGGACATTTGGCGTGTCAGCTGCGACTCTCACCAACTTTTACAGATGCACCATAAATAACATTCTAGCTTGGTATGGCTCCTGCTCTGTCCAAGACTGCGAGAAACTTCAAAGCTTGGTGAATGCAGACCAGTCCATCACTCACACCAACCTCCCACTCATTAACTCTGTCTAAACTTCCCGTTGCCTCATAAAAGCAACCAGCCTAATTCAGGAATAGCGCACCACGGACATCAACTCTTCCCACTTGTTCCATCAGAGAAAAAGATAAAGAATGTGTGAGGACATGGACCAACCGACTCATAGAATCACTACAGTGCAGAAGGGGGCCATTTGACCCATCGAGTCTACACCGACAACAATCCCACCCAGGCCCTATCCCCAAAGTCCCACATATGTACCCTGCTAATCCCCCAAACATACATATCCCAGGACGCTAATGGGCAGTTAACATGGCCAATCAACCTAACCTGCATATTTTGGACTGTGGGTGAAAACTGGAGCATCCAGAGCAAACCCATGCCGACACGGGTAGAATGTGCAAATTCCACACAGACAGTGATCGAAGCCGGGAATCGAACTCAGGTGAGACAGCAGCGCTAACCATTGTGCCACCATGCTGCCGACTCACGAACAGCTTCTCTGCTGCCATCAGACGTTTGAATGGACCCACATTGCATTCAGATGATCTTTTACTACATCCCAGCTATGACTGCAACTTTACATTCTGCACTCTCTCCTTCTCTATGTACAGTATGCTTTGTCTGTATGGCACTCAAGCAACAACACTTTTCACTGTATATCCAATGTTACGGAGCGAGACCCCCTCCCTACCCAACTGTGCATGCAGAGATCCAGCGAGACCCCTCCCTACCCCACTGTGCATGCAGAGAGGCAGCGAGACCCCCCACCCTACCCCACTGTGCATGCAGAGAGGCAGCGAGAACCCCCACCCTACCCCACTGTGCATGCAGAGAGGCAGCAAGACCCACCTCCCTACCCCACTGTACATGCAGTTAGGCAGCGAGACCCCCTCCCTACCCCACTGTGCATGCAGAGAGGCAGCGAGACCACCACCCTACAACACTGTGCATGCAGAGAGGCAGCGAGACCCCCCCCACCCTACCCCACCGTCCATGCAGAGAGGCAGCGAGACCCCCTCCCGACACCACTGTGCATGCAGACAGGCAGCGAGACCCCCTCCCTACCCCACTGTGCATTCAGAGAGGCAGCGAGACGCCCACGCTACCCCACTGTGCATGCAGAGAGGCAGCGAAAACCCCTCCCTACCCCACTGTACATGCAGAGAGGCAGTGATGCCCCCCCTTCCTACGAACACCAATCACGTGTAGAGTGGCAGCGGGGACCACCCCACCCCACAGACAGCAGGCAGAGTGGTAATGGGACCCTCTCCGACCCAGCAACTACATTCAGTGTAGGCCCCGTTACCTTCAGGCTCCGCCCCTGTAGACCCCGCCACCTCATGCGCCACTCCCTGGTACTGCCCAGTGGGCATTGCCCAAGGGGCACCTACCTTTGCCCTCGACCTTGCCCGTTGTCCTCAATGGCCTTCCGTTCTCCTGGCGAGGTCATCATGACTCGTCCTCATACATGTAGCCAGCTGTTTTCCTCACCGGACCCAACCTCTCCCGGTGAGGCTGCAAAGGCAAGTGTGGCGCACAATTCCATCCCAGGCTCGCTAATTTCATTTAAATTTGTTTTAAAATAAATTGAAATAATTAATTCAGCCTCTTGCCGGAAATGGGCAGGAGACTGAATCCGCTGTTTATCCATTGCCGGTGAAGGTTGCAAGAGGTGAGAAATGGGACGTGGGCCTGAGTTCCAGGCTGTCACGCGGTTTTACTTGATCACCCCACCATCAATGGACAGGGAGTAGCTGTTATCCTGCCGCTCCCGCTACAGTGTGTGTGTTGCGTGTGTCTATATTGTCTGTACCAGTATGCATGTGTGTGTGTGCGTGTTTGTGTGTGAGCAAGAGTACCTGACGAGTTTTCCTAAGTGTGTGTTATTCTGGAATGTTACACCAATTTTGGTTCTTGAATTTGTGTGTGAGTGGGAGTGTCTCAATCTGATTGCTTCTAACAACAAATGTGTGTATTAATGTATGTGTGTTTGGGTGTGTCTGTGTGTTTGTGTTCCTGTTGCTCTCAGAGAGCTTGTGGTGGCACAGGGGATAGCGTTGCTGCCTCACAGCACCAGGGGTCCTGGTTCAATTGCAGGCTTGGCCACTGTCTGTGCAGATTCTGCATGTTCTCCCCATGTCTGCGTGGGTTTCCTCCGGGTGCTCCAGTTTCCTCCCACTAGTTGTGCTGGTTAGGTGCATTGGCCGTGCTAAATTCTCCCTCACTGTACCTGAACAGGCGCTGGAGTGTGGTGACTGGGCGATTCTTACAGTAACTTCATTGCAATGTTAATGTTCGCATACTTGTGACACTGATGAATAAATTTCAAATTTAATGAACGATGTTTTCTCTCTGTGAGATCCTGCTGTGCAGATATGACCAATAAAATTGATTCTGCGGCCTGGTGATTGGGTGGGTGAACTGGTGTTATATGCAGAGGGTGAAAAGGATTCTGTCTCAATCTTTTACACACGAAGGAATAGTGTTTGAGGTCACATGTCTATGGAAAGTCACAGCACTCAGAAGACATCCCAGCCCATAGACCCTGAGACAATTGTCAGTGGCTGAAAGAATTAATAACCGGACACAGAGATTCAACAAGAGCAGCAAACCAAGTAAAGGAAATGACAAGAAAATCAATACAGTTAAACAGCCTTTCTGGAATTAGGAACTGGACACAGGGGACGGGACTTTCCAGCCTCACTCTTCCTGAAGCTGCAAAATCCCACCCGTGTTCAACAGACCTTCCCATTCTCCGCCCCTCGCCTGCTCCGATTCCCGTGGCGGTCGGGCCGGTACAATTCCAGCCAGGGACTTACCCGGAACACCAACAATCGCCAGGACGGGATAGTAAATACATTGAATCGCCTTCAGTAGATATTCAATCCGCTCAACTGATGTCCACCAATAATCAGTAAACTGAGAAATCCAATAGAATAAACTCCTGTCCTTGGTTGGAACATTCCGGTTCATTGTTCCCAGATTCTGATCCATTGTTGGAAGATTCCAATCCATTGTTCCCAGATTCTGATCCATTGTTGGAAGATTCCAATCCATTGCTCCCAGATTCTGATCTCTCCTCTCCCTCCCTCCCTCTCCACAGCCGCTGATCTCTGTTGGTGTCGGAGTTCCCGCTCCCGCTAACTCACTGGGACAACACATTGAACGGAATCCCTTATTAATAGAAGAGGGGAATCCCTCCAGGCACACTAATCGGATCCATGGAGACTCACATCAATTCCAGTCACTAAACAAACAGCTTCACTTAACCCCCTTCAATCTAACACTTTTTATACCCAAAGTAGAACAGTTACAGCCTCGATGGGATGTTGAGGGTCAGGGAAGTATGGAAAGTTGGAAATAATGTAGGGTCAATATTAATTCGATTTAGCAGAGATCACTCTGCTAATGTTAATTTCAAGACGATGAGAATACAAAAGCAGGGGTGTACTGCTGAGGGTTTATAAGACACTGGTCTGACCGCATTCAGAATATTGTTCGCAATTTTGGTCCCCGTATCTAAGGAAGGATGTGCTGGCCTTGGAGAGGGTCCAGAGCAGGTTCACAAGAATGATCCGGGGAATGAAAGACTTGACGCATGAGGAGCGTCTGAGGACTGGGGGTCCATACTCGATGCAGTTTGGAAGTATGAGGAAGGGGATAACATTGAAACTTACAGAATAATGAAAGGCCTGGATAGAGTGCACTTGGGGAAGATGTTTACATGAGTCGGGGAGACTTGGACCCGAGGGCACAGACTCAGAGGAAAGGTACGGCCCTTTAGAAATGTGATGTGGAGATGGCGGTGTTGGACTGGGGTGTGCGCAGTAAGAAGTCTCACAACACCAGTTTCCCACTCACCTGATGAAGGAGCAGCGTTCCGAAAGCTCGTGATTCCAAATAAACCTGTGGGACTTTAACCTGCTGTTGTGAGACTTCTTACTTCAGAACTGAGACGAGGAGGAATTTCTTCAGCCAGAGGGTGGTCAATCTGTGGAATTCATTGCCACACAATGCTGTGGAAGCCAGATCATTGAATGTATTTAATAAAGAGATAAATAGGTTCTTGACTGGTACAGCGATCAAGGGTTACGGGGAGAAAGCAAGAAAATGGGTTTGAGAAACTTATCAGCCAGAATTGAATGGTGGAGCCGGTTTGACGGGCCCAATGGCCTCATTCTGCTCTTATATCTTATTGTCCTCTGGGTATCATGGTCGTGGTTTTTAGATGAAGTTAACGTCAATCAGGGTTGATACAGTCTGCTTAATCCAGGTTGTAGCAGATCTTATGTACAGCTCATGGACAGAACAATCTTTGTACAGGACTTCACACGGATCAAACTCTCAGCATTACGTACAGTACAGTCTTAGCTCGAGTCATCAGATAGAACTATCTCTCAGTGTTATGTACAGTACAATCTGAGTCTTCAGAAGAACGTTCTCTCAGTGTTACGTAAAGTACAATCTGAGGCTTCAGATGGAACTATCTCTCAGTGTTATGTACAGTACAATCTGAGGCTTCAGATAGAACTATCTCTCAGTGTTATGTACAGTACAATCTGAGGCTTCAGATCTGAAGTAGCCATTTTCCAAAAGCCATATTTTTATTGTCTCATCAATATTCACCTCATTAAACATATTCATTTATTGGACTGATTGGCACCATTCATAACGTGCCCACAATGCAGGGGGGAACACCCGAATGAACATTCGTTTAAATCCCTCTCTGCACAGCTGAGAGACCTTTAATTTCAAAGCCAACAAAAGATCCTTATTCTGCCCAGCAACAGCACGAAGCTGCATTTTAAACCGGCCCTTGGCCAGAAGATCGTGAGATCTGTGAGTCAAGACCTGGAGTGGGTTATATGGCATAACCCGACTGTCAATAAAATATTACAGGAATAAAATGGCCAAGGCAGGCAGAGAAACTTAATAAACTAAGATAAAAAGAATAAAAGATTAGATTAAATCCCCCTACACACAGGAGGACAAAATGACATTAACACCTCATCTCGCAAGCATAGAATACAGACGCAAAACAGTAGAGATCGATTTAGATAAGGGGACACATCGAGAGGATAATGGGAAACACATTAAAACACCGGGGCAAGAACAGGCAGTCCCATTAACACGGACACACCATACAGATGCAAATTGACAAGTCTCTCAGGGAACTTCCTGACCAGACAGGCCACTTCATAAGTATTGTACAAATGTATGAGCAAATGTTCCCGCTCGAATTTGGATTCCTATAAATATCCAGAGCAAATGTATAACTATTGAGATCAACGTGGCCAAGCACTGTTTCTCAGCTGGCTACGGGTGTCTCCCTGGGTTCCCAGTAATTGTACAATAAAGAAAAACGCTTTGAACATTGCCTTGCGACTCGACTTCCTTGAATGCACTGGTGCAAGGGATTTTTCCCGACAACAAATGGCGTAGTCGGCAGGATTTGATATCTGACTTCTGACTGGTGGCCACGGTCTGGAAGCCGCGATCAAATTTAAACGAATTTGGTAAAACTCCAGAGCAGTCAAGGGCGAGTACAAGTCTCCGTTCAAAGTGAGGTACCTTTAAGGGTTAGGGTTTGCCTGTTTTAAATATTGTTGTCTTGTAGAACTGTATAATCTTGCCTCAGTTTTTAAAATTGAAACAGAATTCTGCACTAAAGAGGTATAGGTCAGAACGATCGCGTGGAAGAAGGTCAGTAACTTTACCAGAGGTAAAGATAACAGGTATTGGGCTATTTGATAACGGGAATAAGGAATTAAGACTAATATAAAGATAAGAACCGCATGCAGAACTAATTGGTGTAACTAACCCAGGATTGTAAACGAAACCGCTGTCTGTGCCAAGGCAATCGGACAAGGGAGTGCTTGACTCAAGGTGCCCTACCCTAAACTGGACGTTAAGAGGAGAAATCTCCCACGCTAAGGTTGGGTTATGAAGGTGGGCGCTAAGAGGCACAGGCACTCAGGGTGCAAGGCACGGACAGTGTAAATCGGGTAACAACACAGACTCTGAAGGGACGAACAACCTCAGAGTCGATACAGTTACTAATTATAACAGGGGCTTTGATAACAGATACATATGTGTAAGTGTTGAGGAAGAGGGGACCCGATCCATCCTGACCAAGAGACACGGCGACGGAGAATCCATTAGGGACCCGGGCGAAGTTTGATAACCTTGTTCGTCTGTAGGGAACACCACAGTCCATAGCAGGGTACCAGGGAGCTGAGACTCCCTTTTTGGGGTAACGGATCAACCTTGCTAGTGGAGGTGGTGGCCAAGCGCGAGGCGTTGTACTTAAAGGGGCTGGGGACAGGGGCCGACAAACCCACTAAAAAACCAGCACACATCCCAATAAGACAACACAAAATAGACCAAGCGTGAGGTGTCAGGAATAGTTGGGGGAGCACAGGGGAAGAGACCCACTGGGACCCCACTACGAGACCCTACAGCAATACAGACGGTGCTGGAACAGTATCAGTGACAGGAGATAAGAGAGAGAGAGTTGGGGCCCTTTTACTGTTGGAACCAGCATACGGGGGTTGCAGGACTGCGAGACAGAAAAATGGCAGACCACGTTATTGAGGGAGAAACTGCAGTTGCTCTCATTTTTAAGTATCTGTTCGCCAGAGAAGCGATTGTTGCAAAGATGCAACGGAACGGGTGGAACGCATCACAAACTTTAGAAGATCAGAGAAAGTGGGTAGACGGAGTTAAACGGGACAAAACAAAAATAATGGGAGTAATGTTAGTGACCCAGTTAGCTGGACTAATTGAGAAGGTAAATGCCTCCATGGAGAGAGACACAAAGAGACAGAACAAATTAAGGTATTGCAGGAGAGAGTGAGGGAATTAGAACACAGAAGCCACACTGTGGAGATAACGCAGAGATCAGAGGAAACGGACCCTCAGCCCTCATACGAGTCAGTGCAGAAACATACAACCGCTCCAGTATCAGAAGGAGACATAAAAAATTATAATCTAGCGTCAGTAACCAGAGGAGGGACGTTAGCACAACCAAAAGCAACCTATAAGCCTTTTACCCCAGGGGAAAGGCAGCAGATTATGGCATCCCTGGGGAAGTTAAAACCCAGAAGCGCAAACCTGGGATTTTGGGGCGAATTAGATTCACTCTGGGTAGGACACCAGTTACATTTAAGGGACATACACCAGCTGGTCAGGGCAGCCTGTCCAGCGGATAAATGGAGGTTGGTGGCAGAAGGGCCAGCGGCCCAAGCAGCACAGGACTATAATGGAGGAAGGTGGACACATGCCATTGCTCCAACGGCTGAGATAGACGACCAGCAGGCACCCTTCACATTATTTAAGACCGAAATCCAACGGGTCTTAACGAACTCCCCCACTAATTGGAGCAGGATCACAAATACTAAACAAGGACAGGGGGAAAGTGCATCGGAATTTGGAGAGAGATTATTCCAGGTATATAGGGAATGCTCAGGACAGGACAATGTGGATAGGAGAGACAGGGCTTTTATCCAGGCATTCAAGGACGGGCTATCAGAGGTACACCAAGAAATCCTTAAGATGGGGGTGATAGCATCCCAAGACTATGACGAGCTAGTCGAGTGGGCTAGCGGGATAAAAGAAGGGAAGGTTGCCCAGGCAAAGCCCAGACGAGAGAGAACTGGAACCCCCCGTAACGGAGATAAGGGGAGAACCGGGCTCAGCTGCTACACATGTGGCCAGCCAGGGCATACGGCTAGATTCTGCAGAGGAGCACCATTCAAAGGGAAACCCGAGAATGGCGGGCCCCGCTGTGACCACTGCCACAGGGCAGGGCACACCGAGGCAACATGTTGGGGGAAACATGGGAGACCCCAAGACAACTATAGACCAACCCCGGGGGAACCACATTCCCGGAATCCACTCGGGTGACTAGAAGAGACCCCAAACCAGGGAGATGGGAGACAAGAGAGGATTAGTGTAGCCACGCCCACAGAAGACAGTGAATCCTGACAGAAGCCGGTGTCCGTCCACCCCACTTATCGACCAACACTGGTCGAAATCTCACAACCCGTAGCTCCCATCCAAAACAGGAAAGAGGGGGAGAGAATATATGTAGAAGCCCTGGTAGGGGGTAGGGAATGCCACATGTTAGTAGATACGGGGGCAGCCATATCAATTACAAACCTACCCCTGCCACTGACCAACAAAAGAATACACATAACCGGGGTAGGGGGAGAGAGAATACCCGCCTACCTTAGCGAAACCACACTAGTAGAAATCAACCACAAGTATATTCCAACGTTTGTCAGAATAATGAGGGCACAATCATGGGGAACGATTTAATGAGGGAATACCAGGTGCTGATAGATTGTGGGAAAGGGAAACTAATTTGGCCACAACCTGACGGTAGGAAGACCGGAATAGGGACATTAGCTCGCCACCTGGGGACGGTTGGGGGAGCCACCATCGTGGCCCGAGATTGGGATCAGGAAAAAGAAGGGTTCGGAGCCATCTGCGCTTCCATTCCCGAAGCCTGGGCTAGGACGAAATTAGATACCGGACTAACCGACACAGAACCGATAAAAGTCCCAGGACCGGAACACAAGCCCCACCGACAATACCCTATCAAGAGAGAAGCGCAAGGGGCAGTAATAGAAATAGTCAAGGGTTTAATAGAAAAGGGAATCCTCAGGGAAACCACCAGTACCACCAATTCCCCCACATGGCCAGTTATAAAACCTGACGGGAGCTACAGGCTCACCATCGATTACACAGGTTTGAACAAGGTAACACCTAAATTACACCCCAGTGTGGCAAACCCCTCGACTATTTTAAACGGATTGGCACAAGACCACAAAATTTTCACGGTGCTAGATATAGCAAATGGGTTCTGGTCCCTTCCACTGGACATAGAATCCCAAAACAAATTCGCCTTCACTGTGGGAGAGAAACAGTATACATGGACTCGCCTCCCACAGGGATTTCATAACAGTCCTGCCATATTTCACAGAACAATGAGCGATATCCTGAGTAGGGTGAAATTGCATGAGGACAATACGGTCCTCCAGTATGTGGACGAAGTGTTCATGTGTTACGAGGTCATTATTAGCGGAGATACCTGTGCCTGTATAGATATAAGGGGACAGGGGGTCTGGAAACATTGGACCCAATTAAAGCTGTATGAAGACAAATGAACTAAAGATACCGTTTTCGTTCGTTCAAATTCCACAGGAACCAGGACCAGATCTACTGTAAAGACATCGGAACAAACTACTTTTAATTTGATTGCCTGTTTATTTTCTGTATATGCTATAACTGTAAAAATACTGTGAAAAAAAAAACGATATGGGAACAGGGACATATTTGATGATAACCATGACCATTGTAAATATGCTCCAACACATGGGGGTTAGGGGAGCAGAACCCCCAATCATGGAAGAAAACCTATTCCTGAAAACACACATCCAGATCTATGGGAATAGGACCGCTTGTTACCCTTCAGCGCGATCAGTAAACTCCCTATTCATCGCAACACCAGGGTGGCTCCCACAAGAGTTATTCACTATTGACACATCGGGGGCACCCTGCAAGGAACATATTGGGTACTTTTAAACAAGGGATACAAGGAAGGTGTGTAGAGCTCACTGAGCCGGGAATTCTAGGGGGGATGGGACCCCAACGGGAGGAGACACATGGGAACTACCCACAATGTTTTAAGGGAGAGGGATGGGGGTGCGTGCATGCCTTTGTCCCTAAAAATGATTCGTGCTCTGAGGCACATTGTGCTCTCCAGGAGTGCCGGGTCCGGGATGGACACTTCACTTGTGACTGCAAGCAACAAAAATGCATTGCAGTCACCGCGGGTATGCAGCTTATGTGTGGCAAGTGCAACGGCACCCACGTAAGCTCAGCCTCGGGGACATACCCATTTGATTCTCACCAAGGGGTACAATCAAGTGGACAGTCCCGGGGGAGGGAAGGTGCCACAAGATGGGACCATGTGGTCAAACGACCCCGGGGTAATGCATGTTATCGGGTTAAAGAAGGTTATGTGTTTTTATTCAAAAATGTATACATGACGGCCACAGACAGGCCTCCAAGGTTCTTTTCCGTAGGGACAATCAGACCTCTCACGGTTCCGTGCCCAAGCGAAGGGCATGTCCAGAAACGCATAGTGACCAGGGCCATCAGCGCAGAATTCTGCGCCGACTGGCAGGCCCCTGTCACATTCGGATCTTCTTTGGGGTGTGGGTTTCTGGGGACACTATCCCTAGGGGGCGCCGCAGGGGTGATCAATGCCAGTAATAGGAATTTCTTCATATGTGGACTTACCATCTTAGGAAACAACACCCTACAAGCACTGGGTGCAATTGACCAAGAACTCGCAGAACTCAGACTATACACACAGCAAACGAGATATGCAGTAGAGTATCAGCTCGCCAGACAAGGAGGGGTATGCACCATCATCAAAGGAAAATGCATCACATATGTACACGACGAGACATTAAACATAACAGCAGCCATGTCCGGGATACAAAAGCAATTGGATAGCTTTAAACAGGGATTTACAGGGACTGATGGATGGTTAAGGTGGCTGTTTAACCCAGTTTGGGGAGCATACATTATGAAGGGATTAATTGTAATAGTAGCCATCCTGTTCACACTCTGCCTGGGCCTAACCTGTATTAAGGTGATATGTGCAAATATTGTATCAAGAATGCTACCCACTGCCAGGATTGTAGGCCTATAGCCACCAGGAGTAGGCGCTATAGTGCGGATGACCGGGCCTTCATTCGGTCCGAGGTACAACGGTTGCTCCGGGAAGGGGTTATCCAGGCCAGCACCAGCCCCTGGAGGGCGCAAGTGGTCGTAGTTAAATCGGGGGAGAAACACCGCATGGTGATTGACTACAGCCAGGCCATAAATAGGTATACTCAACTAGATGCGTATCCTCTTCCCCGTATCGCGGACATAGTCAACCGCATCGCGCACTATAGGGTTTTCTGGACGATCGATTTGAAATCGGCTTACCACCAGCTCCCTATCCGCTCGGAGGATCGCCCATATACTGCCTTTGAGGCGGATGGCCGCCTCTACCAGTTCCTCCGAGTCCCCTTTGGTGTCACCAATGGGGTCTCAGTCTTCCAGCGGGCCATGGATCAAATGGTGGACCAGCACGGACGACGGGCCACTTTCCCGTATCTGGATAACGTCACCATCTGCGGCCATGACCTGCAGGATCATGATGCCAACCTACAAAAACTCCTCCGTACGGCCACTCTCCTGAATCTGACATATAACGAGGCGAAGTGTGTTTTCCGGACACGCCGCCTCGCCATCCTTGGGTACGTGATAGAAAATGGTGTCCTTGGTCCCGACCCAGCCCGTATGCGTCCCCTTATGCAGCTTCCCCTCCCTACTACCCTCAAAGCACTGAGGGGATGCCTGGGCTTCTTCTCCTACTATGCCCAGTGGGTTCCCCGTTATGTGGAAAAAGCCCGTCCGCTCCTAAAATCGACTTCTTTTCCCCTGGCGGAGGAGGCCCGTCGGGCCTTCGACGACATCAAAGCGGACATTGTGAAGGCCGCGATGCACGCTGTGGACGAATCCATCCCATTCCAAGTGGAAAGTGATGCGTCTGACTTTGCCCCAGCTGCCACCCTTAACCAGAGGGGCCATCCGGTGGCCTTCTTGTCCCGGACCTTACAAGGCCCTGAGATTCGACACTCCTCGGTCGAGAAGGAGGCCCAGGCCGTCGTGGAAGCCGTCCGGCACTGGCGCCATTATCTTGCGGGCCAACGATTCACGTTAATTACAGACCAGCGGTCAGTTGCCTTCCTGTTTAACACCAGGAAAAAGGGCAAGATTAAGAATGACAAGATCTTGCGGTGGAGAATTGAGCTCTCCACCTACAGATATGACATCATGAACCGGCCTGGGAAGCTCAATGAGCCCCCCGATGCCCTGTCCCGTGGATCATGGGCCAGCGCCCAACTAGACCAGCTACAGTCCCTCCATAACGACCTCTGTCACCCGGGTGTCACCAGATTTTCCCACTTTGTCAAGTCCCGTAACCTGCCCTACTCCCTCGAGGAAGTCCGGACGATTACCAGGCAATGCAGGGTCTGCGCTGAGTGCAAACCGCAGTTCTACCGGCCAGGTAGGGCGCACCTTGTAAAGGCCACTCGCGCGTTCGAGCGCCTTAGCATTGATTTTAAAGGCCCCCTCCCCTCCTCTAACCACAATGTTTATTTCCTGAATATCATTGATGAATACTCACGTTTCCCTTTTGCCTTCCCCTGCTCGGACATGACCACGACTACAGTGATTCGGACCCTGACCTCGCTCTTCACCCTGTTCGGCTTCCCAGCCTATGTCCATAGCGATCGTGGGTCCTCTTTCATGAGTGACGAGCTGAGGCAGTACCTGCTCGCCAAAGGCGTTGCCTCCAGCCGCACCACTAGCTATAACCCCAGGGGCAATGGTCAAGTAGAGCGGGAGAACGCTACCGTCTGGAAGGCCGTTCTATTAGCGTTACGGTCCAGGGGCCTTCCAGTCAGCCGTTGGCAAGACTTCCTTCCGGACCCATTACATTCCATTAGGTCACTCCTGTGCACAGCGACCAATACGACCCCTCACGAGCGGATGTTTTCGTTTCCCAGGAAGTCCTCCTCGGGTACTTCGCTCCCGGATTGACTGATGTCCCCGGGACCCGTCCTGCTTCGGAAGCATGTCCGGACCCATAAGGCAGATCCCTTGGTCGAGGAGGTCCAACTGGTCCACGCTAATCCCCAATATGCTTACGTAGCGTACCCTGATGGGCGGGAGGACACGGTTTCTGTCCGTGACTTGGCACCCGCGGGTGCCCCGGAGGTCACCACGTCCTTCCGCCCCACGGACCCTGGTGTCATCCATTCGGAGACTGCTACGCCTCTTCCTCCCTCAGTCCCTGTCCCCAATGTAGTGCGCCCTGAGCCTGTTGCGGCCGCCCACCCCCCAGCTCCGGTTCCCACTGTTCCCCATACGCCACCAGGGCCACTGCTCACTCCTCTCGCCCCTATGTACAGCTCGCTTGAGTCGCCGGAGCCGTCGCCACGCAGTACCCGACGACTGGACGGGACGACGGATCGGTCCGCTTCACACCATCTGGCGCCTTCTCTCGACGCTCACTGTACGGAGCCTGGGCCGACATCGCTCCTTTCTCGGATGACTCTGCGACCTGCACTACGATGATCGCGACGGCGGATCAAGCCACCGGTTCGTCTGGACTTGTAATATTGTTTCCGCTTCACCCCCGTGTTGTTTTTTAAACGGAAGGGGTGAATGTGATGGACCTCAGTTGTGCCTTTGTCCTATATGGACCACCGTTGTGTGTGCTTGTCATACCTGGACACATCCCCTTCCAGTTTGGGTCCTCCCCTCAGCACCGAGTATAAAGGTGGCTGTCTCCTCCCCCTTGTTCAGTCCAGGTTGGTTATTTGTTGGGATCTGCTCCTGATTCTGTTGTGAATAAAAGCCTACACTGAAATTGGCGTATCGGTAGTCTTTCGCCTTATTGATAGCGCATCACAGACTATATCAACCCTGATTGACGTTAACTTCATCTAAAAACCACGACCATGATACCCAGAAGACAATAAGATATAAGAGCAGAATGAGGCCATTCGGCCCGTCGAGCCGGCTCCACCATTCAATTCTGGCTGATAAGTTTCTCAAACCCATTCTCCTGCTTTCTCCCCGTAATCCTTGATCGCTGTACCAGTCAAGAACCTATTTATCTCTTTATTAAATACAGATAATGATCTGCCCTCCACAGCCTTGTGTGGCAATGAATTCCACAGATTCACCACCCTCTGGCTGAAGAAATTCCTCCTCGTCTCAGTTCTGAAGTAAGAAGTCTCACAACAGCAGGTTAAAGTCCCACAGGTTTATTTGGAATCACGAGCTTTCGGAACGCTGCTCCTTCATCAGGTGAGTGGGAAACTGGTGTTGTGAGACTTCTTACTGCGCACACCCCAGTCCAACACCGCCATCTCCACATCACATTTCTAAAGGGCCGTCCCTTTCCTCTGAGTCTGTGCCCTCGGGTCCAAGTCTCCCCGACTCATGTAAACATCTTCCCCAAGTGCACTCTATCCAGGCCTTTCATTATTCTGTAAGTTTCAATGTTATCCCCTTCCTCATACTTCCAAACTGCATCGAGTATGGACCCCCAGTCCTCAGACGCTCCTCATGCGTCAAGTCTTTCATTCCCCGGATCATTCTTGTGAACCTGCTCTGGACCCTCTCCAAGGCCAGCACATCCTTCCTTAGATACGGGGACCAAAATTGCTGACAATATTCTGAATGCGGTCAGACCAGTGTCTTATTAACCCTCAGCAGTACATCCTTGCTTTTGTATTCTCGTCATCTTGAAATTAACACTAGCAGAGTGATCTCTGCTATATCGAATTAATATTGACCCTACATTATTTCCAACTTTCCATACCTCCCTGACCCTCAACACCCCATCGAGGCTGTAACTGTTCTACTTTGGGTATAAAAAGTGTTGGATTGAAGGGGGTTAAGTGAAGCTGTTTGTTTAGTGACTGGAATTGATGTGAGTCTCCATGGATCCGATTAGTGTGCCTGGAGGGATTCCTCTCTTCTATTAATAAGGGATTCCGTTCAATGTGTTGTCCCATTGAGTCAGCGGGAGCGGGAACTCCGACACCAACAGAGATCAGCGGCTGTGGAGAGAGAGGGAGGGAGAGGAGAGATCAGAATCTGGGAGCAATGGATTGGAGTCTTCCAACAATGGATCAGAACAGAGTCATAGAGTCATAGAGGTTTACAGCATGGAAACAGGCCATTCGGCCCAACTTGTCCATGCCACCCTTTTTTTTAAACTCATAAACTAACCCCAATTGCCCTCATTTGGCCCATATCCTTCTATTCCCATGTAACTATCTAAATGCTTTTTAAAAGACAAAATTGGACCCGCCTCTACTACTACATCTTGCAGCTTGTTCCAGACACTCACCACCCTCTGTGTGAAAAAAATTGCCCCTCTGGACACTTTTGTATCTCTCCCCTCTCACCTTAAACCTGTGCCCTCTAGAATCTGAGGACAATGAAGCGGAATGTTCCAACAATGGATCAGAATCTGGGAACAATGGATTGGAATCTTTCAACAATGGATCAGAATCTGGGAACAATGAACCGGAATGTTCCAACCAAGGACAGGAGTTTATTCTATTGGATTTCTCAGTTTACTGATTATTGGTGGATAACATCAGCTGATCGGATTGTATCTCTACTGTACGTGATTGAATGCTTTTACTATCCCCTCCTGGCGATTGTTGGTGTTCTGGGTAAGTCTCTGGCTGGAATTGTACCGGCCCGACCGCCACGGGAATCGGAGCAGGCGAGGGGCGGAGAATGGGAAGGTCTGTTGAACACGGGTGGGATTTTGCAGCTTGGGGAAGAGTGAGGCTGGAAAGTCCCGTCCCCTGTCCAGTTCCGAATTCTAGAAAGGCTGTTTAACTGTATTGATTTTCTTGTCATTTCCTGTACTGGGTTTGCTGCTCTTGTTGAATCTCTGTTTCCGGTTATTAATTCTTTCAGCCACTGACAATTGTCTCAGGGTCTATGGGCTGGGATGTGTTCTGAGTGCTGTGACTTTCCATAGACATGTGACCTCAAACGCTATTCCTTCGTGCGTAAAAGATTGAGACAGAATCCTTTTCACCCTCTGCATATAACACCAGTTCACCCACCCAATCACCAGGCCGCAGAATCAATTTTATTGGTCATATCTGCACAGCAGGATCTCACAGAGAGAAAACATGTTTCATTCAATTTGAAATTTATTCATCAGTGTCACAAGTATGCGAACATTAACGTTGCAATGAAGTTACTATAAAAATCGCCCAGTCACCACACTCCAGCGCCTGTTCAGGTAGACTGAGGGAGAATTTAGCACGGCCAATGCACCCAACCAGCACAACTTTCAGATAGTGGGAGGAAACTGGAGCACCCGGAGGAAACCCATGCAGACATGGGGAGAACATGCAGAATCTGCACAGACAGTGGCCAAGCCTGCAATTGGACCAGGACCTCTGGTGCTGTGTGACAGCAATGCTATCCCCTGTGCCACCACAAGCTCTCCGAGAGCAACAGGAACACAAACACACAGACACACCCAAACACACATACATTAATACACACATTTGTTGATAGAAGCAATCAGATTTTAGACACTCCCACTCACACACAAATTCAAGAAGCAAAATTGGTGCAACACTCCAGAATAACGCACACTTAGGAACACTCGTCAGGTACTCTGTTGCTCACACACAAACACGCACACACACACATGCATACTGGTACAGACAATATAGACACACGCAACACACACACGGTAGCGGGGGCAGGATAACAGCTCCTCCCTGTCCATTGATGGTGGGGTGATCAAGTAAAACCGCGTGACAGCCAAGAACTCAGGTCCACGTCCCATTTCTCACCTCTTGCAACCTTCATTTAATTATTTATTTATTTTTTCAGTTAAAATTGTGTAAAAAATCGGAGGGTTTTTTTGGCAAAACAGGAAGTAGGCCCAGGAGAAGTCTGGGAAGGTTTTTGGAGGGTTTAAAAGCAGGCCGCACCTTTGAGCGGGCAGCGTCGGGAGCGGGTAGTGGAGTGAGTGGGAAGCAGAGTGAGAGCTGACGGGCTGTGGCTCATCGGGCTTCGGCGTAAACAGGCAGAGGTGGGGTAGGTTTAGACAGTTTTTTTTTTCTGTGTCATTGGAAGAAAGGGGGAATTATCATTGTGAGGCCAGTTTGTTGTTCTCAGTGTCTGATGTGGGCGGTCCTGGAGTCAGCTAGCCTCCCGGACGTCCATATCTGCACCAGGTGCGTTGAGCTGCAGCTCTTAAGGGACCGCGTTGGGGAACTGGAACTGCAGCTCAATGACCTCCGTCTGGTTAGGAAGAACGAGGAGGTGATAGATAGGAGTTACAGGCAGGTGGTCACACCGGGGCCACAGGAGACAGACAAGTGGGTCACGGTTAGAACCAGAGAACCATAGAAAATTACAGCTCAGAAACAGGCCTTTTGGCCCTTCTTGTCTGTGCCGAACCATTTTTGTGCCCAGTCCCACTGACCTGCACTTGGACCATATCCCTCCACACCCCTCTCATCCATGAACCCGTCCAAGTTTTTCTTAAAAGTTAAAAAATTTACCACTTTATCCGGCAGCTCATTCCACACTTCCACCACTCTGCGTGAAGAAGCCCCCCCTAATATTCCCTTTAAACATTTCTCCTTTCACCCTTAACCCATGCCCTCTGGTTTTTTTCTCCCCTAGCCTCAGCGGAAAAAGCCTGCTTGCATTCACTCTATCCATACCCATCAAAATCTTATACACCTCTATCAAATCTCCCCTCAATCTTCTACGCTCCAGGGAATAAAGTCCCAACCTATTCAATCTCTCTCTGTAACTCAGCTTCTCAAGTCCCGGCAACATCCTTGTGAACCTTCTCTGCACTCTTTCAATCTTATTTACATCCTTCCTGTAACTAGGTGACCAAAACTGTACACAATACTCCAAATTCGGCCTCACCAATGCCTTATATGACCTTCCCATAACACTCCAACTTTTATACTCGATACTCCGATTTATAAAGGCCAATGTACCAAAGGCACTCTTTACGACCCTATCCACCTGTGACATCACTTTTAGGGAATTCTGTACCTGTATTCCCAGATCCCTCTATTCAACTGCACTCAACAGAGTCCTACCATTTACCCTGTACGTTCTTCTTTGGTTTGTCCTTCCAAAGTGCTATATCTCACACTTGTCTGCATTAAGTTCCATTTGCCATTTTTCAGCCCATTTTTCTAGTTGGTCCAAATCCCTCTGCAAGCTTTGAAAACCTTCCTCACTGTCCACTACACCTCCAATCTTTGTATCATCAGCAAACTTGCTGATCCAATTTACCACATTATCATCCAGATCATTGACATAGATGACAAACAACAATGGACCCAACACCGATCCCTACGGCACACCACTAGTCACAGGCCTCCACTCAGAGAAGCAATCCTCCACAACCACTCTCTGGCTTCTTCCATTGAGCCAGTGTCTTATCCAATTTACTACCTCCCCATGTATACCCAGCGACTGAACCTTCCTAACTAACCTCCCATGAGGGACCTTGTCAAAGGCCTTGCTGAAATCCAGGTAGACAACATCCACCGCCTTACCTTCATCCACCTTCCTGGTAACCTCCTCGAAAAACTCTAATAGATTGGTCAAACATGACCTACCACGCACAAAGCCATGTTGACTCTCCCAAATAAGTCCCTGTCTATCCAGATATTTGTCAATCCTATCTATCACACCTTCCAATAACTTGCCCACCACCGACGTCAAACTTACTGGCCGATAATTTCCCGGATTAGGAAGGGGAAGGGGAAAGGTCAGGTACTAGAGAGTACCCCAGTGGCTGTGCCCCTTAAAAATAAGTACTCCTGTTTAAGCACTATTGGGGGGAGCAGCCTAACTGGGGGAAGCAACAGTGGCCGTGCCTCCGGCGCAGAGTCCGGCCCGGCAGCTCAGAAGGGGAGGGAAAGGGAGGATGAGCAAACTGACCACAGCACCAAGGTACAGGGAGCCGTCCAAGTGGGGGGAGAAACAAAAAATGTTGTCGAAATTGGGGTTAGTACACTTTTGGATGCTGTTGGTGGGGGGTCTTAGCAGGGATAAGCCATGGTGTACAGGTCATTGGCTCAGAGTCTGTCCTTGTGGCTCAGAAGGGAAGGGGGGAGAGGAGTAGAGGATTCGTCATTGGGGACTCCATAGTTAAAGGGACGGATAGGAGATTCTGCGGGAATGAGAGAGACTCGCGGTTGGTGTGTTGCCTCCCAGGAGCCAGAGTCCGCGATGTCTCGGATCGTGTTTTCGATATCCTTAAGGGGAGAGGGACCAGCCCCAAGTTGTGGTTCACATAGGTACTCAAGACATAGGTAGGAAAAGGGATGGGGATGTAAGGCAGAAATTGAGGGAGTTAGGGTGGAAGCTTAGGGCGAGAACAAACAAAGTTGTTATCTCTGGTTTGTTACCCGTGCCACGTGATAGTGAGGAGAGGAATAGGGAGAGAGAGCAGTTGAACACGTGGTTACAGGGATGGTGGAGGAGGGAGGGATTCAGATACCTGGACAATTGGGGCTCTTTCTGGGGTAGGTGGGGCCTCTACAAACAGGATGGTCTGCACTTGAACCAGAGGGGTACCAGTATCTTGGGGGGGAAATTTGCTAATGCTCTTCGGGAGGGTTTAAACTAATTCAGCAGAGGGGTGGGTACTTGAATTGTATCTCCGGTGTACAGGAGGCTGAGAGTAGTGAGGTCATGGATGAGGTTTCAGAGTCGCAGGAGTGTACTGGCAGGCAGGAAGGTGGTTTGAAGTATGTATACTTCAACGCCAGGAGCATCCGGAATAAGGTGGGTGAGCTTGCAGCATGGGTTGGTACCTGGGATTTCGATGTTGTGGCCATCTTGGAGACATGGATAGAGCAGGGACAGGAATGGTTGTTGCAGGTTCCAGGGTTTAGATGTTTCAGTAAGATCAGGGAAGGTGGTAAAAGAGGGGGAGGTGTGGCATTGTTAGTCAAGGACAGTATTACGGTGGCAGAAAGGACATTTGATGAGGACTCGTCTACTGAGGTACTTTGGGCTGAGGTTAGAAACAGGAAAGGAGAGGTCACCCTGTTGGGAGTTTTTTATTGGCCTCCGAAAAGTTCCAGAGATGCAGAGGAAAAGATTGCAAAGATGATTCTGGATAGGAGCGAAAGTAACAGGGTAGTTGTACTGGGGGACTTTAACTTTACAAATATTGACTGGAAAAGCTATAGTTCGAGTACTTTAGAGGGGTCGGTTTTTGTCCAGTGTGTGCAGGAAGTCTTCCTGAGGCAGTATGTAGATAGACCAACAAGAGGCGAGGCCACATTGGATTTGGTACTGGGTAATGAACCAGGCCAGGTGTTAGATTTGGAGGTAGGTGAGCACTTTGGTGACAGTGACCACAATTCGATTACGTTTACTTTAGCAATGGAAAAGGATAGGTATATACAAAAGAGCAAGAGTTATAGCTGGGGGAAAGGAAATTATGATGCGATTAGGTGAGATTTAGCTGGCGTAGGTTGGGGAAGGAAACTGCAGGGGATGGGCACAATTGTAATGTGGAACTTGTTCAAGGAACAGCTACTACGCGTCCTTGATAAATATGTACCTGTCAGGCAGGGAGGAAGCAGACGTGTGAGGGAACCGTGGTTTACTAAGGAGGTTGAATCTCTTGTGAAGAGGAAGAAGGAGACTTATGTTAAGATGAGACGTGAAGGCTCAGTTAGGGCACTTGAGAGTTACAAGTTAGCCAGGAAGGACCTAAAGAAAGAGTTAAGAAGAGCCAGAAGGGGACATGAGAAGTCTTTGGCAGGTAGGATCAAGGAAATGCCTAAAGCTTTCTATAGGTATGTCAGGAGTATGATAATGACTAGGGTAAGATTAGGGCCAGTCAAGGACAGTAGTGGGAAGTTGTGCGTGCAGTCTGAAGAGATAGGAGAGGCACTAAATGAATATTTTTCGTCTGTATTCACAATGGAGAGGGATAGTGTTGTCGAGGGGAGTACTGAGATGCATGCTGTTGGACTGGATGGGATTGATGTTCATAAGGAGGAGGTGTTAGCAATTCTGGAAAGGGTAAAAATAGATAGGTCCCCTGGGCCAGATGGGATTTATCCTCGGATTCTCTGGGAGGCTAGAGAGGAGATTGCAGAGCCTTTGGCTTTGATCTTTGTGTCGTCATTGTCAACAGGAACAGTGCCAGAAGACTGGAGGAGAGCAAATGTTGTCCCCTTGTTCAAGAAGGGGAGTAGGGGCAACCCTGGTAATTATAGACCGGTGAGCCTTACTTCTGTTGTGGGCAAAGTATTGGAAAGGATTATAAGAGATAGGATTTATAATCACCTAGAAAGGAATAATTTGATTAGGGATAGTCAGCACGGTTTTGTGAAGGGTAGGTCGTGCCTCACAAACCTTATTGAGTTCTTTGAGAAGGTGACCAAAGAGGTGGATGAGGGTAAAGCGGTTGATGTGGTGTATATGGATTTCAGCAAAGCGTTTGATAAGGTTCCCCACGGTAAGCTTTTGCAGAAAATACGGACACATGGGATTGAGGGTGATTTAGTGGTGTGGATCAGGAATTGGCTAGCTGTAAGAAAACAAAGGGTGGTGGTTGATGGGAAATATTCATCCTGGAGTTCAGTTACTCGTGGTGTACCGCAAGGATCTGTTTTTGGGGCCACTGCTGTTTGTCATTTTTATTAATGACCTGGATGAGGGCGTGGAAGGATGGATTAGTAAATTTGCGGATGACACTAAAGTCGGTGGAGTTGTAGACAGTGCGGAGGGAAGTGGCAGGTTACAGAGGGACATAGATATGCTGCAGAGCTGGGCTGAGAGGTGGCAAATGGAGTTTAATGCGGAAAAGTGTGAGGTGATTCACTTTGGAAGGAGTAACAGGAATACAGAGTACTGGGCTAATGGTAAGGTACTTGGTAGTGTGGATGAACAGAGGGATCTGGGTGTCCATGTGCATAGATCCCTGAAAGTTGGCACCCAGGTTGATAGGGTTGTTAAGAAGGCGTACGGTGTGTTAGCTTTTATTGGTAGAGGGATTGAGTTTCGGAGCCAGGAGGTCATGTTGCAACTGTACAAAACTCTGGTGCAGCCGCACTTGGAGTATTGGGTACAGTTCTGGTCGCCGTATTATAGGAAAGATGTGGAAGTGTTGGAAAGGGTGCAGAGGAGATTTACCAGGATGTTGCCTGGTATGGTGGGAAAATCGTATGAGGAAAGGCTGAGGGGCTTGAGGTTGTTTTCGTTAGAGAAAAGGTTAAGAGGTGACTTAATAGAGGCATACAAGATGACCAGAGGATTAGATAGGGTGGATAGTGAGAGCCTTTTTCCTCGGATGGTGTTGGCCAGCACGAGGGGACATAGCTTTAAATTGAGGGGTCAGAGATATAGGACAGATGCTAGAGGTAGGTTCTTTACTCAGAGAGTAGTAAGGGCGTGGAATGCCCTGCCTGCAGCAGTGGTGGACTCGTCAACGTTGAGAATGTTCAAGTGGTTATTGGATAAACATATGGATGATATTGGAATAGTGTAGATTAGAGGGGCTTTAGATTGGTACCACTGGTCGGCGCAACATCGAGGGCCGAAGGGCCTGTACTGCGCTGTAATGTTCTATGTTCTATGTTCACCGGCAATGGATAAACAGCGGATTCAGTCTCCTGCTCATTTCCGGCAAGAGGCTGAATAAATTATTTAAATTTACTTTAAAACAAATTTAAATAACATTAGTGAGCCTGGGATGGAATTGTGTGCCACACTTGCCTTTGCAGCCTCACCGGGAGAGGTTGGGTCCGGTGAGGAAAACAGCTGGCCACATGTATGAGGACGAGTCATGATGACCTCGCCAATAGAACCGAAGGCCATTGAGGACACCGGGCAAGGTCACGGGCAAAGGTAGGTGCCCCTTGGGCAATGCCCACTGGGCAGTACCAGGGAGTGGCGCATGAGGTGGCGGGGTCTACAGGGGCGGAGCCTGAAGGTAGCGGGGCCGACACTGAACGTAGTTGCTGGGTCGGAGAGGGTCCCGTTACCAGTCTGCCCGCTGTCTGTGGGGTGGGATGGTCCCCGCTGCCACTCTGCACGTGATTGGTTTTGGTAGGAAGGGGGGCATCACTGCCTCTCTGCATGCACAGTGGGGTAGGGAGGGGGTCTCGCTGCCTCTCTGCATGGACAGTGGGGGAGGGAGGGGGTCTCGCTGCCTCTCTGCATGCACAGTGGGGTAGGAAGGGGGTTTCGCTGCCTCTCTGCATGCACAGTGGGGTAGGAAGGGGTCTCGCTGCCTCTCTGCATGCACAGTGGGGTAGGGAGGGGGTCTCGCTGCCTCTCGGCATGCACAGTGGGGTAGGGAGGGGGTCTCGCTGCCTGTCTGCATGCACAGTGGGTTAGGGAGACGTGCCCTGCCTACAATCTGCATGCAATTGGTGTGGGGGAATGGGGGGTGATTGGTCCAGGTGGTGGGGAGGGGGCTGGGTCTATATCTGGTCGGGGGCTGCTCAGAAAGAGCTGCGGACCCCCGGACGACCTGGGGGCAGCTGTTGTGTTGAAGCGAGCTGCAGCAGCAGAGAGCTGACAGGTGTCTCTCTCAGACCAGGCAGCTCACTGCTGGCTGCAATTGGGCATTTGCAACCACATAGGTTTGGGAGGTGGTCGGTATCCCAGCCAGCGCTGTGAGAGCTGAAAGTGATGGGGCCACTGCTGAGGGTGGCCTAACAGCCATCGAGTTTTAACAGCACGAAATGAGGCCATTCGGCCATTATGTCTGAACTGGTCATCAAACACCTATCCAATCGAATCCCATTTTCCAGCACTCGATCCACAGCCTTGTCATAGAGTTTACAGAATGGAAACAGGCCCTTCGGCCCATCTTGTGCATGCTGCCTTTTTTTTTAAACCGTTAAACTAATCCCAATTGCCCACATTTGGCCCATATCCCTCTATAACCATCGTACCCAAGTAGCTGTCTCAACCCTTTTAAAAAAATAAAATTGTACCCGCCTCGACTACTGCCTCTGGCAGCTTGTTCCAGACACTCACCACCCTCTGTGTGACAAAATTACCCCTCTGGACACTTTTGTCTCTCTCCCCTCTCACCTTAAACCTATGCCGTCTAGTTTTAGACTCCCCTACCTTTGCGAAAAGATCATAGATCATAGAAACCCTACAGTACAGAAAAAGGCCATTCGGCCCATCGAGTCTGCACCGACCACAATCCCACCCAGGTCCTACCCCCATATCCCTACATATTTTACCCACTAATGCCTCTAACCTACGCATCACAGGACACGAAGGGGCAATTTTTTTAGCGTGGTCAAACCACCTAACACGCACATCTTTGGACTGTGGGAGGAAACCGGAGCACCCGGAGGAAACCCACGCAGACACGAGGAGAATGTGCAAACTCCACACAGACAGTGACCCAAGCCGGGAATCGAACCCAGGTCCCTGGTGCTGTGAAGCAGCATTGCTAACCAGTGTGCTACCGCGCCGCCCCGATATTGACTATCTCGCTGATCTGTGCCCCTCATTATTTTATAGACCTCTATAAGATCACCCCTCAGCCTCCTACGCTCCAGGGGAAAAAGTCTCAGTCTATTCAGCCTCTCCTTATAACTCAAACCATCAAGTCCCAGCAGCATCCAAGTAAATCTTTTCTCCACTCTTTCTGGTGTAATAATTATATGCCCTGGCGTTTGAGTTGCTGATCTAAATGCCTCTTGTGCTTGTTCCCGCTTCTACCATCCTTTCAGGCCATGAGCTGCAGATCCCAGCACCCTGTGGATGGAAACATTTTCCCTCAAATCCACACAAAAATCTGCCCTTTACCTTAACTCCACGCCCCTCTGGTTATTGACACCTCTAATAAAGGGAAAAGGTTTCTTCCTATCTCTGTGCCACATAATTTTGTTCATATCACTCAGTTCCCCCCCCGCCCCCACCTGAAAACATTCCCCACCACCACCCACTACACCCGCTCCACCTCCAGCCATCTCTGCTCCAAGGTAACAAACCCAGCCTAACCAGCCTCTCCTCATAGCTGAAACTCTCCAGCCCAGGCAGCATCCTGGTGAATCTCCTCTCCACCGTCTCCAGTGTAATTATATCCTTCCTGTAGTGTGATGACCAGAGCAGGACACAGTTCTCTTGCTCTGGTCTAACCAGCGTTTTATACACTTCCATCATCACCTCCCAGCTCTTATATTCTATGCTGCGGCTGCTAAAGGCAAGTATCCTACATCTCGTCTGAACCACCTCATCTACCTGTCTTGCTGCTTTTAGGGATCCACATATATGCACCTCAAATTCATTCTGGTCCTCTGCACTTCCTCAGACTCGACCGGACATGGTGCATTTCCTTGCCCGGATAGTCGTCCCAAATGCATGGCCTCACATTCGTCAGGTGTAAATTGCATTTGCCCATTTGACCAGCCTTTCAGTTTCCCCAGCACGGTGGCACAGTGGTTAGCACTGCTGCCCCACAGCGCCAGGGACGTGTGTTCAATTTCTGGCTTGGACCACATCCGTGCGGAGTTTGCACATTCTCCCCGTGTCTGCATGGGTTTCCTCTGGGTGCTCCAGTTTCCGCCCACAGTCCAAAGACTTGTGGGTTAGGTGGATTGGCCAGGATATACTGGACTTAGTGTCAGGGAGAATTGCTTGGGTAAATGCATGGGGTTCAGGGGATATCGCCTGGGTGGGATTGTGCTCAGTGCAGACTCGATGGGCTGAATGGCCTCCTTCTGCACTGTAGGATTCTATGATTCCTGGAATCTAAGGCTTTCCTCCTCAATATTTACCACACCACCAATTTTTGTATCATCTGCAAACTCACTGATCACACCTCACACATTCATGACTAGACCATCAATGTACGCTACAAACAGCAAGGGACCCAGCATCGATCCCTGTGGAACCCCACTGAACACGAGCTTGCAGTCACAAAAACAACCTTCCACCATCACCCTCTGCCCTCTGCCACTCAGCCATTTTGAATATAATTTACCAAATTGACCTGGTTCCAATCGGAATCACTTCCTTGTTCAGTCTTCTATATTTGTCAAAAGCTTTTCTGAAGAACACGTAGACTACATCGACTGCACTTCCCTCATCTCCTCATCCAGTCACCTCCTCAATATATTCCAGCGAATTGTTAGACATGATCTCCCCCTGTCAAAGGAATGCTGACTATTGTTCATAAATCCTTACCTCTCGAAGTGGAGATTAATTCTGTCCCTCAGATTGTTTTCCAATCATTTCCCTACCACGGATATGATGATGATGGTGTCCTGGCCGTGATCTTGGATATCTCCAGCGCACCTTGCAGGATGGCAGTATGGCACAGTGGTTAGCACTGCTACCTCACAGCATCAGGGATCCCATTTCAATTCCTGGGATTCCATCAGCACCAGTGAAGTTTTTTTTCTACTTTGTTCCATTCTCACATCTCGCCTGTTGGGATTTCTCCTATTACAAGAACGTGTGGTGTTCCTCTGGAAAGAATCCACTGTGAGCAAGTCCAGTTTCTCGCAGCTCCCACATTCGCAGCTCCCACATTCAGCCTTGTAAATTCAGTCTCGATCACAGCCGTCCCGTGTACATCATCAACCTGCATAAGTTCATTGGTAAGGTCAGGGCACATCGTGCTGATGTTTCAGCTTGAGATGCAAAAGACTGATTTGATTTGAATTGATTTGGTTTATTATTTTCACATATATTAAATATGTGATCCAAGCCGGGAATCGAACTCAGGTCCCTGTGAGACAGCAGTGCGAACCATTGTGCCACCATGCTGCCGACTCAAGAACAGCTTCTTCTCTGCTGCCATCTGACGTTTTAATGGACCCACATCGCATTCAGATTATCTTATTCTACACCCGAGCTCTGAGTCCAACATTACATTCTGCACTCTCTCCTTCTCTATGTTCAGGGTTACAGTGTTACAGAGTTCAGTGTAGGGCCAGGGAGATTGTGTCTGTGGACCTGTTGGGGAGGTAGGTGAACTGTAGTGTGTCCAGGCAATCTGGGAGGCCGGAATTGATTCATGTCATGACTAACCTTTTGATGCATTTCATAACATTGGATATACAGTGAAAAGTGTTGTTGCTCGAGTGCAACACAGACAAAGCATACTGTACATAGAGAGGGAGAGCGGGCAGAATGTAATGTTGCAGTCATAGTTAGGATGTAGTAAAAGATCATCTTAATGCAATGTGGGTCCATTCAAACGTCTGATGGCAGCAGAGAAGCTGTGCCTGAGTTGGCAGCATGGTGGCACAATGGTTAGCGCTGCTGTCTCATAGGAACCTGAGTTCGATTCCTGGCTTGGATCACTGTCTGTGTGGAATTTGCACATTCTACCCGTATGTGCATGGGTTTGCTCCGGATGCTCCAGTTTTCACCCACAGTCCAAAATGTGCAGGTTAGGTTGATTGGTCATGTTAACTGCCCATTAGCGTCCTGGGATATGTATGTTTGGGGGATTAGCAGGGTACATATGTGGGATTTCGAGGATAGGGCCTGGGTGGGATTGTTGTCGGTGTAGACTCGATGTGTCAAATGGCCCCCGTCTGCACTGTAGTGATTCTATGATTCTATGAGTCGGTTGGTCCATGTCCTCACACATTCTTTATCTTTTTCTCTGATGGAACAAGTGGGAAGAGTTGATGTCCGTGGTGCGCTATTCCTGAATTAGGCTGGTTGCTTTTGTGAGGCAACGGGAAGTTTAGACAGAGTTAATGAGTGGGAGGTTGGTTTGAGTGATGGACTGGTCTGCATTCACCAAGCTTTGAAGTTTCTCACAGTCTTCGACAGAGCAGGATCCATACCAAGCGAGAATGTTATTTATGGTGCATCTGTAAAAGTTGGTGAGAGTCGCAGCTGACATGCCAAATGTCTGTAAACCTCTGAGAAAATAGAGGCGTTCGGAGACTTTTTCAATTATAGGGACGTCATGGAGGAACCAGGAAAGGTTTTTCGTGATGTGGACCCTAAAACGTGAACCTCTCGACTATTTCAACTTCACCCCATTGATGGAGATCGGGGCATGTTCTCCACTAGGCTTCCAGAAGTTAGTTTGCTTTGTTGACATTGAGGAAGAGATTATTGTTGTCGCCCCAGTTCACCAGATTCTCTGTCTCTTCCTCCGACCCACTGCAGGTGTCATCAGCAAACTTGGAAATGGAGTTGGAGGGGAATTTGGCCACACAGTCACCAGTGTATAAGGAGTATAGTAAGGGGCTGAGGACGCAGCCTTACGGGGCACCGCTGTTCAGGATGATTGTGAAGGAGATGTTGTTGATTGTCCTTAATTTTGCTGTCTATAGATTAGGAAGTTGAGGATCCAATTGTAGAGGCAGGAGCCAAGCCCAGGGCCACGGACTTTGGACATGGGTTTCGTAGGACTAATGGTGTTGCAGGCTGAGCTGTAGTTGATAAACACGAGTCTGTGTTCCAGGGTTCACTGTCGGGCCAGGGAGATGGCATTGTGGACCTGTTGTGGATGTCGGTGAACTGTCGTGGATCCAGGCAATCTGGGAAGCCGGAACTGATTCATGCCATGACGAAACTTTTGAGGCATTTCATAATATTGGATATCAGAGTCACCGGACGATAGGCATTATGGCAGCCTGCTTGGCTTTTCCTTTGGTACTGGCCTTTGTTTGAGTTTTACCTGGTGCATAGATTGGCAACCTTCCTGCCGAGAGAGGACTGATGCAGCTGCACTGGTCCAGTAGACCAACGTGGGACAGCAGTAATCGCACTGAGTATTATGGACGATAGCGATTCGCTGAACCCTGAAGCTTTCTCCCACTCTTGAAAGCAAACACTGGAAGTTGTGATCTGTGCCAATCGAGTGTGAGATTACTATTTTTTCCTGTGTTGTGCTAACAGTGGCTACAATGCTGTGATCTCCTCTCCAGGGTACAGTTCTGTGTAAATATAATAGAGATTCTGTGCTGTCAAGGCATCAGGATCTCCCTCTGCCAATTGTTAGTATTGTCCAGAGGCAAGGGTCAAACCAGCTCTCTTTGGTACCAGCTGTGTTGCAGGGGTTGTCAGTAAACTGTCTGAGAGGCGACAGATTACCATCTACAGGACTCCAGTCTGGATTTTCTGTCAGAGTTTACTCCCTCATCCTTGTAGCTGAGTGAGGGTCAATGTTGTGGACTCTCTGGAAAGCTCTCTCCCAAATGTATACCACTGTGTTGCTACCATGGAGCAGCACGGTGACACAGTGGTTAGCACTGCTGATTCACAGCGTCAGGGACCTGGGTTCAATTCCAGGCTTGGGTCACTGTCTGTGTGGAGTTTGGACCTTCTCCCCGTGCCTGTGTGGGTTTCCTCCGGATGCTCCACTTCCCTCTTACCCTGCAAAAGACGTGCTGGATTTTTAAAAACAGATTTCAGTGATTTTATGTGTGTACATTCTTTTTCATTTCAACCCATCCTCAGTCCAAATGGTAACTTCTTTCCCTGAATCCTGTCTAATTTTATTCTTTATTTCCCTTCCTGACAGTGAACATAATCACAATTGTGACACTGACGAGCAGAAACTGTGGTCTGTCCAAATGTGTCACTCGTTACCTGGTGGCCATGTCAGCGGGGGATCTGCTGGTCGTTATCCTCGACCTGATATTCAGACACATTCCCATTCTTTATCGGGAACAGTTTTATTTCCTGCGCTGGGTCCCCGTGTGTAACATCCACGCCGTCCTGCTTTATGCAGCCACTGACTGATCTGTCTGGTTCACCGTCACTTTCACCTTTGATCGATTTGTGGCCATTTGCTGCCCCAAGCTGAAGAGTAAATATTGCAGTGAGAAATCGGCGGCTGTGGTTCTGGGAACAGTGACGGTGCTGAGCTGTTTAAAGAACATTTTCTGGTATTTTATGTTATTAAATAAATATCAGCTGGAGAACAACCCCTGTTTTTGTGATTTCACAATGGATGTTCTGGAATCTCCGGTCTGGGGAACAATCGAGTTCCTCCACAACATTCTAACCCCGTGTGTCCCGTTTGTCCTGATTCTGCTGCTCAACGTTTTCACCGTCAGACACATTTTAATGAGCAGCAGAGCCCGCAGGAGACTCCGGGCTCACAGCAGTGGGGAGAATCCCAGAGACCCAGAGATGGAGAGTCGCAGGAAATCCATCATTTTACTGTTTGTTATCTCAGCCAATTTCATCCTCTTATGGTCGACATTAATGGTTTATTCTATATGGATTCGGATGTTTGATTTGGGCTATCGGTCGGTATGGTGAGATAATTTTGTTCTGGAATTGGGCTTCATGCTGCAACTCACAAGTTGTTGTACAAACACTGCCATTTATGCTGTGACACAGACTCACTTCAGGCAGCAGCTAATAAATCTGCTGAAATATCCCCTTACTTCAATTCTTCAACTCATTAGATCCTGAGAGGAAACTACAACTACAAGACCCCTCAATCTTCCTGTTGGACTTTCAAACTACAAATAACAAACAGCCTCACAGAGACAGAGAGAGTGACAGATAAAGAGAGAGAGAGGGCAGTGAGAGCAAAAGTGAGAATGATAGAGAGACGGAGATTGACAGAGAGAGGGAAGGGCATAAATACATGGAGCGTGACAGATTTTGAAAGAGTTTCTAACAAATACAGTGAAAGAAAAAGAGAGAGCGAGAGAGGGAGAGACAGAGAGAGATAGACAGAAAGGACAGAGACAGATAGGGACTCTCACAGAGCGAGAAAAACAGGGACAGAAAGTGATGGAAATGGCGAGGGAGATGGACAGGGAATGAGAAAGGGAGACAGAGGGAGATAGATAGGAAGATGTAATAGATAGGAAGATGGGGCGGCACGGTAGCACAGTGGTTAGCACTGCTGCTTCACAGCTCCAGGGTCCCGGGTTCGATTCCCGGCTCGGGTCACTGTCTGTGTGGAGTTTGCACATTCTCCTCGTGTCTGCGTGGGTTTCCTCCGGGTGCTCCGGTTTCCTCCCACAGTCCAAAGATGTGCAGGTTAGGTTGATTGGCCATGCTAGAATTGCCCCTTAGTGTCCTGGGAAGCGTAGGTTAGAGGGATTAGTGGGTAAATATCTGGGGGTAGGGCCTGGGTGGGATTGTGGTCGGTGCAGACTCGATGGGCCGAATGGCCTCCTTCTGCACTGTAGGGTTTCTATGTTTCTATGTTAATGAGAGAGGGAGACTAAGACGGAAAGGGAGACAGAAAGGGAGGCAGAGAGAAACAGAGACAGAGAGCGTCAGTGAATTTGAAAGAGTGAGACTGAATGCTTACAATGGGCACAGCAAGAGCAAAAGACAGAGCGAGGTAGAGAGAGAGAAAGACAGAGAAATAAGAAAAGGGGGACAGGGGAGGAGAGGGAGAAGGAGAGTGAGACTGAGAGGGAGGAAGAGTGTAGAGAGAAGGTGAATGAGGGCGATGCAGAGAGACAGTAAGAGACACAGAGGAACAGGCAGAGAGAGAGACAGAGTGTCAGGGGGATACAGTGAGAGGGATGCACAGAGAGACAGAGAGAGACATACTTGATGACTTTAACGATAACCATCAGGTGGAGTTATTGGAATATGAGCACCCTTATTGAGACAGTTAATGCTGTCCAATCCGGGAGCCCTGCAGACGTATATAATATGGTGTGTCTCGGTTACCGGAAGTCAGGGTGTGTACACTCTGGGTGTGGATGTGATGGACTGGTGGTTTTATCACTACACTATTAATACAGAAACTCAGCTCATGTTCTGGGCACCTGGGTTCGAATCCCGTCACAGCAGATGGTGGAATTTGAATAAATATATCTGGAATTCAGAATCAGCTGGTGAACATAAAAGCATTGTCGATTTTCGGAAAAACACATCTGGTTCACCAATGTCCCAGGGAAGGAAATCTGTCGTCCTTATGTGGTCAGGACTAAATGCGACTCAAAGTGGTTGACACTCAATTGCCCTCTGAACATGGGCAACTAGGGATGGGCAATAAATGCTGGCCGGCCAGCGACACTCAAGTCCCAAGAGTGAATACAAATACTTTGTACTCGGAAATTTTAAACAAACGGTAAACTGTTTCTCGCAGCTGGATAAATACCCAATCCCTCTGATTGGCCACTTAACCTCAAAGCTGGCAGGAGGATTCTTGTTTCCAATTATGAACTTATTCACGTGCACTTATACTGACAGCGAGATGAGGTTTCCCAGCGATATTCAACCATTCATACTCAGAGGAAGTTTAACATTTATAAAGTGTCAAATGTAGGCTTACATTAACACTGCAATGAAGTTAATGTGAAAATCGCCGAGTCGCCACACACTGGTGCCTGCCCGGGTACACTGAGGGAGACTTGAGCAGGGCCAACGCATCAAACCAGCACGTCTTTCAGACTGCGGGAGAAAACTGGAGAAACCAGATGAAACCCATGCAGATACGGTGAGAATGTGCAGACTCCGCACAGACATTGACCCAAGCCAGGAACTGAACCCAGGTCTCTGGCGTTATGAGGCAGCAGCGCTAATCACTGTGACACCTCGTCAATGGTGACAGTTCGGGGAAAGAAATTCCAGAAGTACCTGCATGGCGGTGCAGCCCATAACATTGGCCCATATCCAGCTGTGGGCTTTATTACTGTCCGCCTACCATTATCCAGGAGGCTGAGTCACTGACGCCAATGCCTTGAGTTGGCTACGATTAACAGACACTTGTCGTACCCACAATGGAAGAGATGGTAATCATGAACTTTTTCAAAACTCTCCCAGTGGCTGCCAATAATATTCGGCTGTGGAGGCAAAATTACCCATTCCTGAATGAATTGAGGCAGCTAGTGCTGATGGGGGAATCCAGAGGGCAGCTGACTGTGGAAGATGGCACACGCCTATAGGGTTCAAGAGTGTCATCCTGAGCCAGGTTCACCATCCCATGGTGAGCTTTACCATGGCTACCCAGGAGTGGCAAACTGAAGATCCTCTAAGTGGCCCTGTCTGGTGGCCAGGTCTGGGGACGGATATTTGCGCGTGGGCCAGTGTTGGCAATATCAACAAGGGCAGAACTATCACCAGTCACTACTCTTCACACTTGGGAATGGTCAGGACGGCCATAGACGTGGCTGCACATGGACAGTGCCGGTCCGTTCATGGGGTCTATGTTCCTGGTAATGGGAGATGCTGATTCAAAATGGACATCCGTACACAGGGTGAGTTACTCAAACACAAGGACAAGAGTGGAGAAACTTCACACCGCTTTCTTGACACCTGGGATCCCGGAAATGTTAGTTTCTGAAAATGGACCACCCTTCATCAGCCAGGAATTTGTGCATTCGATGAAGTTGAACAGAAATTAACACGTTAGGACAGTGTCATATTACCCATCATTCAACGGCCTGGCAGAAAGAGCGGCCCAAACAGTAAAAGCAGGTTCAAAAAAACATCCCACAGCATCCTTGGACACCAAACCATCCAGATTCATCTTCAATTACAGGACAACACCCCCCAAACCACCCTCCCCCCCACCCCCCTCCCCCCAACCACCCATTCAACTACCAGAACAGCCCCAGCAGAGTTGGTCATGAGAAGATGACTCCGCCGAGGGTTGATTCTGATATTCCCAAGGGTGGGACGTTCGCAAGGCATGAAGACACCCAGTGTTGATCCCACCAGCCGGGACAGGCACCGAAAGGCAGCTGATAGGTTATTGGTAAAGAATCATGGCAATGGATCCGCGTGGTTATGAGGCACGGTCGAGTCTGGAACAGGGCCAGTTTCCTATCGTGTCCGCTTGGGAGATACCATCCTATGAGAATGCTTCAAACATCTCGCAGCCATGAAGCCCCAAGCCGTGCAGGAAAAATCAATTCCCAGCACACCGGGAACTTTGGAAAGAATTCCAGGCACTCCGGCTCCTGTTCTCCATCTCGGCCAGTGTGAACCTCGGAGTCTGAAATGGACACAGTGGGTTTAGCCTCTCGATCACATTGTCACCCAATAAAGGGAACTCGGGCCACAAGGCTCATGGTGGAAGAGGTGAGCTCCGGTCTGCTGAACCCCACTCACTTCCGAGGCTGAGCAGCAGGAACCGGACCCAGCATTGAAACTCCAAAAAAGGCTTCCAAAGTGGTCAGCCCTCGGCGGTTACTCAGACCCAGAGGGGGAGGGGGTGCAATGACTTCAATCAGGTTGATGAGTTGGACATGGGCAAATATAAACTACCAAACCGAGGCCTGTGAATTGTGCCCACTCAGGGAGCTCCACAGAGTGCAAGCTGCAGAGAGTGAAGCACTGAGAGTTGGGGTAAGTGTGGGAGTTTAGGGAAGTGGGTGGAGAGGTATTGCTGTGTCTTGTGTCCCTTACTGCCCCGGTCCCTTACGTCCAGGTCCTGTGCGGGTAGGTGTCCCCCAGACATTACAGTTCAGAAAGTGACGTTGGACCAACGGAAGCTGCGGTAAGGTGAGTAAGGCCTTGGAAGGAACACTCAGGGAATTTTCTGAGTTGCCCCTGCTGACGTGATAGCTTCAGGAAGGGCTCCCAATATTGTTAATGTTCTGGGGACCCGTGTTCGAATCCGGCCACAGCAGCTGGTCGAATTTGAATTCACTAAAAATATCTGGAGTCAAAAATCTACTGATGACTATAAAACCATCCTCTATTTGTCGGAAAACCCCATCTGGTTCACTAACGTCGTTTCGGGAAGGAAACCTGCCGTCCTTATCAGGTCTGGCCTACATGTGGCTCCAGAGCCACAGCAATGTGTTTAACTCTCAACTGATCTCCAAGGTCAACTCGGGACAGGCAGTAAATGCTGGTCAGCCAGGGACGCCCATGTCCTTCGAATGATTAAACAAACAGGTTTGTGACACTGGCTCCCTGTGCGGACGTGGGCGGGAGCTGCAAGGAGGCTGAGCAACTGAACAATAGCACGGGGGATCAGGGAATCATTCAAGAGGGAGGAGAAAATGGAAATACAGTTATAAATGGGGATAGTTCGTCAGGGGAATAGACACTTTTCTCTGTGGCCAGGATTGAGAGTCCCGAAGGCTGTGTTGCCTGACAGGTGCTCCGGTTCGGGACATCTCATCTGGGCTGCTGGGGAACATGGAACTGGAGGGGATAGATTCAGTTGCTGTGGTCCACGTTTTTGAATTTACTGCAGATTAAATCTGAAATTGGAGTCACAATTATAGGACTTGAATGGATTTAGTGTATTCCCAGAGTTAAAGAGGGTAACAATATCCCAGGAGAGAGTGGAACAGCCCGGAGAGACACTCTAACATTTGGAATTGAATCATTGAAAGGTCACAGACAGGTGAAAGATAACGCTGAGGCAACATGGGATCTTGAGAGTTGTGTTTTAGATGACAATACCTTTGGTGGGTAACAGAGCCTCGAATGTTACAAATTAATTAATGTGATCAGCATTGTCCATTCTTTGATTGGCAGCAATTCAATCTCAGAAATAAATATATTCCACAACCTCAATCAATGTCGTCACGTGTTTGTTAATGCCCACTGAACAGCTTCCTATACCACAGTGCCACGGTCAGTCAGATCATGTGTGTCCAACTGACGCACATGTTAGACCGCTTATCGGCTCTGGAGCGGCGGATGAATTCAGTTTGGAGCATCCACGATGCTGAGGAAGCCGTGGATATCATGCTCAGTGAGTTGGTCACAACGCAGGTAACAGTTACTGAGGGAGATAGAGAATGGGTGACCACCAGACAGAGGAAGAGTAGGAAGGCAGTGTAGGGGTCCCCTGCAATCATCTCCCTCCAAAACAGATATACCATTTTGGATACTGTTGGGGGAGATGGCTCACCGGGGGAAGGTGGCAGCAGCCAGGTTCATGGCACCATGGCTGGCTCTGCTGGACAGGAGGGCAGGACAAAGAGTGGCAGAGCTATAGTGATAGGGGACTCAATTGTAAGGGGAATAGACAGGTGTTTCTGTGGATGCAAACAAGACTCCAGGATGGCATGTTGCCTCCCTGGTGCAAGGGTCAAGGGTCTCTCGGAGCAGCTGCAGGACATTCTGGAGGGGGGAGGGTGAACAACCAGCTGTCGTGGGGCATATAGGCACCAACACTATAGGTAAAAAATGGGATGAAGTCCGACAAGCTGAATTTAAGGAGTTAGGAGTTAAACTAAAATGTAGGAGCTCAAAGGTAGTAATTTCAGGATTACTGCCAGTGCCACATGTTAGTCAGAGTAGGAATGTCAGGAAAGCCAAGGTGAATACGTGGCTTGAGAAATGGTGCAAGATGGAGGGATTCAAATTCCTGGGACATTGGAACTGGTCCTGAAGGAGATGGGACCAGTACAAAACCGACGGTCTGTACCTGGGCAGGACTGGAACCAATGTCCTGAGGGGAGTGTTTGCGAGTGCTGCTGGGGAGGGTTTAAATTAATGTGGCAGGGGGATGGGGACCGATGCAGGAAGTCAGAGGAAAGTAAAGTGGGGACAGAAACTAAAGGCAGCAAAAGGAAAAGTGGAAGACAGAAAAACCGAAGACAAAAATCAAAAAGGGCCAGAGTACAGAGTACAGAGACTGTGGAGAACTCAGTGAATGGGTCCAGTAAAGGGCCAGAGTACAGAGACTGTGGAGAACTCAGTGAATGCCTTCAGTAAAGGGCCAGAGTACAGAGTTCTGTGGTAAACCACTGTTAGCTTATTGTCTGTATGTGTGTGTGACATGCCTGGACATGCCCCTGCTGGCCCTGCCTGGGACTCCTCCCCCCCTGGTCCAGGTATAAAGGTGACTGCTCCCCACCCCCCTGCCTCAGTCTCTTAACCAGTTCATCGGCATGGGTGTGCTCCAAGTCTTTTGCTCATAAAAGCCTATTTGTTCTTGCATACAAACTAGTCTTTGTTTGATTGATAGTGCATTAAGTACAGAGACTGTAAATTCTCAGAATTGACAGGGTGAACCCCATTATCTTTCTCCTACATGTGTGTAACATTCCATCCAAGGCTGAAGAGGCCTACGTGAGGTAGAGTGCGTAAAACGTTAATCAGTACTTGAAGCAGCCTTTGGCTAAGACGCTGGGTAACAGAAACATTGCGTCACCTTGCTTTTCAGGCAGGCCTGTTAGGATGAAGGCTGGAATCTGTGTCAACTTTTCCATTATCTCAATAATACAGCTATACAGTTACACCGTGGGCAGCACAGTGGTGAGCACTGTTGCCAGAGACCTGGTTTCAATTCCCGGCTTGGGACACTGTCTGTGCAGTGTCTGCATGTTTTTCCCATGTCCGTGTGGATTTCCTCCGGGTGCTCCTGTTTCCTCCCACACTCCAAAGGTGTGTAGGTTAGGTGGATTGGCCATGGTAAATTGCCCTTTAGTGTCAGGGGAATCAGCAGGGTAAATGCATGGGGTTGCGGGGATAGGGTCCAGGTGGGATTGTTGTCGGTGCAGACTCCATGGGCCGAATGGCCTCCTTCTGCACTGTCAGGATTCTATGAACAGTCTTATTCAAATTCCAGTTGGTGAGAATAGTCTGATCAGCACTTTCATAGAATCATAGACTCCCTACAGTGCAGAAGGAGGTTATTTGGCCCATCGAGTCCGCACTGACCACATTCCCACCCAGGCCCTATCCCCATAACCCCACATATTTACCCTGCTACCCCCCTGCTAATTTCTTGTCATTTATCTCTTCCAGATGTTTATCGATCAAATTCCAGAAATAATACTCAAGGCAAAACTGCTCTCACAATATTCAAGGCAAACCACATGAATTCTGACACTCTTCCACTGCACTGTAGAAATCCAAAATATTCAGAAACAGGGGTGCATTTTGAAACATAAATCTTTCTTGGTTTCTGGATGGACACTTCAAGTTTTACAACTTCACTTAGCATAGTGCTAGTCACAGAATATCTCCTCACACAGCCGAGATAGAGTCACAGAGCAATACAGCATGGAAACAGGTCCTTCGGCCCAAACAGTCCATGCTGACCATGGTGCCCTCTCAGTTGGTCCCAATTGCCCGCGTTCGGTCCATATCCCTCTAATCCTTTCCCTCTATCCAAATGCTTTTTAAATGTTGCTATTGAACTTGCCTCAACCACTTTCTCTGGCAGCTCATTCCATACACGCACCACCCTCTGCGTGAAGAAGTTGCCCCTCAGGTCCGTTTGAAATCTTTCCCCTCTCACCTATATATATAATCATATAACTCAGCTCAGTGGCTTTCCTTCCATATTCTCCTTCCCTCCCATCTCCCATTTCATTGTCTCTCGCACCTCTTTGAACTCCACTGTTCCAAGATATTAAGATCGTCCAGTTTCGATCAGGAATGGCTGCCTCCCACTTCGGGTAAAACAAAATGTACTAAGGTCCCCTCTGTGGTGAACCATTGTTGGTTACCACCAGGAGTGCTGAGCCATGGTTTGGCCAGCACTATGAGTCTGTAGATATGTTACTGTTGGGGTTAGGTTTGGGCTGTTCTACCTGGTAATATAGTCCCATGGTACACTCCAGTTGGCTCCGCCTTCCGGGAGAGGTATAAAGGTCACTGCTCTGCCTGGTGACCCTTTAATCTGGGATTGTATATTGTATATAGTAGCTCCGTTATTGTTGGTAATAAAAGCCTTTATTTCCCGGGTACACACAGCCTCCCGTGTGATTTATCACGCATCACCCTCATTACTGATGAAACCTTTCCAAGTGATAAGAATCTTTTTATCTATGATTCTATGAAAACCCCGCAGAGTATCTGGAGTATTGTGTCCAGTTTTGGTCTCTTTATTTGAGGAACGATGTTGCTGCATTGGAGGCAGTTCAGAGGAGGTTCACCAGATTGATTCTGGGGATGAGAGGATTGACGTATGAGGAGAGATTAATCACTTTGGGCTTGTACTCACTGGAGTTCAGAGGGATGAGAGGGGATCTGATGGAGGTATATAAAATTTTAAAAGGGATTGATAAAGTAAATGTCGACCAAATGTTTCCTCTTATGAGGCAATCTGGAACAAGAGGTCAGAGGTATAGGTTGAGAGGCGACAGGTTTAAAACTGAGATGAGGAGGAACTACTTCTCGCAGAGGGTGGTGAGTTTGTGGAACTCGCAGCCCCATAGCGCGGTGGAGCCTGAGTCATTGAATGGTTTCAACAAGGAGATCGATATATTTCTAATAAAAAAGGGATAAGGGGATATGGGGAACAGGTGGGGAGGTGGATTTGAGACCAGGGAGAGAGCAGCCATGATCTGATTAAATGACGGATCAGGCTCGAAGGGCTGAATTTGCCGACTTCTGCTCTTAATTCTAATGTTCCGATGTTGTCGAGTCATTGAGGTTTACAGCATGGAAACAGGCCCTTCGGCCCAACGTGTCCGTGCCGCCCAGTTTTTACCTTTAAGCTCGTCCCAATTGCCCGCATTTGGCCCATGTCTCTCTATACCCATCGTACCCATGTAACTGACTAAACGCTTTTTAAAATACAAAATTGTACCCCCCTCTCCTACTGCCTCTGGCAGCTTGTTCCAGACACTCACCACACTCTTTGTGAAAGAATTCCCCCTCTGGACCCTTTTGAATCTTTATTTTGAGGATTCTGTATTCTGCATCTGTTTTCACAGAGGAACACATCATTTCCATGGCAGGAATAGAGGATAACCAATGGACTTACTCATAAGAGCAAGGAGCTCTTAATATCTGGAGGTGGAAGTATAAGTATAAATCGAGGGATTTAAACCATATAACATCGCCAAAACTTAAAGCTGACTTTAGTGCTCTGAAATAGATAACTGCTGATATAGTAAATGTGCTGTTTTTATTAGTGTCACAAGTAGGCTTACATTAACACTGCAATGTAGTTACTGTTAAAATCACCTAGTCCCCACACTCCAGCGCCTGTTTGGGTACACAGAGGGAGAATTTAACATGGCCAATGCACCTAACCAGCACGTCTTTCAGACTGTGGGAGAAAACGGGGGCACCCGGAGGAAACCCATGCAGACACGGAGAGAACATGCAGACTCCGCACAGACAGTGACCCAAGCCAGGAATCGAACCCGGGTCCCTGGCACTGTGAGGCAGCAGTGCTAACCACTGTACCACCGTGCTGCCCATTTCAGTTCACCACTCAAAGAACAAAGAACAGTGCAGCACAGGAACAGGCCCTTCGGCCCTCCAAGCCTGCGCCGATCATAATGCCCTAACTAAACTAAAACCGTATGCACTTACAGAATCCGTATCCTTCCATTCCCATTCTATTCATGTATTCATCTCGATGCCCCTTAAATGCCGCTATCGTACCTGCTCCCACCACCTCCTCGGGCAGCGCGTTCCAGCCATTCACCACCCTCTGTGTAAAAAACCTGCCTCACAGATCTCCTCTGATCTTTTCCCCACGCACCTTAAAATTATGTCCCCTAGTACTTGACTTTTCTACCCTAGGAAAGAGCCTCTGACTATCCACTCTGTCTATGCCAGTCTTGGACAAGGTGTGGTGACAATATTTACAAATCACTGCAGCCTGTAGGGAGATTGAACTCACATCATTGGCAGTATACTGAATCACACCCTTGCAAACGAGCTGCCAGAGGCAGTAGTGGAGGCGGGTACAATTTTGCCTTTCAAAAAGCATTTAGACAGTTACATGGGTAAGATGGGCTGCACGGTGGCACAGTGGTTAGCACTGCTGCCTCACAGCGGCAGGGACCCGGGTTCAATTCCAACCTCAGGTCTCTGTCTGTGTGGAGTCTGCACATTCTCCCCATGTCTGCGTGGGTTTCCTCCGGGTGCTCCAGTTCCCTTCCACAGTCCAAAGGTGAGCAGGTTAGGTTGATTGGCCATAGTAAATTGCCCCTTAGTGTCAGGGACGAGCATGATAAATGGGTGGGGTTACAGGGATAGGGTCTGGGTGGGATTGTGATTGGTGCAGACACGATGGGCCAAATGGCCTCCTTCTGCACATTAGGGATTCTATGATTTCTATGGGTATAAAGGGATATGGGCCAAATGCGGGCAATTGGGACTAGCTTATTGGTGAAAACTGGGATGTGTGGACAAGTTGGGCCAAAGGGCCTGTTTCCATGCTGTAAATCTCTATGAATCGACTGTGAAAATCCCCAAGTCGCCATACTCCGGCACCTGTTCGCATGGACTTAGGGAGAGTTTAGCATGGTCAATGCACCTGACCAGCATGTCTTTGGACACTAAGGGGCAATTTAGCATGGTCAATGCACCTGACCAGCATGTCTTTGGACACTAAGGGGCAATTTAGCATGGTCAATGCACCTGACCAGCATGTCTTTGGACACTAAGGGGCAATTTAGCATGGCCAATGCACCTGACCAGCATGTCTTTGGACACTAAGGGGCAATTTAGCATGGTCAATGCACCTGACCAGCATGTCTTTGGACACTAAGGGGCAATTTAGCATGGCCAATGCACCTGACCAGCATGTCTTTGGACACGAAGCGGCAATTTAGCAGAGCCAATCTCCCTAGCCTGTACACCTTTGTACACAAAGGGCCCGATTTTACCATTTTGATTCCAAGCGCTGAATCTGGACGCAATTCAGATCTGACTTGGAAATCTGTTCGCTGGGGCCCCGTACGCACTTACCCTGGAAAAAAAATTGTGAGTCTGAATCGCTCTGTGGGCGGGGCTTCTCGCTCTCGAAACGCTGCAACTCCGATCGGAGCTCTGAACTGCACGTGCGCAGTGAGAAATATATCTGAAATGGGCGCCCCTGTCACATCGCTCCCGGGCAGCAACAAGCGGATAAAGTGACCTGGGAGCAAACAGTGGGAGTGATGGCCCCCACAGACATCGCCCCACCCCCACAACATAACTATCCCCCTTTACACCCACCTCCCCCACTACCCAGACCGATCACGACCCCTTGTCCCCCCCCCAACGATCACACGCAGAATGGCAACGGCAACCCTCCCACCCCTGCCCCCTTCACCAGAGAATTATCTGGCCTCCCTCCTCCTGCCCCCCCCGCCCCCCACCAGAAAATGGCCTGGCCTCCCTCCCATCCCCTCCCCCCTGCAACCACAGAACGATCGGGCCCACCTCCCTCCCCACCGCCCGCCATCACCAGAGAATGATCTGATCCACCTCCCTCCCTCCGCGACCAGAGAATGATCTGATCCACCTCCGGCCTCCCACACCCCCACCCCCCTCTCCCCCACCACTGATCTGAGTCAGAGAGCCGCCAGAAGCTCTGATCTTACCTCCTCAGAGCTGGACTGCCCGAAACAGACCTTTGCCGAGCTCATCTGTTCCGTGCCGACTCTGGACGGGCGAACGCGATGGTAAGGGCGGGAAATGCCGGTAAGATTGGGCATCCAGCTCATTAAGTCAATTTAAATGCATCACCCATTTCGGGCGCGGTCCGGATCGCGGCCATTTTCGGGCCTTGGTAAAGTGGACATCTGCACGGATTGCACTCATCGCCTCACACCTGACTTTACCAAGTTTTCCCGCCCGTTAAGGCAATTTAACATGGCCAATCAACCGATCCTCCATATCTTTGGACACTAAGGGGCAAGTTAGCATGGTTAATCCACCTATCCTTCTCATCTTTGGACACTAAGGGGCAATTCAGCATGGCCAATCCACCCAACCTGCACATCTTTGGACACTACACAACCTGCTGTTCTGAGGCTTTATCCCGCTGGCAAATCAGACCATGAGGCCGTTAGTGTGGTGTAACATAACCGATGTGTCGTGCCAAAATCAGTATTGTTCATTCTCAGTGTGTGGGCATTGCCGACTTTAGTGTCCATCCTTGGAAATTCATCGTTGGAGCTTTCTTACAACCACAGGGCTTACTCAGTCACTTCAGAGGACAGTTGAGTCAACCACATTGGTGTGGGGCTGGAGTCATGTAGAGCTGAGCCTGGGTAAGGACCTCTCCCGAAGTTCATCAGTGAACTGGTCAGGTTTTTACAACAACCCATCAACTTCACCGCTATTTTCACTGACTTATTTCCAGATTTTACAAACTGAATTGAAATGTTTAAACCCCCGTTCTCTGGCCCAGCTCAACACGAAGGTGCCCTAAAATACTCTTATTCTGCTCACACTCTGTACCCCCAACATTAATAAATCTTGATATTCAGAAATAGATTGATACTCCGTGGGGTGTCACAACGCCAGGGACCAGGGTTCGTTTCCTGGCCTCGGGTCACTGTCTGTGTGGAGTTTGCACATTCTCCCCGTGTCTGCGTGGGTTTCCTCCACGTGCTCCGGTTTCCTCCCACAGTCCAAAGATATGCAGGTAAGGTGGATTGGCCACCTTAGTGTCAGGGAGACTAGCTAGGGTAAATGCATGGGGTTACAGGGACAGGGCCTGGATGGCATCGTGGCCGGTGCAGACTCGATGGGCTGAATGGCCTCCTTCTGCACTAGAAGTCTATGATTCATCGTGGCATGAGTGCTAAATTTAGCTTGACCAATTCACCTAACCTGCAAATCTTTGGACAGTAAGGGGCAATTAGCATGGCCAATCCACCTATCCTGCACATCTGTGAACATTAAGGGGCAATGTAGAATGGCCAATCCACCTATCCAGTACATCTGTGGACACTAGGAGGCAATGTAGAATGGCCAATCCACCTATCGAGGACATCTGTGGACACGAGGGGGCAATGTAGAATGGCCAATCCACCTATCCAGTACATCTGTGGACACTAAGGACACTTTAGCATTGCCAATCCACCTAACAGCACGTATTTCAGACTGTGTGAGGAAACCGGAGCAGCCGGAGGAAACCCATGCAGACATGAGGAGAACATGCAGACTCCGCACAGACAGTGACCCAAGCCGGGAATCGAACCTGTGTCCCTGGTGCTGTGAGGCAGCAGTGCTAATCCAATTAGCCAAGCAGCAGGTTATATTAGTCTTGGCATTCTGCAATGTGATCGGATTCATTGAACTGTCATGATTTTTTCACTATCTGTTTAAATTTCCAAGGATTATCACATTAAAAGCATCTTAGGGAAATGTCTGAGTGAATAACCCATCGCCCCCATGACTGTTTTGGAGGAGTTAAATAACAGGAACTGAACTGAAGGATGTTTTTCTTACCATAAAAGTCAGATCCATAACCTGATGTGAAGAAGACAGATTTATGTTAAATCTTGGATAAAATTATTTCAAAATCAACATGCTTCAAGATATTTATGCCTTAAGAACAAAGAAAAGTGCTGCACAGGAACAGGCCCTTCGATGTTCACTCTCCCAAGTATCTCTTGGAATGGGATTGTTTTTGCTGTGTAAACAAGTGCTGAGTGTATCGGGAGGTTGAACACTCAAGCATCAGTGAATAAGTTTAAAGGTTATTTATTCGTGTCACAAGTAGGCTTACATCAACACTGCAATGAAGTTACTGTGAAAATCCCCCAGTTGCTACACTCCGGCGCCTGTTTGGTTAACACTGAGGGAGTATTTAGCATGGCCAATGTACCTAACCAGCACTTCTATGGGACTTTGGAAGGAAACCGGAGCGCCCGGAGAAAACTCATGCCGACACGGGGAGAACGTGCAGACTCCACACAGACAGTGAGGCAAGCCGGGAATCGAACCCAGGTCGCTGTCGCTGTGAGGCGGCAGTGCTAACCACTGTGCCACTGTAGTGGGAGTGGTATAAAGCAGCCTATCAGGAATCACAGTGTAGAACAATGTAGGGCATCTTACGGGAAAGGGGCAGCAGATTTAAAACAGACATGGGGAGAAATTACTTATCTCAATGGGTGATGAATCTGTGGAATTCATTACCTCGGAGTGCGGTGGATGCTGGGACATGGTAAATTTGAGGAGACAGACAGAGTTTTAATTAGTAATAGGTTGAAGCATGGGCTGGGGGGCGGTGTAGGGGTGGGGGGGGAGCTGTCTGGTAATGGGAAGGGGGGGGGGGCTAGGTATTATCGTACTTGTTGCGCCCCTGATAGTTAAGGGTTTACCCGACGATTGTCCAGAAGGCCTATTCTACTGGAGAATTCTGCTGTGCCTGCTACCATCTGACAAACTGATTTCAATCACTGACATCAGATCCTAGTTACAATGAAAACATTAGGAGGGGGAAAAAACTCTTGTAACTTTGGATTTTATTTTAAAGGTGCAGACGGTGTCCCGTATGGGACAGCCCCACACGCCCTATCCTCACCCCCACCCCAAACAAACACCCCACCCCCCTCGGTATTCCATGTTCATCCAGCAGAAGGGACTCTTCAGTTCTGGGCAATAAAATGAAACATAACTTACTCCAACTTGTAAATCAGACAAAACGTTTCAATAATGAAACTTCATTACTCCAACACTCGAGGCCTCACCCTGGGCCATTCCAAGCTCCCACAAACCCCAGCAGCTTCTTACTTACACTGAGTCAGCTGGTCGGCTGACCACCACATCCTTTTCTCATTGGTTACATAGTTTACTGGGGCAGCTGACCCTTACAGCTTGTTCTCATTGGTCACTGCAACAGACCCAATGTGGTTCTGTTGGTTGTTACATTGGTTCCATTCTAACATTCCACTCACACCCGCCTCTCCCACCACCTGATCCCCACCAACCCAACCAGCCTGAACCCATCACTTCCCGGCCACTCCATGACCTCAGCAACACTCAGAGAATCATAGAATCACACGGCGCAGAAGAGGCCCTTCGGCCCATCGAGTCTGCACCGATGCATGAAATGCCTTGACCTGCCCACCTAATCTCGCTTGCCAGCACCTGGTCCGTAGCCCTGAATGTTATGCTTTGCCAAGTGCTCATCCAGGCACTTTTTAGAGGATGTGAGGCAACCCACCTCCGCCACCCTCCCAGGCAGCGCATTCCAGACCGTCACCACCCACTGGGTAAAAGGGTTTTTCCTCACATTCCCCCCTAAAGTCCTGCCCCTCACCTTGAACCTATGTCCCTCGTAACTGACCCTTCAACTAAGGGAAACAGCTGCTCAAAAAACAAAGAACAATACAGCACAGGAACAGGCCCTTCGGCCCTCCAAGTCTGCGCCGCTCCCTGGTCCAAACTAGACCATTATTTTGTATCCCTCCATTCCGACTCCGTTCATGTGGCTATCTAGATAAGTCTTAAACATTCCCAGTGTGTCCGCCTCCACCACCTTGCCCGGCAGCGCGTTCCAGGCCCCCACCACCCTCTGTGTAAAATACGTCCTTCTGATATCCGTGTTAAACCTCCCCCCGCCCTCACCTTGAACCTATGACCCCTCGTGAACGTCACCACCGACCTGGGAAAAAGCTTCCCACTGTTCACCCTATCTATGACTTTCATAATTTTATACACCTCTATTAGGTCACCCCTCGTCCTCCGTCTTTCCAGTGAGAACAACCCCAGTTTATCCCTGCTCCTTATCCACTCTGTCCATGTTCCTCATAATCTGGAACACCTCGATCAGGTTGCCCCTCATTCTTCTCTGCTCCAATGAAAACTGCCCAAGCCTATCCAACCTCTCTTCATAAAACCTTGAGATAGAGGAACAGATTTCGGCCATTCGGCCCATCGAGTCTGCTCCGCTATTCAATCATGGCTGATATGATTCTCATCCCCATTCTCCTGCCTTCTCCCCATAACCCTTGATTCCTTTATTGATCAAAAACCTATCTATCTCTGTCTTAAAGACACTCAATAACCTGGCCTCCACAGCCCTTTGTGGCAACGAATTCCACAGATTCACCACTCTCTGGCTGAAGAAACTCCTCGTTATCTCCGTTTTAAAGGATCGTCCCTTTAGCCTGAGGTTATGCCCTCTGGTTCTAGTTTTTCCTACGAGTGGAAACATCCTCTCCACGTCCACTCTATCCAGGCCTCGCAGTATCCTGTAAGTTTCAATAAGATCCCCCTCATCCTTCTAAACTCCAACGAGTACAGACCCAGAGTCTTCAACGGTTCCTCATACGACAAGCTCTTCATTCCAGGGATCATTCTTGTGAAATTCCTCTGGATCCTTTCCTCGGCCAGCACATCCTTCCTCAGATACTCGGCCCAAAACCACTCACAATACTCCAAATAGAGCCTTATACAGCCTCAGAAGTTCATCCCTGCTCTTGTATTCCAGCCCTCTCGACATGAATGCTAACATTGCATTTGTCTTCCTGACTGCTAACTGAACATTGAAGAAAAACTTGGACGGGTTCATGGATGAGAGGGTGTGGAGGGATATGGTCCAAGTGCAGGTCAGTGGGACTAGGCAAAAAATGGTTCGGCACAGACAAGAAGGGCCAGAAGGCCTGTTTCTGAGCTGTAATTTTCTCTGGTTCTCTGAACCTGCACGTTAACCTTAAGAGAATCTTGAACAAGGACTCCCGAGTCCCTTTGTGCTTCTGATTGCCTCAGCATTTCCCTAATTAGAAAATTGTCTATGCCTCCATTTCTCCTTCCAATGTTTATAATCTCACACTTTTCCACGTTATATTCCATCTGCCACTTCTTTGCCCACTCTCCGAGCATATCCAAGTCCTTGTGCAGTCCCCCTGCTTCTTCAATACTATCTCTCCCTCTGCATATCTTTCCATCATCTGCAAACTTGGCAACAGTGGCTTCATTTCGTTCTTCCAAATCGTTAATGTGTACTGTGAAAAGTTGTGGACCCAGCACCGACCCCTGAGGCACACCACTAGTCACCGGCTGCCATCCTGAAAAAGACCCGTTTATCCCCACTCTCTGCCTTCTGCCAGTCAACCAATCCTCTATCCATGTCAGGTTCTTACCCTTAACACCACGGGCACTTAACTTATTTAAAAGTCTCCGATGTGGCACCTTGTCAAAGGCCTTTTGGAAATCCAAATAAATCAGGTCCACTGGTTCTCCTTTATCTAACTTCCTTGTTACCTCCTCAAAGAACTCTAACAGATTTGTCAGACATGAGCTCCCCTTGACAAAGCTGTGCTGACTCAGTCCTACTTTATCATGCACTTCCAAGTACTCTGCGATCTCATCTTTAATAATGGACTCTAAAATCTTGCCAATGAACGAAGTCAGTCTAACCGGCCTATAATTTCCCGTCTGCTGCCTCCCTCCCTTCTTAAACAGCGGCGTTACATCAGCTAATTTCCAGTCCTCTGGTACCCCCCTAGCTGTTCTGTCTGGAGATAATACACATCTCTTTAACCTGTGTTTAATGTTCCCTCCACCCACATTATCTGTACCTTTAAGACCTGGCTGGCTGTAGAGATTTGCATTCTAATCAGTATTCTGTAACTTGATGTTGTGTCTCTGTGCACTGTTGGAGAACAGATTTTCACTCCATCTGACGAAGGGGCAGCGCTCCGAAGGCTTATGGTATTTGCTACCAAATAAACCTGTTGGACTTTAACCTGGTGTTGTGAGACTTCTTCCTGTGCTTACCCCAGTCCAACGCCGGCATCTCCACATCATGACTACCCTCCCTGCCTCCAGTGATTCTTTTGCTTTTATGCTGTCCTTTACTTTCCTCGTCAGCCATGGAAGCTTCGTCCTCTCTTTAGCAGGTTTCCTCCTCCTTGGGATGAATTTCTGTTGTGCCTCCCGAATAACCCCCCCCCCCCCCCCCGCCCCAAAACTCCTGTACTTGCCGTTCCACTGTCTCCCCTGCTCGGCTCCCTTTCCAATCAACTCTGGCCAGCTCCTCCCTCATGTCTTTGCAGTTACCTTTATTTAATTGTCATATTCTTGCATCTGATTCCAGTTTCTCCCTCTCAAGCTGCAGGGTAAATTCTATCATATTGTGGTCACTGCTCTCTCAGGGTCACTTCACCTTAAGTTCCCTAATCAAATCTGCCTCATTACACATCACCAACTCCAGAATTCCCAGTTCCCCAGTAGGCTCTGTCACAAGCTGCTCCAAAAAAGCATCTCTTAGACATTCCACAAATTCCTTTTCTTGGGACCCATCACTACCTACCGGATTTTCCCAGGCCACCTGCAGATTGACGTCCCCCATAATTATTGTAATATTGCCTTTTTATGTGCCTTTCCTATCTCCAGATTTATTTTCTGCCCCTCATCCTGACTACTGCTTGGAGGCCTGTACATAACTCCCATCAGGGTCTTTTTACCATTGTTTCTCCTCAACTCTACCCACAGAATTTCTATGCCTTCTGATCCTGTATCGCTTCTTGCTATTGATTTAACGCCATTCCTTACGAACAATACAACTCCGCCTCCTTTGCCCATCTGCCTGTCCTTCCAATAAGACACCTATCCTTGGATATTTAGATGCCAGCCCTGATCCCCTTGCAGCCACGTCTCTGTGATGCCCACAATATCGTACCGGCCAATTTCAATGTGCGCAACAAGCTCATTTACCTTGATCCATGCATTGCGTGCATTGAGGTACAACACACTCAGTCCCGCATTGACCACCTCCCTTCTCATTCCTGTCACATTTTTTTGCTCTGCCTGAGGTTAGATTCCTGCCACCTTCTATACTCTCTGTTCTATTATGTGGGAGGCCAGGGAGGCCTCGTATCAACAGCTCCTCCGCTCATGGAGGGGACAGAGAACTCGACATTGGTTACTGACAACCGACATTGGTGACTGACGACCGGCGGGAAGACAATCAAACGTTGGTGGGTTCATCGAGGCCTCACTCACCAGAGAGGATCTTAAAACTGCCTCCAGTCCCCAAGCATCAACCCCCAAGGGGTTGTCACTCCCCCTGATCAGGTCTATGTGAGATGGTCATAAGGATCAGGAATGAACTATGGGCTGTATTACATTGTAAATATGCTGTGGATTCTGCACCAAGCCTGGATGAAGTGAATAGAGAAAAATATTCGCAAATGGTTTCAAATGCTGTTGCTGTACCGGGGGTTGTGGGGATGGGGGTGGGGGTAGGGGGGGGGGGGTGGGGGGGGGGAGGGTGGGGGCGGGGGGGGGAGTGGGGGGGAGGTGTTACTTACAGGGGAGAGTGTTATATATGTTGGGGCTTTCTTTAAGTGAACGGGCCATGTGATCTCAGTTGCGGGGTGAACTGTTGGGATCCTCCCAGATTGGGCAGTCAATATTTGGGGTCTTGTGTGAACAGACGGAATAAAGAGTTGTGTCCCTGACACCTGACTGTGGAGTCGATATTGAAGAGAATCCTCAGAACCACAGGACATAAACAAACGGTCTCGATCCCAGTGCTGCACAACTCTCCCAGTCGCTTCAATCCTCTATGACCCCTCTCACACTCTCCTCAAGGTGCTGACTGTCTGTCCCGGTGTCCCAGTGTCCCGCTCTCACACTCTCCTCAAGGTGCTGACTGTCTGTCCCAGTGTCCCCCTCTCCCACTCTCCTCAAGGTGCTGACTGTCTGTCCCGGTGTCCCAGTGTCCCCCTCTCCCACTCTCCTCAAGGTGCTGACTGTCTGTCCTGGTGTCCCACTGTCCCCCTCTCACACTCTCGTCAAGGTGCTGCTGACTCTGTTTAGGTGTCCCCGTGTCCCCCTCTCACACTCTCCTCAAGATGCTGCTGACCCTGTTCAGGTGTCCCGGTGTCCTTCTCCCACACACTCCTCAACTCACCCTTGCCTCCTTACAATCTCACAACAGAAAATGCTTAGAAAGATTGATGTGAAGCTTCTTGATCAGGTTCTTCTGTACATAACACTGAGAGATAATTCTATCTGAAGCCTTAGATTGTACTGTACGTAACACTGAGGGATAGTTGTATCTGAAGCCTCAGATTGTACTATACGTAACACTGAGAGATAGTTCTATCTGAAGCCAAAGATTGTACTGTACATAACACAGAGATAGTTCTATCTGAGGCCTCAGATTGTACTGTACGTAACACAAAGATAGTTCTAACTGACGCCTCAGATTGTACTGTACATAACACTGAGAGATAGTTCTATCTGAAGCCTCAGATTGTACTGTACGTAACACTGAGAGATAGTTCTATCTGAAGCCTCAGATTGTACTGTACAGAACACAGAGATAGTTCTATCTGAAGCCTCAGATTCTACTGTACATAACACTGAGAGATAGTTCTATCGGTTGATGAAGGAAGGACCGTGGATGTCGTCTATATGGATGTCGTCTATATGGATTTCAGTAAGGCATTTGACAAAGTCCCACATGGCAGGTTGGTTAAGAAGGTTAAGGCTCATGGGATACAAGGAGAAGTGGCTAGATGGGTGGAGAACTGGCTTGGCCATAGGAGACAGAGGGTAGTGGTCGAAGGGTCTTTTTCCGGCTGGAGGTCTGTGACCAGTGGTGTTCCGCAGGGCTCTGTACTGGAGCCTCTGCTATTTGTGATATATATAAATGATTTGGAAGAAGGTGTAACTGGTGTAATCAGCAAGTTTACGGATGACACGAAGATGGCTGGACTTGCGGATAGCGAAGAGCATTGTCGGGCAATACAGCAGGATATAGATAGGCTGGAAAATTGGGCGGAGAGGTGGCAGATGGAGTTTAATCCGGATGAATGCGAAGTGATCCATTTTGGAAGAAATAATGTCGGGAGGAGTTATACAATAAATGGCAGAGTCATCAGGAGTATAGAAACACAGAGGGACCAAGGTGTGCAAGTCCACAAATCCTTGAAGGTGGCAACACAGGTGGAGAAGGTGGTGAAGAAGGCATATGGTATGCTTGCCTTTATAGGACGGGGTATAGAGTATAAACGCTGGAGTCTGATGATGCAGCTGTATAGAACGCTGGTTAGGCCACATTTGGAGTACTGCGTCCAGTTCTGGTCGCCGCACTACCAGAAGGACGTGGAGGCGTTAGAGAGAGTGCAGAGAAGGTTTACCAGGATGTTGCCTGGTATGGAGGGTCTTAGCTATGAGGAGAGATTGGGTAAACTGGGGTTGTTCTCCCTCGAAAGACGGAGAATGAGGGGAGATCTAATAGAGGTGTACAAGATTATGAAGGGGATAGATAGGGTGAACAGTGGGAAGCATTTTCCCAGGTCGGAGGAGACGATCACGAGGGGTCACGGGCTCAAGGTGAGAGGGGCGAAGTATAACTCAGATATCAGAGGGATGTTTTTTACACAGAGGGTGGTGGGGGCCTGCAATGCGCTGCCAAGTAGGGTGGTGGAGGCAGGCACGCTGACATCGTTTAACACTTACCTGGATAGTCACATGAGCAGCCTGGGAAAGGAGGGATACAAACGATTGGTCTAGTTGGACCAAGGAGCGGCACAGGCTTGGAGGGCCGAAGGGCCTGTTTCCTGTGCTGTACTGTTCTTTGTTCTTTGTTCTTTGAAGCCTCAGATTGCACTGCACATAGCACTGAGAGATAGTTCTATCTGATGACTCGAGCTAAGACTGTACTATACGTAATGCTGAGAGATTGATCCGTGTGATGCCCTATACTAAGATTGTTCTGTCCATGAGCTGTACATAAGATCTGCTACAACCTCGATTAAGCAGACTATATCAACCCTGATTGACGTTTACTTCATCTAAGAACCACGACCATGATACCCAGAAGACAATAAGATATAAGAGCAGAATAAGGCCATTCGGCCCGTCGAGCCGGCTCCACCAATCAATTCTGGCTGATAAGTTTCTCAAACCCATTCTCCTGCTTTCTCCCCGTAACCCTTGATCGCTGTACCAGTCAAGAACTTATTTATCTCTTTATTAAATACATTCAATGATCTGGCCTCCACAGCCTTGTCTGGCAATGAATTCCACAGATTCACCACCCTCTGGCTGAAGAAATTCCTCCTCGTCTCAGTTCTGAAGTAAGAAGTCTCACAACAGCAGGTTAAAGTCCCACAGGTTTATTTCGAATCACGAGCTTTCGGAATGCTGCTCCTTCATCAGGTGAGTGGGAAACTGGTGTTGTGAGACTTCTCACTGCGCACACCCCAGTCCAACACGGCCATCTCCACATCACATTTCTAAAGGGCCATCCCTTTCCTCTGAGTCTGTGCCCTCGGGTCCAAGTCTCCCCGACAAATGGAAACATCTTCCCCAAGTGCACTCTATCCAGGCCTTTCATTATTCTGTAAGTTTCACTGTTATCCCCTTCCTCATATTTCCAAACTGCATCGAGTATGGACCCCCAGTCCTCAGACGCTCCTCATGCGTCAAGTCTTTCAATTCCCGGATCATTCTTGTGAACCTGCTCTGGACCCTCTCCAAGGCCAGCACATCCTTCCTTAGATACGGGGACCAAAACTGCTGACAATATTCTGAATGTGGTCAGACCAGTGTCTTATAAACCCTCAGCATGACACCCCTGCTTTTGTATTCTCGTCGTCTTGAAATTAACGCGAGCAGAGCGACCTCTGCTATATGGAATTAATATTGACCCTACATTATTTCCAACTTTCCATACCTCCCTGACCCTCAACACCCCATCGAGGCTGTAACTGTTCTCCGTTGGGGATAAAAAGTGTTGGATTGAAGGGGGTTAAGTGAAGCTGTTTGTTTAGTGACTGGAATTGATGTGAGTCTCCATGGATCCGATTAGTGTGCCTGGAGGGATTCCCCTCTTCTATTAATAAGGGATTCCGTTCAATGTGTTGTCCCATTGTGTCAGCGGGAGCGGCACCTCCGACACCAACAGAGATCAGCGGCTCTGGAGAGAGAGGGAGGGAGAGGAGAGATCAGAATCAGGGAGCAATGGATTGGAATCTTCCAACAATGGATCAGAATCTGGGAACAATGAACCGGAATGTTCCAACCAAGGAGAGGAGTTTATTCCATTGGATTTCTCTGTTTACTGCAGATTATTTTTGGATAACTTCAGCTGCTCGGATTGAATATCTACTGTACGTGTTTCAACACTTTTACTATCCCCTCCTGGCGATTGTTGGTGTTCCGGGTAAGTCGCTGGCTGGAATTGGACCGGCCCGACCGCCGCAGGAATTGGAGCAGGCGAGGGGCGGAGAATGGGAAGGGCTGTTGAACACGGGTGGGATTTTGCAGCTTGGGGAAGAGTGAGGCTGGAAAGTCCCGTCCCCTGTGTCTAGTTCCTAATTCTCGAAAGGCTGTTTAACTGTATTGATTTTCTTGTCATTTCCTGTACTGGGTTTGCTGCTCTTGTTGAATCTCTGTATCCGGTTATTAATTCTTTCAGCCACTGACAATTGTCTCAGGGTCTATGGGCTGGGATGTGTTCTGAGTGCTGTGACTTTCCATAGACATGTGACCTCAAACGCTATTCCTTCGTGCGTAAAAGATTGAGACAGAATCCTTTTCACCCTCTGCATATAACACCAGTTCACCCACCCAATCACCAGGCCGCAGAATCAATTTTATTGGTCATATCTGCACAGCAGGATCTCACAGAGAGAGAACATAGTTCATTAAATTTGAAATTTATTCATCAGTGTCACAAGTATGCGAACATTAACATTGCAATGAAGTTACTATAAAAATCGCCGAGTCACCACACTCCAGCGCCTGTTCAGATACACTGAGGGAGAATTTAGCACGGCCAATGCACCCAACCAGCACAACTTTCAGATAGTGGGAGGAAACTGGAGCACCCGGAGGAAACCCACGCAGACATGGGGAGAACATGCAGAATCTGCACAGACAGTGGCCAAGCCTGCAATTGAACCAGGACCTCTGGTGCTGTGAGGCAGCAATGCTATCCCCTGTGCCACCACAAGCTCTCCGAGAGCAACAGGAACACAAACACACAGACACACCCAAACGCACATACATTAATACACACATTTGTTGATCGAAGTAATCAGGTTGTAGACACTCCCACTCACACACAAATTCAAGAAGCAAAATTGCTGTAACACTCCAGAATAACACACACTTAGGAACACTCGTCAGGTACTCTGTTGCTCACACGCAAACACGCACACACACACATGCATACTGGTACAGACAATATAGACACACGCAACACACACACGATAGGGGGGGGGTAACAGCTACTCCCTGTCCATTGATGGTTGGGTGATCAAGTAAAACCGCGTAACAGCCTGGAACGCAGGCCCACGTCCCATTTCTTGCCTCTTGCAACCTTCACCGGCAATGGATAAACAGCGGATTCAGTCTCCTGCCCATTTCCGGCAAGAGGCTGAATTAATTATTTCAATTTATTTTAAAACAAATTTAAATAACATTAGCGAGCCTGGGATGGAATTGTGCGCCACACTTGCCTTTGCAGCCTCACCGGGAGAGGTTGTGTCCGGTGAGGAAAACAGCTGGCCACATGTATGAGGACGAGTCATGATGACCTCACCGGGAGAACTGAAGGCCATTGAGGACACTGGGCAAGGTCGAGGGCAAAGGTAGGTGCCCCTTGGGCAATGCCCACCGGGCAGTACCAGGGAGTGGCGCATGTGGTGGCGGGGTCTACAGGGGCAGAGCCTGAAGGTAACGGGGCCTACACTGAATGTAGTTGCTGGGTCGGAGAGGGTCCCGTTACCAAACTGCCCGCTGTCTGTGAGGTGGGGTGGTCCCCGCTGCCACTCTACACGTGATTGGTGTTGGTAGGAAGGGGGGCATCACTGCCTCTCTGCATGTACAGTGGGGTAGGGAGGGTGTTTCGCTGTCTCTCTGCATGCACAGTGGGGTAGCGTGGGGGGTCTCGCTGCCTCTCTGCATGCACAGTGGGGAAGGAAGGGGGTCTCGCTGCCTATCTGCATGCACAGTGGGGTAGGGGGTGGGGTCTCGCTGCCTCTCTGCATGCACAGTGGGGTAGGGTGGGGGGTCTCGCTGCCTCTCTGCATGCACAGTGGGATAGGGTCGGCGGTCTCGCTGCCTCTCTGCATGCACAGTGGGGTAGGGAGGGGGTCTCGCTGCCTATCTGCATGCAGAGTGGGGTAAGGAGGGGGGTCTCGCTGCCTCTCTGCATGCACAGTGGGGCAGGGTGGGGGTCTCGCTGCCTGTCTGCATGCACAGTGGGGTAGGGTGGGGGTCTCGCTGCCTCTCTGCATGCATAGTGGGGTAGGGAGGGATCTCGCTGCCTCTCTGCACGCACAGTGGGGTAGGGAGGGGGTCTCGCTGCCTCTCTGCATGCACAGTGGGGTAGGGTGGGGGGTCTCGCTGCCTCTCTGCATGCACAGTGGGGTAGGGTGGGGGGTCTCGCTGCCTCTGTGCATGCACAGTGGGGTCGGGAGGGGTCTCGCTGCCTCTCTGCATGCACAGTGGGGTAGGGAGGGGGTCTCGCTGCCTCTCTGCAGGGACAATGGGGCAGGGATGTGTCTCGCTGCCTGTCTGCATGCACAGTGGGGTAGGGAGGGGGTCTCGCTGCCTCTCTGCATGCACTGTGGGGTAGGGAGGGGTCTCGCTGATCTGATCTATATCTGATCGGGGGCTGCTCAGAAAGAGCTGAGGACCCCCGGACGACCTGGGGGCAGCTGTTGTGTTGAAGCGAGCTGCAGCAGCAGAGAGCTGACAGGTGTCTCTCTCAGACCAGGCAGCTCACTGCTGGCTGCAATTGCGCATTTGCAACCACATAGGTTTGGGAGGTGGTCGGTATCCCAGCCAGCGCTGTGAGAGCTGCAAGTGATGGGGCCACTGCTGTGGGTGGCCTAACAGCCATCGAATTTTAACAGCACGAAATGAGGCCATTCGGCCATTATGTCTGAACTGGTCATCAAACACCTATCCAGTCGAATCCCATTTTCCAGCACTCGATCCACAGCCATGTCATAAAGTTTACAGAATGGAAACAGGCCCTTCGGCCCATCTTGTGGATGCTGCCTTTTTTTTTAACCGTTAAAACTAATCCCAATTGCCCACATTTGGCCCATATCCCTCGATACCCATCGTACCCATGTAACTGTCTAAACGCTTTAAAAAAAATAAAATTGTATCCGCCTCTACTACTGCCTCTGGCAGCTCGTTCCAGACACTCACCACCCTCTGTGTGAAGGAATTGCCCCTCTGGACCCTTTTGTATCTCTCCCCTCTCACCTTCAACCTGTGCCCTCTAGTTTTAGACTCCCCTACCTTTGGGAAAAGATATTGACAATCTAGCTGATCTGTGCCCCTCATTATTTTATCGACCTCTATAAGATCACCCCTCAGCCTCCTACGCTCCAGAGAAAAAAGTCCCAGTCTATTCAGCCTCTCCTTATAACTCAAATCATCAAGTCCCAGTGGCATCCGAGTAAATCTTTCCTGCACTCTTTCTCGTTTAATAATTATATGCTCTGGCGTTTGAGTTGCTGATCTAAATGCCTCTTGTGGTTGTTCCCGCTTCTACCATCCTTTCAGGCCGTGAGCTGCAGATCCCATCACCCTGTGGATGGAAACATTTTCCCTCAAATCCAGACAAAAATCTGCCCTTTACCTTAAAACCACGCCCTTCTGGTTATTGACACCTCTACTAAAGGGAAAAGATTTCTTCCTATCGATGTGCCACATAATTTTGTACATATCACTCAGTTCCCACCCCCCCCCCCACCCCCACCTGAAAGCATTCCCCACCACCACCCACTACACCCGCTCCACCTCCAGCCGTCTCTGCTCTAAGGTAAAAAACCCAGCCGAACCTGCCTCTCCTCATAGCTGAACTCTCCAGCCCAGGCAGCATCCTGGTGAATCTCCTCTCCACCGTCTCCAGTGTAATCACATCCTTCCTGTAGTGTGATGACCAGAGCTGTACACAGTTCTCTTGCTCTGGTCTAATCGGCGTTTTATAAACTTCCATCATCACCTCCCAGCTCTTATATTCTATGCTGCGGCTGCTAAAGGCAAGTATCCTACATGTCGTCTTAACCACCTCATCTACCTGTCTTGCTGCTTTTAGGGATCCACATATCTGCACCCCAAATTCATTCTGGTCCTCTGCACTTCCTCAGACTCGACGGGACATGGTGCATTTCCTTACCCGGATAGTCGTCCCAAATGCATGGCCTCACATTCGTCAGGTGTAAATTACATTTGCCCATTTGACCAGCCTTTCAGTTTCCCCAGCACGGTGGCACAGTGGTTAGCACTGCTGCCCCACAGCGCCAGGGACGTGTGTTCAATTTCTGGCTTGGACCACATCCGTGTGGAGTTTGCACATTCTCCCCGTGTCTGCATGGGTTTCCTTTGGGTGCTCCTGTTTCCGCCCACAGTCCTAAGACTTGTGGGTTAGGTGGATTGGCCAGAATATACTGGACTTAGTGTCAGGGAGAATTGCTTGGGTCAATGCATGGGGTTCAGGGGATATCGCCTGGGTGGGATTGTGCTCAGTGCAGACTCGATGGGCTGAATGGCCTCCTTCTGCACTGTAGGATTCTATGATTCCTGTAATCTAAGGCTTTCCTCCTCAATATTTACCACACCACCAATTTTTGTATCATCTGCAAACTTACTGATCACACCTCACACATTCATGTCTGGACCATCAATGTAAGCTACAAACAGCAAGGGACCCAGCATCGATCCCTGTGGAACCCCACTGAACACAGGCTTGCAGTCACAAAAACAACCTTCCACCATCACCCTCTGCCACTCAGCCATTTTGAATATAATTTACCAAATTGACCTGGTTCCAATCGGAATCACTTCCTTGTTCAGTCTTCCATATTTGTCAAAAGCTTTTCTGAAGAACACGTAGACTACGTCGACTGCACTTCCCTCATCTCCTCATCCACTCACCTCCTCAATATATTCCAGCGAATTGTTAGACATGATCTCCCCCTGTCAAAGGAATGCTGACTATTGTTCATAAATCCTTACCTCTCGAAGTGGAGTTTAAATCTGTCCTTCAAATTGTTTTCCAATCATTTCCCTACTCCGGATATGGTGATGATGGAATCCTAAGCGTGATCTCTGCTGCCATCTGAAGTTTTAATGGACCCACATCGCATTCAGATGATCTTATTCTACACCCAAGCTCTGAGTCCAACATTACATTCTGCACTCTCTCCTTCTCTATGTTCAGGGTTACAGTGTTACAGAGTTCAGTGTAGGGCCAGGGAGATGGTGTCTGTGGACCTGTTGGGGAGGTAGGTGAACTGTAGTGTATCCAGGCAATCTGGGAGGCCGGAATTGATTCATGTCATGACGAACCTTTTGATGCATTTCGTAACATTGGATATACAGTGAAAAGTGTTGTTGCTTGAGTGCCATACAGACAAAGCATACTGTACATAGAGAAGGAGAGAGTGCAGAATGTAATGTTGCAGTCATAGCTAGGATGGAGTAAAAGATCATCTGAATGCAATGTGGGTCCATTCAAACGTCTGATGGCAGCAGAGAAGCTGTTCCTGAGTCGGCAGCATGGTGGCACAATGGTTAGCGCTGCTGTCTCATAGGAACCTGAGTTCGATTCCTGGCTTGGATCACTGTCTGTGTGGAATTTGCACATTCTACCCGTATGTGCATGGGTTTGCTCTGGATGCTCCAGTTTTCACCCACATTCCAAAATGTGCAGGTTCGGTTGATTGGCCATGTTAACTGCCCATTAGCGTCCTGGGATATGTATGTTTGGGGGATGAGCAGGGTACATATGTGGGACTTTGGGGATAGTGCCTGGGTGGGATTGTTGTCGGTGTAGACTCGATGGGTCAAATGGCCCCCTTCGGCACTGTAGTGATTCTATGATTCTATGAGTCGGTTGGTCCATGTCCTCACACATTCTTTATCTTTTTCTCTGATGGAACAAGTGGGAAGAGTTGATGTCCGTGATGCGCTATTCCTGAATTAGGCTGGTTGCTTTTGTGAGGCAACGGGAAGTTTAGACAGAGTTAATGAGTGGGAGGTTGGTTTGAGTGATGGACTGGTCTGCATTCACCAAGCTTTGAAGTTTCTCGCAGTCTTGGACAGAGCAGGAGCCATATCAAGCTAGAATGTTATTTATGGTGCATCTGTAAAGTTTGGTGAGAGTCACAGCTGACATGCCAAATGTCTGCAAACCTCTGAGAAAATAGAGGCGTTCGGAGACTTTTTTAATTATAGGGACGTCATGGAGGAACCAGGAAAGGTTTTTCGTGATGTGGACCCTAAAACGTGAAGCTCTCGACTATTTCAACTTCGCCCCATTGATGTAGATCGGGGCATGTACTCCACTATGCTTCCAAAAGTCGATTTACTTTGTTGACATTGAGGAAGAGATTATTGTTGTCGCCCCAGTTCACCAGATTCTCTGTCTCTTCCTCCGACCCACTGCAGGTGTCATCAGCAAACTTGGACATCGAGTTGGAGGGGAATGTGGCCACACAGTCACCAGTGTATAAGGAGTACAGTAAGGGGCTGAGGACGCAGCCTTACGGGGCACCGCTGTTCAGGATGATTGTGAAGGAGATGTTGTTGATTGTCCTTAATTTTGCTGTCTGCGGATTAGGAAGTTGAGGATCCAATTGCAGAGGCAGGAGCCAAGCCCAGGGCCACGGACTTTGGACATGAGTTTCGTAGGACTAATGGTGTTGCAGGCTGAGCTGTAGTTGATAAACACGAGTCTGTGTTCCAGGGTTCACTGTCGGGCCAGTGAGATGGCATTGTGGACCTGTTGTGGGATGTCGGTGAACTGTCGTGGATCCAGGCAATCTGGGAAGCCGGAACTGATTCATGCCATGACTAACCTTTTGATGCATTTCATAATATTGGATATCAGATTCACCGGACGATTGGCATTAAGGCAGCCTGCTTGGCTTTTCCTTTGGCACTGGCCTTTGATTGAGTTTCACCTGGTGCATAGATTGGCAACCTTCCTGCCGAGAGAGGACTCATGCAGCTGCACTGGTCCAGTAGACCATAGGGAGACAGCAGTAGTCGCACTGAGTATTATGGACGATAGCGATTCGCTGAACCCTGACGCTTTCTCCCACTCTTGAAAGCAAGCACTGGAAGTTGTGATCTGTGCCAATCGAGTGTGAGATTACTATTTTTTCCTGTGTTGTGCTAACAGTGGTCACAATGCTGTGATCTCCTCTCCAGGGTACAGTTCTGTGTAAATATAATAGAGATCTGTGCTGTCAAGGCATCAGGATCTCCCTCTGCCAATTGTTAGTATTGTCCAGAGGCAAGGGTCAAACCAGCCCTCCTTGGTACCAGCTGTGTTGCAGGGGTTGTCAGTAAACTGTCTGAGAGACGACAGATTACCATCTACAGGACTCCAGTCTGGATTTTCTGTCAGGGTTTACTCCCTCATCCTTGTAGCTGAGTGAGGGTCAATGTTGTGGACTCTCCGGAAAGCTCTCTCCCAAATGTATACCACTGTGTTGCTACCATGGAGCAGCACGGTGACACAGTGGTTAGCACTGCTGTCTCACAGCGTCAGGGACCTGGGTTCAATTCCAGGCTTGGGTCACTGTCTGTGTGGAGTTTGGACCTTCTCCCCGTGTCTGTGTGGGTTTCCTCCGGATGCTCCACTTTCCTCTCACACTGCAAAAGACGTGCTGGATTTTTAAAAACAGATTTCAGTGATTTTATGTGTGTACATTCTTTTTTATTTCAACCCATCCTCAGTCCAAATGATAACTTCTTTCCCTGAATCGTGTCTAATTTTATTCTTTATTTCCCTTCCTGACAGTGAACATAATCACAATTGTGACACTGACGAGCAGAAACTGTGGTCTGTCCAAATGTGTGACTCGTTACCTGGTGGCCATGTCAGCGGGGGATCTGCTGGTCGTTATCCTCGACCTGATATTCAGACACATTCCCATTCTTTATCGGGAACAGTTTTATTTCCTGCACTGGGTCCCCGTGTGTAACATCCACGCCGTCCTGCTTTATGCAGCCACTGACTGTTCTGTCTGGTTCACCGTCACTTTCACCTTTGATCGATTTGTGGCCATTTGCTGCCCCAAGCTGAAGAGTAAATATTGCAGTGAGAAATCGGCGGCTGTGGTTCTGGGAACAGTGACGGTGCTGAGCTGTTTAAAGAACATTTTCTGGTATTTTATGTTATTAAATAGATATTGGCTGGGGAACATCCCCTGGTTCTGTGAGGCCACAGCGGATGTTCTGTTCTCTCCGGTCTGGATAACAATCGAGTTCCTCCACAACATTCTAACCCCGTGTGTCCCGTTCGTCCTGATTCTGCTGCTCAACGTTTTCATCGTCAGACACATTTTCGTGAGCAGCAGAGCCCGCAGGAGACTCCGGGCTCACAGCAGTGGGGAGAATCCCAGAGACCCAGAGATGGAGAGTCGCAGGAAATCCATCATTTTACTGTTTGTTATCTCAGCCAATTTCATCCTCTTATGGTCGACATTAATGGTTTATTCAATATGGCGTCGGATGTATTCTTTGGGCTATTGGTCGGTATGGTTAGATAATTTTGTCCTGGAATTGGGCTTCATGCTGCAACTCACAAGTTGTTGTACAAACACTGCCATTTATGCTGTGACACAGACTCACTTCAGGCAGCAGCTAATAAATCTGCTGAAATATCCCCTTACTTCAATTCTTCAACTCATTAGACACTGAGAGGAAACTACAACCACAAGACCCCTGACTCTTCCTATTGGACAGCCGAACTATAAATAATAAACAGCCTCACAGAGACAGAAAGAGTGACAGATAAAGAGAGAGAGAGGGCAGTGAGAGCAACAGTGAGAATGATAGAGTGACGGAGATTGACAGAGAGAGGGAAGGGCATAAATACATGGAGCGTGACAGATTTTGAAAGAGTTTCTAACAGATACAGTGAAAGAAAAAGAGAGACTGAGAGACAGAGAGACATAGACAGAAAGGACAGAGCCAGATAGGGACTCCCACAGAGCGAGAAAAACAGGGACAGAGATTGGGGGAAATGGGGAGGGAGATGGATAGGGAATGAGAAAGGGAAACAGAGGGAGACAGATGGGAGAAAGCAATGAGAGAGGGAGACAAAGACGGAAAGGGAGACAGAAAGGGAGGCAGAGAGAAACAGAGACGGAGACAGAGAGTGTCAGCGAATTTGAAACAGTGAGACTGAATGAGTACAATGGACACGGCAAGAGCAAAAGACAGAGTGAGGTAGAGAGAGAGAAAGACAGAGAAATAAGAAAAGGGGGACAGAGAAGGAGAGGGTGAAGGAGAGTGAGACTGAGAGGGGGGAGGAGACACAGAAGAAGAGTGGAGAGAGAAGGTGAGTGAGGGAGATGCAGAGAGACAGTATGAGACACAGAGAAACAGGCAGAGAGAGAGACAGAGAGACAGGGGGATACAGAGAGAGGGATGCACAGAATGACAGAAAGAGACAGAGAGAGAGACATACATAATGACTTTAACGATAACCATCAGGTGGAGTTATTGGAATATGAGCTCCCTGATTGAGACAGTTCATGCTATCCAATCCGGGAGCCCTGCAGACGTATATAATATGGTGTGTCTAGGTTACCGGAACTCAGGGTGTGTACACTCTGGGTGTGGATGTGATGGACTGGTGGTTCTATCACTAGACTATTAATATAGAAACTCAGCTCATGTTCTGTGCACCCGGTTCGAATCCCGTCACAGCAGATGGTGGAATTTGAATAAATATATCTGGAATTCAGAATCAGCTGGTGACCATGAAAGCATTGCCGATTTTCGGAAAAAACATCTGGTTCAGCAATGTCCCAGGGAAGGAAATCTGTCGTCCTTATGTGGTCAGGACTAAATGCGACTCAAAGTGGTTGACACTTAATTGCCTTCTGAACATGGGCAACTAGGGAAGGGGAATAAATGCTGGGTGGCCAGCGACACCCAAGTCCCAAGAGTGAATACAAATACTTTGTACTGGGAAATTTTAAACAAACGGTAAACTGTTTCTCACAGCTGGATAAATACCCAATCCCTCTGATTGAGGACTGAGCTTCAAAGCTGGCAGGAGGATTCATGTTTCCAATTATGAACTTATTCACGTGCACTTACACTGACAGCGAGGTGAGGTTTCCCAGCGATATTCAACCATTCATACTCAGAGGAAGTTTATAAAGTGTCAAATGTAGGCTTACATTAACACTGCAATGAAGTTAATGTGAAAATTGCCTAGTTGCCACACACTGGTGCCTGTCCGGGTACACTGAGGGAGAATTGAGCATGGCCAACGCACCTAACCAGCACGTCTTTCAGACTGCGGGAGAAAACCGGAGAAACCAGATGAAACCCAGGCAGATACGGTGAGAATGTGCAGACTCCGCACAGACATTGACCCATGCCAGGAACTGAACCCAGGTCTCTGGCGTTATGAGGCAGCAGCGCTAACCACTGTGACACCTCGTCAATGGTGACAGTTCGGGGAAAGAAATTCCAGAAGTACCTGCATGGCGGTGCAGCCCATAACATTGGCCCATATCCAGCTGTGGGCTTTATTACTGTCCGCCTACCATTATCCAGGAGGCTGAGTCACTGACGCCAATGCCTTGAGTTGGCTACGATTAACAGACACTTGTCGTACCCACAATGGAAGAGATGGTAATCATGGACTTTTTCAAAACTCTCCCAGTGGCTGCCAATAATATTCGGCTGTGGAGGCAAAATTATCCATTCCTGAATGAATTGAAGCAGCGAGTGCTGATGGGGGAATCCAAAAGGCCATTACAGCCTGAATTGCACCCATATTGGAATGGCAGAGAGCAGCCGACTGTGGAAGATGGCACACGCCTATGGTGTTCAAGAGTGACATCCTGAGCCAGGGTCACCATCCCATGGTGAACTTTACCATGGCCACCCAGGAGTGGCAAACTGAAGATCCTCCAAGTTGCCCTGTTGGTGGCCAGGTATGGGGACGGATATTTGCTCGTGGGTCAGTGTTGGCAATATCAACAAGGGCAGAACTATCACCAGTCACTACTCTTCACACTTGGGAATGGCCAGGACGGCCATAGACGTGGCTGCACATGGACAGTGCCGGTCCGTTCATGGGTTCTATGTTCCTGGTAATGGTAGATGCTGATTCAAAATGGATGGCCGTACATAGGGTGAGTTACTCAAACACAAGGACAAGAGTGCAGAAACTTCACACCTCTTTCTTGACACCCGGGATCCCGGAAATGTTAGTTTCTGAAAATGGACCACCCTTCATCAGCCAGGAATTTGTGCATTAGATGAAGTTGATCAGAAATTAACACGTTAGGATAGTGTCATATTACCCATCATCCAACGGCCTGGCAGAAGGAGCGGCCCAAACAGTAAAAGCAGGTTCAAAAAAACAGCCCACAGCCTCCTTGGACACCAAACCATCCAGATTCATCTTCAATTACAGGACAACACCCCCCAAACCACCCCCCCTCCCCCCCACCCCTCCCCTCCCCCCGACCACCCATTCAACTGCCAGAATAGCCCCAGCAGAGTTGGTCATGAGAAGATGACTCCGCCCAGGTTTGAGTCTGATATTCCCAAGGGTCGGAGGTTCGCAAGGCATCAAGACACCCAGTGTTGATCCCATCAGCCGGGACAGGCACCTAAAGGCAGATGATAGGTTATTGGTAAAGAATCATGGCAATGGATCCGCGTGGTTATGAGGCACGGTCGAGTCTGGAACAGGGACAGTTTCCTATCGAGTCCGCTTGGGAGATACCATCCTGTGGGAATGCTTCAATCATCTGCAAGCCATGAAGCCCCAAGCCGTGCCTGAACAATCAATTCCCAGCACACCGGGAACTTTGGAAAGAATTCCAGGCACTCCGGCTCCTGTTCTCCATCTCCGCCAGTGGGAACCTCGGAGTCTGAAATGGACACAGTGGGTTTAGCCTCTCGATCACATTGTCACCCGATAAAGGGAACTTGGGCCACACGCTCATGGTGGAAGAGGCGAGCTCCGGTCTGCTGAACCCCACTCACTTCTGAGGCTGAGCAGCAGGAACCGGACCCAGCATTGAAACTCCAAAAAAGGCTTCCAAAGTGGTCAGCCCTCGGCGGTTACTCAGACCTAGAGGGGGAGCGGGTGCAATGACTTCAATCAGGTTCATGAGTTGGACACGGGCAAATATAAACTACCGATCTGAGGCCTGTGAAATGTGCCCACTCAGGGAGCTCCACAGAGTGCAAGCTGCAGAGAGTGAAGCACTGAGAGTTGGGGTAAGTGTGGGAGTTTAGGGAAGTGGGCGGAGATGTATTGCTGTGTCTTGTGTCCCTTACTGCCCGGTCCCTTACGACCAGGTCCAGTGTGGGTAGGTGTCGACAAGACATTACAGTTCAGAAAGTGACGTGGGACCAATGGAAGCAGCGGTAAGGTGAGTAAGGCCTTGGAAGGAACACTCAGGGAATTTTCTGAGTTGCTCCTGCTGACGTGATCGCTTCAGGAAGGGCTCCCAATGTTGTTAATGTTCTGGGGACCCGTGTTCGAATCCGGTCACAGCAGCTGGTCGAATTTGAATTCACTAAAAATATCTGGAGTCAAAAATCTACTGATGACTATAAAACCATTCTCCATTGTCGGAAAACCCCATCTGGTTCACAAACGTCGTTTAGGGAAGGAAACCTGCCGTCCTTATCAGGTCTGGCCTACATGTGGCTCCAGAGCCACAGCAATGTGTTTAACTCTCAACTGCTCTCTACGGTCAACTCGGGACAGGCAGTAAATGCTGGTCAGCCAGGGACGCCCATGTCTTTCGAATGATTAAACAAACAGGTTTGTGACACTGGCTCCCTGTGCGGACGTGGGCGGTAGCTGCAAGGAGGCTGAGCAACTGAACAATAGCACGGGGGATCAGGGAGCCATTCAAGAGGGAGGAGAAAAGGGAAATACAGTTATAAATGGGGATAGTTCATCAGGGAAATAGACACTTTTCTCTGTGGCTAGGATTGAGAGTCCCGAAGGCTGTGTTGCCTGACCGGTGCTCCGGTTCGGGACATCTCATCTGGGCTGTTGGGGAACATGGAGCTGGAGGGGATAGATTCAGTTGCTGTGGTCCACGTTTTTGAATTTACTGCAGATTAAATCTGAAATTGGAGTCACAATTATAGGACCCGAATGGATTCAGTGTATTTCCAGAGATAAAGAGGGGGAACTATATCCCAGGAGAGAGTGGAACAGCCCGGAGAGACACTCTAACATTTGGCATTGAATCATTGAAAGGTCACAGACAGGTGAAAGATAACGCTGAGGCAACGTGGGATCTTGAGAGTTGTGTTTTAGATGACAATACCTTTGGTGGGTAGCATAGCCTCGAATGTTACAAATTAATTAATGTGATCAGCATTGTCCATTCTTTGATTGGTAGCAATTCAATCTCAGAAATAAATATATTCCACAACCTCAATCAATGTCGTCACGTGTTTGTTAATTTGAAGAAACTCGAAGATGAGCGATTTTGCAATGTCAGTCTCCCAGAGGGGATACCACAGGGTACATATGAATGTCCTTGGGAATGTATCATCACGGAATTAACACAGAGATTACCTGCAGAGCGAAGGGACACATTACTTCACGCTGATATCCTTCCTGTATCTCCCACCACGAACCCTATAGTTATGCCCCCTTGTAATTGCTCCATCCACCCGAGGAAATAGTCTTTGAACGTTCACTGTATCTCTCCCCTTCATCATTTTATAATCCTCTATTAAGTCTCCCGTCAACCTCCTCTGATCCAGAGAGGACAGCACTAGCTCCCTCAACCTTTCCTCATAAGACCTACCCTCCAAACCAGGCAGCATCCTGGTAAATCTCCTCTGCACTCTTTCCAGCGCTTCCACATCCTTCTTATAGTGAGGTGACCAGAACTGCACACAATATTCCAAATGTGGTCTCACCAAGGTCCTGTACAGTTGCAGCATAACCCCACGGCTCTTAAACTCCAACCCCCTGTTTATAAAAGCTAACACACTATAGGCCTTCTTCACAGCTCTATCAACTTGAGTGGCAACCTTCAGAGATCTGTGGATATGGACCCCAAGATCTCTCTGTTCCTCCACAGTCTTCAGAATCCTACCTTTGACCCTGTAATCCACATTTAAATTTGTCCTACCAAAACGAATCACCTCACATTCATCAGGGTTAAACTCCATCTGCCATTTTTCAGCCCAGCTCTGCATCCTACCTATGTCTCTTTGCAGCCTACAACAGCCCTCCACCTCATCCACTACTCCACCAATCTTGGTGTCATCAGCAAATTTACTGATCCACCCTTCAGCCTCCTCCTCCAAGTCATTGATAAAAATCACAAATCGCAGAGGACCAATCATTGATCCCTTTGGCACTCCGCTAGCAAGCTGCCTCCAGTCCAAAAATTCTCCGTCCACCACCATTCTCTGTCTTCGATCAGACAGCCAGTTACCTATCCAATCGGCCAACTTTCCCTCTATTCCACACCTCCTTCCTTTCATCATAAGCCGACCGTGGGGGATCTTATCAAACGCCTTACTAAAATCCATGTATATGACATCAACTGCCCTACCTTCATCAACACACTTAGTTACCTCCTCAAAAAATTCTATCAAATTTGTGAGGCACGACTTGCCCTTCACGAATCCGTGCTGACTATCCCGGAATAATCCGCATCTTTCTAAATGGTCGTAAATCCCATCAATTTACCAACCACCGAAGTAAGACTAACCGGCCTATAATTACCAGGGTCATTTCTGTTCCCTTTCTTAAACAGAGGAACAACATTCGCCACTCTCCAGTCCTCTGGCACCATCCCCGTGGACAGTGAGGACCCAAAGATCAAAGCCAAAGGCTCTGCAAACTCAACCCTTGCCTCCCAAAGAATCCTCGGATATATTTCATCAGGCCCAGGGCACTTATCAACCTTCAATTTATTCAAAACTGCCAGGACATCCTCCCTCCGAACATCTACTTCCTCCTGCCTATCAGCCTGTAACACCTTCTCTTCCTCAAAAAAAGGTGAAGAAAATGACCCACCTGATCCATGGAGCTATTGGTGTTCCTGGTAAGTGACTATTACCCTTGTAGTTGTCTAAATCCGTGTGTGAGCTGCTCTGTGCTGCTTCTCTGTGACTGATCGCATGTCAGCATTTGACAGACACATGATCAGTGAGAAGATATACTGATCCCAGTGAACCTATCGTCAGCGCAGGGGACGTTGGAGCTGGAGGATTTATCAATGATTTCATAACTCAGCACTTGGAAGGCAGTGGGAAAATCAGACAAAGTCAGCATGGATTTACACGTGGGAAATCTTGTTTGAAGAATCTATTGGAATTTTTTGACGATGCAATCAGTAGAGTTCACTGAGGAGAACCAGTGGATGTGGTTTATTGAGACTTTCAGAAGGCTTTCGACAAGGTCTCACGTAACAGACTGCCAAGTGAAGTGAAAGCACATGGGAATGCAGGCAATGTTTTGAGATGGATAGAAAGCTGGTTCGCAGATAGAAAGCAAAGAGTTGGCAATAAATGGGCCTTTTTCTGATTCGCAGTCGGTGTCTAGTGGGGTACCGCAGGAATCTGTGCACGGACCCCAACTGCTCACATTATATATTAATTATTCTGAAAATGGAACTAAATGTATCATCTCCAAATTTAGAGATGATAAAAGGTGTGTGAGGGTGAGCTATGAGAAGCATGTGGACATGCTTCAGTGTGATTTGAACAGGCTCAATGTCTGGGCATGTGCAAAGCAGTTGCAGTAAAATGTGGGTAAATGTGAGGTTATCCACTTTAGCAGCAATAATAGGAAGGCAGATTATTATTTGAATGGGTGTAAATTGAGAGAGGTGGATACTCAGCGAGACCTTGGTGTCCGTGTGCATCAGTAACTGAAGGTAAGCGTGCATGAAAAGTGAGAGGGCATGGGATCCAAGGTGCTGCTGCCCTGTGGATCCAGAACTGGCTTGCCCAAAGGAGGCAGAGAGTGGGTATAGCTGGGCCTTTTTCTAAATGGAGGTCGGTCACCAGTGGTGTGCCCCAGGGGTCTGTTCTGGGACCCATGCTGTTTGTCATTTTCATAAATGACCTGGATGAGGAAGTGGAGGGATGGGTTGGTAAGTTTGTCGACGACACGAAGGTTGGTGGGGTTGTGGATAGTCTGGAGGGATGTCAGAAGTTACAAAGGGACATAGATAGGATGCAAGACTGGGCGGAAAAGTGGCAGATGGACTTCAACCCAAATGAATGCGTAGTGGTCCATTTTGGCAGGTCAAATGGGATGAAGGAGTACAATATAAAGGGAAAGACTTTTAGTACTGTAGAGGATCAGAAGGACCTTGGGGTCTGTGTCCATAGGACTCTAAAATCGGCCCAGCAGTTGGAGGAGGTGGTTAAGAAGGCGTATGCTGTGCTGGCCTTTATCAATCGAGGGATTGAGTTTAGGAGTCCGGGGATAATGATGCAGCTATATAAGACCCTCGTCAGACCCCACGTGGAGTACTGTGCTCAGTTCTGGTCGCCTCATTACAGGAAGAATGTGGAAAAGATTGAAAGGGTGCAGAGGCGATTTACAAGGATGTTGCCTGGATTGAGTGGCATGCCTTATGAGGATAGGCTGAGGGAGCTCGGTCTTTTCTCCTTGGAGAGACGTAGGATGAGAGGAGACCTAATAGAGGTATATAAGATGTTGAGAGGCATAGATCGGGTGGACTCTCAGAGGCTTTTTCCCAGGGTGGAAATGGCTGCTACGAGATTTTACCAGGTTTAAGGTGCTGGGGGGTAGGTACAGGGGAGATGTTAGGGGGAAGTGTTTCACCCAGAGGGTGGAGGGCGAGTGGAATCGGCTGCCGTCAGTGGTGTTGGAGGCAAACTCAATAGGGTCTTTTAAGAGACTGTTGGATGAGTACATGGCACTTAATAGGATGGAGGGTTATAGGTAGGCCTAAAAGGTAGGGATATGTTCGGCACAACTTGTGGGGCTGAAGGGCCTGTTTTGTGCTGCAGTTTTCTATGTTTCTATGTTTCTATGTACAACAGGCAGTTAAGAAGACAACTGTAATGCTGACCTTCATAGGGATAAGATTTGAGTCCAGGAATAGAGATGTGTTACTGCAGTTGTACAGGGTATTGCTGAGGCCACACTTCGAGTATTGTGTGCAGTTTTGGTGTCCTTATCTGAGGAAGGATGTCCTTGCTATAGAGGGAGTACAGCAAATGTTTACCAGGCTGATTCCTGGGATGGCAAGTCTGTGATACAAAGAGAGACTAAGTCGGTTCGGGCTTTATTCATTGCAGTTCATTAGAGTGAAACATATAAAATTGGAACAGGTTTAGATAGGGTAGATTCAGAAAGAATGTTCCTGATGCTCAGGGAGTTGAGGACTAGGGTTCATGGTTTGAGGATAAGCATCAACCTTTTAGAACAGAGGTGAGGAGAAATTTCTCCACTCTGATGATCTATGGACTTCATTACCACAGAAAGTAGCTGAGGCCAAAACCTTTGGCGATTTCAGGAAGAAATTATATATAGCTCTTGGGGCTAAAGGGATCACGGGATATGGGAGCAAGGGATGATCAGGATATTGAAGTTGATGATCATCCATGATCAAACTGAATGTCGGAGCTGGCTCCAAGGGCCGAATGGCTGGCTCCTGCTGTTCCTATATTTCAATGTTTCTTTGATTGTGAACCTGGAGTGAGTCGGAACCTGGTGCGGGCCTGAACCTGGAGTGTGTCTGCACCTGGAGTGTGTCTGAACCTGGAGTGTGTCTGAACCTAGAGTGTGTCTGAACCTGGAGTGTGTCTGAACCTGGAGTGTGTCTGAACCAGGCACGGGCCTGAACCTGGAGTGTGTCTAAACCTGGAGTGTGTCTGAACCTGGAGTGTGTCTGAGCCTGGAGTGTGTCTGAACCTGGAGTGTGTCTGAACCTGGAGTGTGTCTGAACCTGGAGTGTGTCTGAATCTGGAGTGTTTCTGAACCTGGAGTGTGTCTGAACCTGGAGTGTGTCTGAACCTGGTGCAGGCCTGAACCTGGAGTGTGTCTGAACCTGGAGTGTGTCTGAACCTGGAGTGTGTCTGAACCTGGTGCGGGCCTGAACCTGGAGTGTGTCTGAACCTGGAGTGTGCCTGAACCTGGAGTGTGTCTGAACCTGGAATGAGTCTGAACCTGGATTGTGTCTGAACCTGGTGCGGGCCTGAACCTGGAGTGTGTCTGAACCTGGAGTGTGTCTGAACCTGGAGTGTGTCTGAACCTGGAGTGTGTCTGAACCTGGAGTGTGCCTGAAACTGGAGTGTGTCTGAACCTGTAGTGTGCCTGAACCTGGAGTGTGCCTGAACATGGAGTGTGCCTGAACCTGGAGTGTGTCTGAACCTGTAGTGTGCCTGAACCTGGAGTGTGCCTGAACCTGGAGTGTGCCTGAACCTGGAGTGTGTCTGAGCCTGGAGTGTGTCTGAACCTGTAGTGTGTCTGAACCTGGAGTGTGTCTGAAGCTGGAGTGTGCCTGAACCTGGAGTGTGCCTGAATCTGGTGCGGGCCTGACCCTGGAGTGTGTCTGAACCTGGAGTGTGTCTGAAGCTGGAGTGTGCCTGAACCTGGAGTGTGCCTGAACCTGGTGCGGGCCTGAACCTGGAGTGTGTCTGAACCTGGAGTGTGTCTGAAGCTGGAGTGTGTCTGAACCTGGAGTGTGCCTGAACCTGGTGCGGGCCTGAACCTGGAGTGTGTCTGAACCTGGAGTGTGTCTGAACCTGGAGTGTGTCTGAACCTGGAGTGTGTCTGAACCTGGAGTGTGTCTGAACCTGGAATGTGTCGGAACCTGGAGTGTGTCTGAACCTGGAGTGTGTCTGAACCTGGAATGTGTCTGAACCTGGAGTGTGTCTGAACCTGGAGTGTGTCTGAACCTGGAATGTGTCTTGACCTGGCACGGGACTGAACCTGGTGCGGGCCTGAACCTGGAGTGTGTCTGAACCTGGAGTGTGTCTGAACCTGGAGTGTGTCTGAGCCTGGAGTGTGTCTGAGCCTGGAGTGTGTCTGAACCTGGAGTGTGTCTGAACCTGGATTGTGTCTGAACCTGGAGTGTGTCTGAACCTAGTGCGGGCCTGAACCTGGAGTGTGTCTGAACCTGGAGTGTGTCTGAACCTGGAGTGTGCCTGAACCTGGAGTGTGTCTGAACCTGGAGTGTGTCTGAACCTGGAGTGTGCCTGAACCTGGAGTGTGTCTGAACCTGGTGCGAGCCTGAACCGGGAGTGTGTCTGAACCTGGAGTGTGTCTGAACCTGGAGTGTGTCTGAGCCTGGAGTGTGTCTGAGCCTGGATTGTGTCTGAACCTGGAGTGTGTCTGAACCTGGAGTGTGTCTGAACCTGGAGTGTGTCTGAACCTGGTGCGGGCCTGAACCTGGAGTGTGTCTGAACCTGGAGTGTGTCTGAACCTGGAGTGTGTCTGAACCTGGTGCGTCCCTGAACCTGGTGATTGGTTGGACAGGTTGATTGAGTGATTTTGGTGTGGGATATGAACCTGGAGATGTTCTGAACCAGATGAGGCTGCACAACTGATGATAATTTGAAGACAGGTGGGGTGGAAACCCGGGGAGGATTTGAAACCGGGGAGATCACTCCCACATCCCTCACACAAACAGCCTAACCTGTCCTCACCACCCAAACCTGCCCCCAAAACACTACCCCAAAATCCCCAAAAACTCTGAACATATTCCAAATGCTCCTTATGACCGCCTGCATCCTTTATTCCCCGTACCATAAGACATAGGAGCAGAATGAGGCCACTCGGCCCATCGATTCTGCTCCGCCATTCAATCATGGCTGATATTTTTCTCATCCCCATTCTCCTGCCTTTTCCCCATAACCCCTGATCCCCTTATTAATCAAGAACCTATCTATCTCTGTCTTAAAGACACTCAATGACCCGGCCTCCACAGCCTTCTGCAGGCAAGGAGGTCCATGGATACACCACTCTCTGGCTGAAGAAATTCCTCCTCATCTCTGTTTTAAAGGATCGTCCCTTTAGTCTGAGGTTGTACCCTCTAGTTCTAGCTTTTCCAACTCGTGGAAACATCCTCTCCACGTTCACTCTATCCAGGCCTCACAACATTCTGTAAGTTTCAATAAGATCCCCCCTCATCTTTCTAAACTCCAAGGAGTACAGACCCAGAGTCCTCAATGACAAGCTCTTCATTCCAGGGATCATTGTTGTAAATCTCCACTGGACCCTTTCCAAGGCCAGCACATCTATCCCTTAGATACAGGGCCCAAAACTGCTCACAATACTCCAAATGGGGTCTGACCAGAGTCTTATACAGCCTCGGAAGTACATCCCTGCTCTTGTATTATCGCCCTCTCGACATGAATGCCAGCATTCCACTTGCCTTCCTAACTGCCAACTGAACCTGCACGTTAAGCTTTAGAGAATCTTGAACAAGGACTCCCAAATTCCTTTGAGCATCTGATTTTCTGAGCATTTCCCCATTTAGAAAATAGTCTATGCCTCCATTCCCCCTTCCAAAGTGCATAACCTCACACTTTTCCTCATTGTATTCCATCTGCCACCTCTTTGCCCACTCTCCTAACCTGTCCAAGTCCATCTGCAGCATTCCCCCCCCCCGCCCTCTCCCCCTCCCTCAATACTACCTTTCCGTCTGCATATCTTTGTGTCATTTGCAAACTTAGCAACAGTGCCTTCATTTCGTTCTTCCAAATCGTGGCTGCAGGGATGGTGTAGGAGGGAGGGTTTCAGTTATGTGGGTAATTGGAGCATATTCTGGGGAAGGTGGGACCTGTACAAACAGGATGGTTTGCACCTGAACCAGAGGGACACCAATATCCTGGGAGGGAAATTTGCTACGGCTCTTCGGGGGTTTTAAACTAATTTGTGAGGGGGATGGGAAAAGGAGCTGTAGTCCAGAGGCCAGTGTTGAGTGCAGTGAGGTACTGAGGAGGGTAGCAAGGTCGCAGGAGTGTACCGGCAGACAGGAAGGTGGGTTGAAGTGTGTCTACTTCAATGCAAGGAGCATTCGGAGTAAGGTAGGTGAACTTGGAGCGTGGATTGGTGCTTGGGACGACGATGTTGTGGTCATTACGGAGACATGGTTAGAACAGGGACAGGAATGGTTGTTGGAAGGTCCAGGGTATAGATGTTTCAGTAAGAGTAGGGAAGGTGGTAAAAGAGGTGTAGGAGAAGCATTGTTAATTAAGGATAATTTAACAGTTGCAGAAAGGCACTTCGAGGGGGATCTGCACACTGAGGTAATATGGGCTGAAGTTAGAAATAGGAAAGGAGCGGTCACGTTGTTAGGAGTTTACTATAGACCCCCAAATAGTAATAGAGATGTGGAGGAAGAAATTGCAAAGCAGATTATGGATAGGTGTGGAGGTCACAGGGTCGTTGACATGGGTGACTTTAACTTTCCAAATATTGATTGGAACATTTATAGGTCGAATGATTCGGATGGGGCAGTTTTTGTACAGGAGGGTTTCCTGACACAATATGTGGATAGGCCGACAAGAGGTGGTACCACATTGGATTTGGTACTGGGAAATGAACCGGGACAAGTGTTAGATTTGTTTGTGGGAGAGCACTTTGAAGATAGTGAACACAATTCGGTGTCTTTCATTATTGCAATGGAGAGGGATACGGCCGTACAGCAGGGCAAGGTTGATCATTGGGGGAGGGGTAATTATGATGCGATGAGGCAAGAATTAGGGAGCATAAGATGGGATCAGAAACTGTCAGGGAAAGGCACAAATGAAAAGTGGAGCTTGTTCAAGGAACAAATACTGCGTGTCCTTGATAGGTATGTCCCTGTCAGGCAGGGAGGAAATGGCCGAGTGAGGGAACCATGGTTCACAAAAGAGGTTGAATGTCTTGTCAAGAGGAAAAAGGAAGTGTATGTAAGGATGAGAAAACAAGGTTCAGTTGGGTCGCTTGAGGGTTACAAGGTAGCAAGGAATGAGCTAAAAAAAAGTGCTTAGGAGAGCTAGGAGGGGGCATGAGAAGTCCTTGGCGGGTTGGATCAAGGAAAACCCCAAGGCTTTTTACTCTTATGTGAGGAATAAAAGAATGACCAGGGTGAGGTTAGGGCCGGTCAAGGACAGTAGTGGGAACTTGTGCATGGAGTCAGATTAGATAGGAGAGGCGATGAATGAATACTTGTCTTCAGTGTTCACCAAGGAGAAGGGCCATGTTTTTGAGGATGAGAGTGTGATACAGGCTGATCGGCTGGAAGAGGTAGATGTTCTGAGGGAAGATGTATTCGCAGTTTGGGTTGAAGTCCATCTGCCACTTCTCCGCCCAGTCTTGCATCCTATCTATGTCCCTCTGTAACTTCTGACATCCCTCCAGGCTATCCACAACCCCACCAACCTTCGTGTCGTCGGCAAACTTAACAACCCATCCCTCCACTTCCTCATCCAGATCATTTATGAAAATGACAAACAGCAAGGGTCCCAGAACAGATCCCTGGGGCACTCCACTGGTGACCGACCTCCATTTAGAAAAAGACCCATCTATACCCACTCTCTGCCTCCTTTGGGCAAACACAGTAAGAAGTTTAAGAACACCAGGTTAAAGTCCAACAGGTTTATTTGGTAGCAAAAGCCACACAAGCTTTCGGAGCTCCAAGCCGGGTTGGACTTTAACCTGGTGTTGTTACACTTCTTACTGTGTTCACCCCAGTCCAACGCCGGCATCTCCACATCATGACTTCCTTTGGGCAAGCCAGTTCTGGATCTACCGGGCAGCAGCCCCTTGGATCCCATGCCCTCTCACTTTTTCTAGAAGCCTTGCATGGGGGACCTTATTGAACGCCTTGCTAAAATCCATATAAACCACATCTACTGCCTTCCCTTCGTCAATGTGTTTAGTCACATTTTCGAAGGAGTCCACCAGGCTCGTAAGGCACGATCTGCCCTTGACAAAGCCATGCTGAGTATTCTTGAGCATAATAAACCTCTCTAAATGCTCATATATCCTGTCCCTCAGGATCTTCTCCATCAGGTTACCAACCACTGAGGTTAGACTCACCGGTCGGTAATTACCTGGGCTATCCCTGTTCCCCTTCTTGAAAATAGGAACCACATCCGCAATCCTCCAATCCTCCGGCACCTCTCCTGTCTCCATTGATGACGCAAAGATCATCACCAGAGGTTCTACAATCTCTTCCCTCGCCTCCCACAGTAACCTGCGTTACATCCCATCCATACCCGGCGACGTATCTATAGGTAATCTATAGGATGGTGATTCTATAGGTAGGATCAAGGGAAATCCTAAAGCTTTCTATAGGTATGTCAGAAATAAAAGAATGACTAGGGTAAGATTGGGGCCAGTCAAGGACAGTCGTGGGAAGTTGTGCGTGGAGCCTGAAGAGATAGGAGAGGTGTTAAATGAATATTTTTCATCAGTATTCACAAAGGAAAAAGACAATGTTGTCGAGGGGAGTACTGAGACACAGGCTATTGGACGAGACGGCATTGAGGTTCATAAAGAGGAGGTGTTAGCAATTCTGGAAAGTGTGAAAATAGATAACTTCCCTGGGCCGGGTGGGATAGCAAATGTTGGCCCCTTGTTCAAGAAGGGGAGTAGAGACAACCCTGGTAATTATAGACCGGTGAGCATTACTTCTGTTGTGGGCAAAGTTTTGGAAAGGATTATCAGAGATAGGATTTATAATCATCTAGAATGGAATAATTTGATTAGGGATAGTCAACACTGTTTTGTGAAGGGGAGAACAAGAACAATACAGCACAGGAACAGGTCCTTCGGCCCTCCAAGCCCGTGCCACTCCCTGGTCCAAACTAGACCATTCTTTTGTCTCCCTCCATTCGCACTCTGTTCATATGGCTGTCTAGATAAGTCTTAAACGTTCCCAGTGTGTCCGCCTCCACCACCTTGCCTGGCAGCGCATTCCAGGCCCCCACCACCCTCTGTGTAAAATATGTCCTCCTGATATCTGTGTTAAACCTCCCCCCCCTCACCTTGAACCTATGACCCCTCGTGAACGTAACCACCGACCTGGGGAAAAGCTTCCCACAGTTCACCCTATCTATGCCTTTCATAATTTTATACACCTCTATTAAGTCTCCCCTGATCCTCCGTCTTTCCAGGGAGAACAACCCCAGTTTACCCAATCGCTCCTCATAACTAAGCCCCTCCATACCAGACAACATCCTGGTAAACCTCCTCTGCACTCTCTCTAAAGCCTCCACGTCCTTCTGGTAGTGTAGCGACCAGAACTGGGCACAGCATTCCAAATGCAGGCGAACCAACGTTCTATACATCTGCAACATCAGACCCCAACTTTTATATGTAAGGGACTGAGGAAGATTTGTGGGGAAGACGTTTACCAGTGTTCTTTGTCCCAAGTGGGTTTCAGTGTCCTGTTTGCCGGGCGGGTGCTGTGAACAGGATGCTGTTGGTTTAGTGATATGGGCTGGGCCAATGGGATTGCTCTGGGGGCGGGAGGAAAAAAAGGCGCCAGGAAGTGAAGCAGCTGTGGAGTAAGGCAGAGCTGAAGAGGGAGAAAAGCAGAGAGAGAGCTTTTCCCAGGCAATGAGAATTCGGTTTGGAGTGAGAGGCAGCCAGGCGTTCCCCTGCCTGTTCTTTTCATTACTGCCGAGGAGGACAGCCTTCAGCGCATTCGACCTACGTTGCTGCACGGATAGCTCGTGGCACCTCTGCCTCCTGCGGCATCATCTTCCACACGTGTGTCTCTTCTGGACTGTGTGTGGGTGTCGTGAGTAACTGGTGGGGACTATACAATCCAACTGAGTTTCCCCATCTGTGCACCAACGGTTATAGATCAGAGCTCACTGTTATATGTCTGTTAATTATATGTGTTATTAAATTTATTTTTGATATCCCGATTACAGTGGGTAACAGTCCTCACTGTACAGTCCTCACTGACATTTATGGGTAAACAGGGAATTAGCCAAATCAACATCAACCGCGAGGAATTCAGGATCCTGTTGATTGAATATTTAAATAGCAGCCCCATATAGTGGTCAGCAGGGGGTTACATTTGTACACTGTGCCCCGTACAGTCAGGGCCGCCACGCAGTACCCGAGGACATCCACCGAGTGGGACTTTGAAGCCATGGAGATCTTTTGCTTCACTGGCAGTACTGAAAGGGCGTAGCGACTCACTGTGTTAGGGTGAATAAAGCTCTCCGTACTCCCACAGTCAAATAAACAGTTTGTAATGCGACCATTGTGGTGAACCATAGATGGTTACCACTATGGCTACTTGTACATATGTTACTCTTGTTACTGTTGGGGTTAGGGTTGGGGTGTTCCACCTGTTAGCATTGTTCTGTGGTACACTCCGGTTGGCTCCGCCTTCTTATAGGAGAATAAAGGTCACTGCTACTTCCTAGTGACCCTTAGCCTGGGATAGTATTGTTAAGCAGTATGCTCTATTCTTGTTGCGAATAAAAGCCTTTTTTCCCGGGTACGATCTAGCCTCCCGAGTGGATTAATCGCGCAACAACCATTTACCTCGATGTCCGTCATGGACCTGGCGAGTTGGTGAGGCCTGGATTGGTGCAGCATAACCGAAGCCACCGTTGATTTTACGACGCGGCTGACGGCGCCCAAGACGGCAGCGCACACGGCTCACACGCGGCTGATGGCATCCAAGATGGCGGCCCACATGGCCCCCCACGCGGCTGATGGCGTCCAAGATGGCGGCCCCCGCGGGTCCCACGCGGCGCTACTGGGCTTGGAGATCGATTTTGCCCTGCATACCTTCACGTAAAGGCCCTTCTTTCCACACTCGGAGTAGATCGCATCCTTCGTCGGGCAGCATTGTCGGGGGTGCTTCCCCAGGCCGCAGAAGTTGCCCTTTGGGCCTCCGGAGACTGCCGCAGCGGTCGGGTCATTGGTGGGACGTGGCGTGGCGTAGGCCTGCGGCCCTCCCGAGC